>NC_046612.1:4865275-5183024 GCF_900324465.2 Anabas testudineus | reverse complement strand
CTTATGTATTACTGTCATTGTGTTGTTTGCAGGATACAAAGCCTAATGGACAACACCATCTACTGCAGAACTGAGGCACCAATACAGAAATACAGAAAGCAACATTCCTGCCAACAGTGGCCCAACAGCTTCACATACTTTGTTACTTCAATCATTTAGAGGGACTGTAGTGAAATGAAGCATTCATTTTTTAATAATGCCTCCTTTTACATTTTTTCCCCCGCTGCAGGGAGCATTGCCCGTTAAACTCGAAGCTGGTGAGCTTATCACTGTTATAATCTGTTTCTTCTTATATGTTTTTTTCAAAAGCCCAACTGACTGCAGTGGACTCAAAAGTTGTTTAGTTTAGCAGAAAATCCATGTCGCCCTCAAATATCACTTGGACCCTTGTGGCTGAAAAGCTTTGTTGCATACAGTAGTAGTACAGTATAGTACTTGATTAGTGCTAAAATATTCAAGAGTCCTTTACCCTCAACCAAGTGCAAAGCTCTAAATATATGAGATACTGGGTACTGGGCTTTGTGCACCCTTGCTACAAGAAAGCAACAGAAACTGACACGACATCCTGGTTTGGTGGAAATCAAAGACGATACTCTCAAAATATTAACCTACTGACAACATAAATGCTTTTAGTGGCAGCAATTATTTCTACAGCAAATAAACAAAAACATACCATGCATTTGTTGTATTATGACACTAGTAGATACACTGTAAAAAATAATGACACATTTAAAGTACTTGAATGAAAATATAATGACTAACACTACAGCTCACAGAACTTTGCTGGCTTTGTTGATCCGTTACAGTGATCAGTCACTTTTACTTTATTGTTACTGGTAGCATGATTCAGATAAACCCACAAACATGATGGAGAAATTCACACACAAGGAGGGACATTACACTAGTAGAAAATTAAATAAAAAATTTAAAAATAAAAGGCATTCATAAAGTCCACTTAAAATCTAATCTCCTGACTATCTGCTGTCAATAATGCTTGTAACATGATTGATTGGAATATGCAGCGATTTCAAAATTTTTAATTATCACGGTTAATAAACGTGTTTCTCATGTTTTGTGCACCTATAATCTGTATGGATGTGGACAAAAGTGTCAACTACTATCTGCAGCACACCTCAGTCCACCAAACCTTCACTTACACCACCACCCTTACCCACAACACTGTAATGCTAAACCAAGTATAAAAAGTGTAGGAGCCGTGTTAACTGTGGGTTTGATTGACAAAAAGAATCTTGAACTTTACACTGATTAGAAAGATTTTCCTCTGCATTTATTTCCCTAGTGAAGCTGTCAATTCACATCTTTCAGCAATAAACACATTTTAAATGTCTATCATCATTTCCATCCAGACGTTCAACCTGAACTTTGTACATTCATTAGGAACATTTCTTCTTTCAAATTCTACTTTTAATCTTTATCATGACTGTCAAGAAGAGGAAGACAGTCCAGCGTCTTTCATCAATAAACACATTTTAAACGTCTATCATCGTTTCCATTCTGTTACGTGTCAAGTAGAAATATTCACTCAGTTGGCAGTTTACTAGGTATAATTATTTAAAACAAATGCAGTCTAAAACTACAGCCCTGCACTAAATCATCCCCTCATAAAGGTGATAATAAAAATTTTTGTCATGACAGTTTTAGAGAGGTGTTGATTCAATTACAATCATAATTTTGGATAATGTAGTTTATGACGTGGTTGAGTTGGATGGCATTATACTGACAGGTGCTTCTATGCTTTTGTCCACTCTATTTATACCAAAGAGGCTAGAGAGAAATGCAAACCCTGTAATGCTTTTATTTATATTGCTGGCAGATAGTTTAGTAGAACATAAACGCCGAGCAGGAGAGAGGACTTTAGAGCTCCTGAAGGGAGCTCCAGTTCCTAAAGGCAGTATGTTACAGTGTAAAGTTCATTAGTAGTTCATTCTGAGACAGAATTAGTTTTGATGTTTTTGTGTAAAATTCTTAAAATATCTGTACAGAATCTAACGGCATTTGTTAATAATATGTCACATTAAAAGCTTGTAGAACAATCTGGAAATGGGTTATAATATAGTGGTGCATGTTTTTATTATACCCCAGATGGTACTTTTCTGCACCCTCTTCAGACTCGTTCCTTCCTTTTGACAACAACCCAGCAGGATAAAAACTTTTCTGAATGGATTTATGTGGTGCTGAGCTACAGCACAGTGTGCGATCTCCTGTATCAGCGTGCTGCAATTTTAAAAAGCCTATTAATCCCTGCTGCCGTTACATGACCCTCAAGAAGAAGACCTAACAGCAGCTTGATCCATCTTCAGCACCCCCAAGAGAGTTACAAACCTTGTGTGCATATGCCCCATATGGGCATGAGCACATTTATAATGCATGTTAAGCTGGTTGAGGTCAGTGAAATTAGTCTATGTGCTTGTTTTATGCGCTGTGTGTCGGTGTGTGTGTAGAAAGCAGCATTAACAAACAGATCTGTCAATGTCATTGACCCCAACATACACACTCACACTGAACTCTTATCACTTCTGTTCTCATCTCTTCTAGCTTCTTCTCTTGTCCTCTTTTGTTTGCTAATGTGTCCCTGTCCCAAATGGCATCACCCACCCACAGTATGAGCCGTGATCCCTAACAGACTTTAATTATCATCACCTCTGTGCTCATAGGAAATGTGAGAGCAGGAAGGTGCAAAGGTTGAAAATGATGTATGAGAAATGGGACAGCACTTGGTGAATTAATAAGTTGCGTGGGTCATAGGCCTGTCAGTGGCCCCCAAGATGTGAGAATGTGATTTTAGTTGAATAAAATTGACTGTTGCTCATATTCATATTTAAAATTAAATAATAGCCTAAATGTTATTAATTATTAGCTCCTTCAACATTTATTTTTCAATGGTTTTGGACCTCCCCTGGAGGGTAATTCCCCCAAGCAAAGTTGTTAGCATTTCAGTCTGGTGGAAACTGTATAAAGGGCTCAAAAAGTCCACCAGAGAGCACCAAGCACTTTCCAATTTCACAGTGGGACAGCCCTGAGCCCCTGCTGACTTATCGGGAACACATGTCAAAGTCTATGAGACCATGAGTGTGGGCATTAAGACTGGCCCAGTATGCTTTGCTAAAGCTTTTGAACTTAGACCGATTTACATGCCTAGAATGAAAAATACAGCAAAACCTGGTTTAGTTTCTACTCCTTTGCTCGACAGTTGTATTCCCACCCACTCATCCTCCTCCTCCCCACTCCTATCCTTCCTTCCTTTCTTCTTGTTTCCTAAAGCTTCAGAGCCATCACCTTCTTTCTTTCCACGCCGTCTGATCCCTCACACTGATATTGATTGATATTTTTTAGATTGATTTTTGTTGTGCTGCTGCATTCAAACCCTCTGGTCTAGAGGTCTTGTCTTGATCTACTGTACTCACAATCCCCCAGTGGTGCTTCTCTAGGCTCAGGTGTCAGCCTTTGCAAAACCCTTCAAACACATGTGCTTTGATCACTCATACTCTCTCTCTTGTGCACACACACAGAAATAAATGCAGAAATGCATGCAAGTCACTCTCTTTCTCTCACGCATCCATGCGCTTTGATCATCCACACATACACAAGAATACACACACATACACTTACTTGTGTAGTCCTAACTCTAACTGTGTGTCTATTTCTCACTTTCCTTTTCCTCGCACACACACACAGCGACACAGGCTTTGGGATGGTAGTGAGAGTACAGGACAAGATTTCTGAGATGTCCTAAAGTTTAATCTTGTGTAGAATTTCTGCCAGGAGTTATAGTGACTTTTCAAAAATAAGATTACTCTAAAAAAAAGACTTTTGAGTCATCGTTTTATGTAGACAAAGGAATCAAGAGTTTACGCTCACCAAGAAATAATGACAGAAATAAAGTGGTTTTGCTAGCTACAGCAGCTACAGACAGGAGCTGCTGCTTTCAAATTGCAAAATAAAAAATTTCAACAACAGAATGTGTTTGTGGCGCTGCGTTTTTTGAGGATTTACAGTACTGGGAATTAGTTTTTCATATTGAAGGTAATGTGAAAACTGTAATATGCGAAAACAAAACTTGCAATGTTGTAACAAGGATGAAAAAATATAAGAACAAAAATAAAAACAAAACAAAAAAACACTGAATTGATTCATGATAAAGTTAACATAATTAACCTTGCTACAAAACAAATTTATCAGTAAAACAAAAAAAATATTATACATACAGAAATACAGTTTTAATTCTGTAATTAGTTTACTAATTAGTTCTAGTAATTTCTACTTTCTTTAAATGTGTGGCAGGACTCTGCTGCACTGATGGAATCGGTGTCTGGTCTGCTGTCACAAACATCCTCAAAATACACACCCCCACTGAGCATTGCTATTAAGTCTTGAGTCAATAGGAGAATGTTAGACTAATAAAAATATATGTCAGTGTGGTCAATCGATGATATAACCTCAGCTAATTAATGAAATAAAGTTCCTTTAGGCCTTCATTATATGAGCACAGACAGTTCCACCTCTGTGAATCTGAGATGTTTGCTAAACTGTACATTTGCAGACCAGTAATATATGTAAAGACTGGGCATTCAAGTATAAGCATGAGTGGTGTGTGTGTGTGTGTGTGTGTAAAAACTGCCTCTAGGAGGCACTCTGTAATAGCTACGTCTTTTTCCCACTTTACCTCTGTGTCTCTTCCACACACACACACACACACACACACACACACACACACACACACACACACACACACACACACACACACACACCCCTATCAACAGTCACGGAGAATTCCTTCTTTCTCGCACCAGCTCTTAGTTACCATGGAAACCAATAAAAGAGCGGTTTGAGATGGGAGGTGTGTGTGTGTGTGTGTGTGTGTGTGTGTGTGTGTGTGTGTGTGTGTGTCTAAAAAGAGAGAGAGAGAGCAAGAAGTGGAGAGATCCAGAGAGAACCAGTGAGAGAAAAATACAGAGTAAATCAGACACAGACAGAGGAGGTGGGAGGAAGATAGAATAAGAGAGAGAGAGGATACAAAAACAGGAAGAGAGAAAGAGTGAGAAGTAACTATAGAGAAAAGGACAGAGGAGGAGGAGAAAGGGGAATATGTGAGGGTGAGATGAAAAGGAAGAAGAGAGGAGACAGAGGGAGTGTAAGAGGAGATGTATTATTTAAAGAGGTCTCACCCTGTCTAATGAGTTTGGTCTAAAAGCCCCAGGAGCTGCCCAAAGATAGAGAGTCAGACAGACACAGAAACTTCCCTAACTATGTGGTGAGAAAATTCAATGTGCAATACGAGCCGAGGGAGGAAAAGAGCAAGATTACTGGGTAGGACTGGATTTAGTTAAATTGTTCTGCTTTGATTATGTGAATTGTCCTATAGTGCAGGGGATGGAAATCTCAGCAGATGAGTCCCTGTATCTAGATCATAGTAGGGAAGAGACAGGGCCAGAAAGCAAAGTCAGGTCTGTTGTACTGTGAAAAAACAACAGCTCATCCAAATAATAACAATAACAATAACAATAACAATAATAATAACAATAATAATAATAATAATAATAATAATAATAATAATAATAATAATAAGCACACGGCTTAATAAGCACACGGCGTATTGGTCCTATCAAACACCTTTAATAAATATTGTTTTGATTGGTTAACTAATGGTTTAAATAGCTGATTAGTGACAGCAGGTACTTTTAATTTATTAAGTGCATTGAATTTGATTCAATGTGACCATTGGATGTGCGAGTACGTTTAATATTAATCTCAATCTGGAAATATTTCTGTTATCAGTTTAAAACAGTCTATGACAGAACTTTCCAGATCTAAAGTTCCTTGAGTAGCTGATAAATCTACAGGTGGCTGTACCTGTTTTTTCCCATTGCTGGTTTTACTCTAATTACAATAATATCATCTTTATTCTCTACCATCGTCTCCTTTCTTAGTGTCTCAGACATTATTAAACTGTTTTCACTGGAGCCTTTTGCACAGTGTTAAGAGGTATGTGTGTAGTTTGTGTATTTCGTTTATGCTCATTCTGAAATTCATTCCTTGTCCTGCTACCTCGCTCAGTGCCTCATTTAAATTCTTTTTTTTTTTTTTAACCCTATGTGGCACCAGGTCAGTTCTCTGTCACTTCTCTCACACATACTCACACACATTCACACACACACACCAATCTGAATGGCAGTTTGGCAGGTGTCACTTCCTTGGCTCTCTGAGCTGTCAATCAAACAGACAGTTCAGCCTTCCAAGCCCTGATGGACCATCTCCAATGCCGATGCTGATGTTAGAATCAAACCGAGGACACTGCATTTAAATAAGATGCACAGCCATTCAGTTACCATGGTGCCTTCAAAATATTCAGCTATGAAAGTAATCCACAGTGTTGCGAGCAGGTTTTTCTTTATAGTTTAACAACAGCAGGTTTTACCCATATAAGCTTTTCACCATCTTAGTGCATGTGTTTCTAAGGATGAAGTTTCATCCTACCTTTACATGATGGCAGAGGCTTGTCCCACACTGGTTTCCCATCATGACCCATGATACAGGTGATGGTATCCCCACCCACGGTGGTGTATCCATGGTGACAGCTGTAGGAGACTTGAGATCCCAGTTTATAGTCATAACCTGTTCGACTAGCGTTCATGATGTTACCGGGGTCAAAACAGGCTTCTCTTGGTTTTTCTGTGGAGAACAGAGAGAGTCTGTGTTACTAGATAAAAATAAAAGAGTTCCTGATTCATCTCCTAGGTTAACGGTGAAATTGGTCATTTTCTTTTTTACTTACTATAAAGTCATAGGTCAAAGCTACAGCTGAGCATTTAGAAATCTATTAAATAACAATGACCTCAGATTTAGTAGCAGTTTTGGACAAAATACAGTAAGTATTTATGTACTGACACCTAATATAGACTAGACACTTTTTAGATACAGTGGCAAGAAAATGTATGTGAACCTTTTGGAATTTCATGGTTTTCTGCATTAATTTGTCATAAATGTGATCTGATCTTTACCTAAGTCAAGAGTATTAACAAATATAATGTGCCTAAAATAATAACATAAAAGAAATTCTGATCTTTCATGTCTTTGGTGAGAACAACCATATAAACCTCATAGTGCCAGTGGAAAACGTATGCTGCACACCTGAAGTTTGCCAAAGAGCACATTGACGCTCCACAGCAAGGCCAAGTTAGAGCCCAGACCTCAAACCAACAACTTTAAGAGAGCCACACATAAAATGTCCGAAAAAAATTTGACAGAGCTAAAGCTTCTTATCTGTCAATACTCTTGACTTAGATTAAAATCAGATTTTCTGACAAATGATGAAAACCATGAAATTCCAAAGGGTTCACAAACTTTTTCTTGTCACTTGTTTTTCTATCCCTCAAATAAGAGCAATAAGAGGAATTAAGCGAAAGAAGACAACATAAACAACTAAAAGATGACGAACCGACGAACTGTCTTTCTGATTTGGCACTCGGCCAACTTATTTGATGTTTTTGTGATCGCCCAATAACAACGAGATATTAGGATTGACAGAGGGAAGCCAACAGAGAGAGGGGGAGGGCAAAATGGAAGTGAAACTGGGAGATGATTAAAGTTTTATTTTAATTAGAGAGATGGCAGATGAAAGGTAGAGAATTAATGACAAAAGTACAGAGGTGTGAGGTAGCACGAGACGACAGGCAACAGAGAAGGAGATAATCTTTTTTTAATTAGAGATAAATAGAGAGAGAATCAAGATAAAAGGATTTTATAAACTTGACAGTGCAGATCTAGTTTCTAGTTAGTTTAACAAGTAATCATCAATTCCACATTGACTATAGCTGTTAAATCACCTGCACCAAGCAACATCTGTAAGGCCAATCATGAGTCACAAGTGAACTGGGAGTTGTTCATATATTGGGATTGAGGATGCTTAGCATGCAGAGACGGGTAGTTCGTTACACCATCACAGGATCACTGAGCTAAAAGCTTGGCAGTGAGGATGACCACTAGATACAGGTTGTTGGTAGAGTGCGGTGGATGAGAGGGACTGCACACCAGGATAAGGGTGTTCAGTTAGCCAAGTATTATTGAGTTGGAGTGTCAGAGCTGATCTAGCCATGAACCTGATGCAGAGTGGTGTGATGTGCTTTTTGATCAAAACTGAGACGTGCTGCTGCATTTTGGATCATCTGGACAGGTTTGAATGCTTATGCTGGTAGCCTTGTTAGTAAGGCAGTGCAGTAGTCGAGACAAGGATAATTTTGGGGTTTCTGCTCCAATTTTTCCTCAGACAGAATAAACAATTTGAAGTTTAGTTATTAACACAGCCGAACAAATGTCTCCTTCATTTTGTTCTTGACAAATACAGTATGTGATTTGGGGGAGTAAATCTGACCCTCAACATAAAAAAATATATAAAAAACACCAACAAAAATATTAATATGGGCCAAAGGAAATAAATACCTTTGAAATTTATTAGGTCGAGTGTGGGGTGACACATTGAGACTATCATCAGATCACTATTACTGCTACTTCACTATTCCCAATACTGTCAATACCAATACTAATAATGCTCTTACTACTACTGTACTCCTAATACTCTCCATTACACAACAAAATGAATAATGGTCTGATTGAACAGTTTTTAAACATTTGGTCATTATCTGTATCCTGTATATAATCCCTGTAGCTTCAACAAATGCGATGAGGAAAGACATTTTTCATTTAAGTTTTAATGTTTAATTACCTCTAAATTCGATAGCAAACCCAGACATGCCCAGTGAGGCGTCAGATCTGAACGCCAGGAAGAGGCCGTTTCCGCTGCTCTCTATTCGCTCTGGGGCCTGGTTGCCTTGGAGACTTGCTAGTAAAGGCCCATTAGAGTCTTCACCCTCGTAGATGTGCAGGAAGTCATAACTTGGCTCCATGTTGAAACTGTGATCAAATAAATAAATAAATAAAAAGGAAAAGTTAGTTTTAAGATTCAAGGAGGCTTGGTTTCTTGCGTATGTGTGTTTAAATCCTTCAAGCTATAAATTCAGTTAGTTTATTAAATCCAAATACCTGCCTCGCTTAATGACTTTCAAAGTGCTTATGCTATCTCTCTATGAATGGCATTACATACTTATTCATTTTGACATGTTATCTAGTGTGTTTACTGCATTAAAAATTAAAATGTGTCTAAACCGGCAGTAGCTTCCAATGCGTTTTTTTTGCAAAGATTTTTTATTTTGACAACTTTGCTAACCCCTCTATACATCCATGAAGTCTGGTAGTTATGGAGTTGAATGTACAAGAACAAATGCACACATACTAGTCTCAGTGTGTGTGTGCGCGCTGTAAGAGGAAAGATAGATAAAGAGGAGAAAAGAAAGATATTCTGTGTATATACAGTCTGATGATTAACCCCTGTATTATTTATATTCAGAAAGTTGTGCACTCAAACTACAAGCAAAGACAGGTAATATGCAGTTCTGCACAGCTGTTGGTGTTAATGTGCTGTAAGATGTAGCAAAACACCATTAAATGTGAAACAAAGCCAAGATGGTAAAAAACAAAATAGTTCAGCATTGAGAACATTTAAACAAAAGATTTCAAAACACCTTATGTGCATGTTTGTCTCATTTGACTATCAATTACATATGTTATTGAAAATGACTTGGATAACATCCTTAGCTAAGTTGGTGGAAGAAAGCTTACCCGCACATAAAACCCTTTTGCATTGATATGGCACTATTATTACACATGCTAACAGCTTTTATATTACTGACATATGTCTAAATGCTAAAGCTACTCAGCATAATAAAGGGAACACACAGCTCTCACTGAGCTGAAATGGGACAGAACCATAACCACTCCACTGGAGTACAGTAAAACAAGGGTCTGTTAAGAGTTAACAGTCAGTTAAGTGCCATCATGCAAAGGTGAGAATGTAGTGTATTTTTTAGTGATAAATTACACACTTTTAAACATACAGTTTAAGTGCCACAAAGAAGTCAGCATTATGAGTATGTGTATGAATATTATTCTCACAAAACAAGAATATTTAGAGTCACATGGATATGGGCCCCGAATGATTGGAGGAACAAGAATTGTGCAGTGATTTGATTCAAACGCAGGTCAAAAACTGAGTCATTAGTAATTGGGTCAATGTAAGTCTATTTCAGCTGAGTATATAAAACATAATTACAAGGTTAAAATGAGATAAATAATGACAAAGAATTGACACACAGCATTCACAAAACAGCCAATATCAATATAACTTAATTAAAAGTAAAATTAAACTGTCTTACTGTTACAACAGAAGGGAATTATCTCTTCAGCTGAAAAACTTGAAGCCAAAATTGGGTCATTTTTTCTCCGTTGGCAATCTGGAGAAAGTCTGCTTTGCTTTTTATCTCTTTACTACATGCAAAACATCAGTCTTTACTTATGCTTTAGTCATAGGCCCCTAACCACTACGACTTGTAAATTATTCACCTCTGGGGCACAATCAGAACTTGAGATGTAAATAAAAACTAGCATATTACTAAAAAACTAAACATGAAAATGGCCAAAAATGTATCTTACATTTTATTTTACACACAAATTTTCCTTTCAAAATTAAGGAAACGTTTCTGACAATGTACCACATAGTATATAAAATGTTTGAGAAATAGGACCAAAATATTTTTTACAGTATTCAAGTTCCTGCAGATATACTGATCAGCCATAACATCAAAACCACATGTTGTGTAGTTCCCCCTCTGCCACCAAAGCAGTTTTGACCCACTGAGGCATGGACGCAAGACCTCTGAAGGAGTCCTCTCGTATCGGGCACTAAGACGTCAGCAGAACGTCCTTTAAGTTATGAGATGGGGCTAGTGTATGCTAAACAACGTGACGGGACATCCACATGATTCATCAAGCCAGGCTCCTTCTTCCTTAGGCCATGGCACGGTTCTGAAGTTCCCATGCTTATTGTAGGCACTTTAAGTGCTGGGCAGGGGTCAGTATGATGCCCGTCAATCATGGCCAGCAGTTTTGCTACAGCAGCTCTTGTGTGGGATTTCATCAAATGGGCTTTTCTTCACACCCCACACAGCTTAATTCTTCCTTTGAAGACTTTTAGTAGGTGGAGACCAATGAATGCCAGGAACACCCCAGAAAACATCAAATGTTCTGATCCAGTCGTCTAGCCATCAGAATTTGGCTCTTGGCAATAGCTCAGATCTATCTGCTTGTCCATTTTGTCTGCTTTGAACACATCAATCTCAAGAACTGACTGTTCACTTGCTTCCTAACATCCCACCCCATGGCAGGTGCCATTGTAACAACAAAACCAATGTTATTCACTTTATCCGTCAGTGGATTTTACATTGTGGCTAATCTGCATATAATCACTCTTCAATGTTATATAGGAAATTACCCACCACTGACGAGTGAGAGAAAATTAAACTAATTCAAATTCTGCTTTCTGAAAAGATGTCACCACAAACTATTCATTAAGCTACTTTAGCTACTTGTGTTAGAAATTATTTTTTTGTATTATTTTAGACTGATGTATGTGTAATGCACATGTAAAGTACATAAGTGATGAAGTGTAGTGCATTTAAATGAGTTTTCTTGCTACTTTAATGATCACTAACTGTAATAATTAACATCAGACTAAACTCGGCCTGGCCCCTGACTATAATAGCACAGACCTTTTTTTGACTCTGTGTGGGCCACAGTGAGTCATGCCCAGTCTACACTGAAAAATAAACTTATGAACCAAGTCCATGGAGGGTGATGTACTTTTAACTTTAAGCCTGAAGAGAAATATATAATAGAGAATGCTTCGGGGACCCCATCCATCCCTCATATATTTAGGTTTGTAATTTTGAATGTTTTCTCAAGTATTCGTATAAACCAATTAAAAATTAATATCATCAATGAGACCATTGCTCTGCCCTGATGTGTTTGTTATATCCACACTGACTCATAATTAAGGAAAAAACAACACCTTGCTGTTGCTCTCTTATCTATTACGATGCATTATGATGCTTCTTCTTAAATATCAACAAGACTTCAATGACTGTTCCATTAACCAACACAGGGTATGCATCAGTAACTTTGTATTTTCCCTGAGTAATATCCACATCCTCCCGTAATTTAACTCTTGACATATGTTTTGTCTCATACAGAACTTTTATGACTGTTGAGTTGTGACAGTTGTGTTTAAGCTTGAGTGCAAACATTTTTAATTAACACTGGATTATCATAAATCTACCAGTTTACTTTCTGTTAAGACACCTCTTAAGGTTGCCTTCCTGCTGCAGCTGCAACAAAACAACATGGGCCACGTTTCATACTGTAAATACAGGGAAAAAATCCCTCCTACAATAAAGGAAAAGTCAATGTACATGACTATTTTGATTTAGGTTGCAGTGTCTCCATAGGCATAGATAAGCTCCATAAATGTAAGTGGCCTACCTTTTGAAGATAAGGGCAATGACAAAGTCAGGGTTGACTCTGATTCTCCAATCACACTCTTTCCCAGGGGGGTACGGCTGGGGGTAGTTTGGGGACAAGATGACTCCAGAGGGCCCACTGACATTACCCCCACAGGTTGCTGGAGAAAGGCAAACAGTGAGAAAGAGAGAGAGAGAAATGAGAGAGAAAGAAAAATGATTACAAAGCACTGGGCTTGTGTAATTTGGAAAGAGAATTACCCCTGACTGACCACTCACATAACCCCCAAAGGTAGGCAAGGTGGAATAGAGTGATGGGAGATATGGCAGTGGTTGGTTAGGAGAGAGAGAGAGAATTACCCCTGGTGGACCGCTGATATTACCTCCACTGGTTGCTGTGGAAGGTGAAGGAGCAAAAGAGAGATGGACAGACTGTGAGATTTAGTTACAGAGTGTAGGGTTGGGGGTAGTTAGCAGAGAGAATCACCCCTAGTGGTCCTGTTATCCCACAACAAGCCAGAGAGCAGGAAAGAGATATTGGCAAGAGAGACGGATAGATGCATTCAAGCAGCAATTTGGTGATGAATTTGAAACAAGAAGGGGTGTCTTGGGGGTGGCAGGAAGGTGTGAACAGATTATCAACAGTGAAATAAAGGTAAACAAAGGTATTAACAATTGCAAATCACTCATTGATAGACACACATGCACACACACTGGACTATTGTGTAGAATGCTAGTTTGATCTAAGGAGCTTTTGATCACACAGGAATTCACCACCTGTGATAGTAGACATGCAGGAAAGGGATATGAGCACAGCCTTAGCTAAGAGAAAAGGGAGGGAGATTTAAGCCCTGCATTTTATCTACAGTCGTGTAAAACCTATATCAGGAACACAGTATAATGGTGTTTCAGAGACATGGCTACAAGGTAAATTACTGGTGTTTGTGACTATGCTGGAGGACATGCCCATAGTGATGGCTGATAAAGAAAAGGAAAAGGTAAAAGGGGGCTGAATGATATAACGAAAAGGGTAAAGGTCTAAACTGTAGGTCTTTGCTGTAAAATGAATTACAAAATCCAGCTGCCCAGGACTTATATAGTAATCTCACTAGTAAACGTCCCCACCAATATATTATGGCCAATTTGACAATATATATCATGTGCAAGACAAAACTGAACAGGATGAAACAGATAATCAGGAAACAGAGAACTTTATAAACCCAAAGTAAAGGTAAGTGCAGGAATCTTGATGTGCTATAGGTTTGTTATTAGTCACATACTGGGATTTGCAGGCTCATTGGTGAGGCCACTAAAGTGCTCTTGCTGCATTATAGATTTATTTATTTTTCTTTTTTGCACCGGCTGTGCTAAACCTGCCTTCTTTCACTCAAAAAATAAGACAGGTTTCAGGGATAGAAGTGACTTTATTGCCTTAGTGAAAAAGTCAAGTGTGTCAGAAGTAAATGAGGAGGAAAACAAAGGAAGGAAAGCACACCTGAAAGTGGGAGAGTGAAAAACAAACTGCAGCAGAAGCATGTGGATAACGTGTTGAGTGGGATGTGGAAGCTCAATGGGCTATAAGCAGCAGGTGGGCCCAATGGTGGTGATAATAGAGGGAAAGAACAAACAAGCTCTGGTTTTTCAACAGTTCTGACTCAGGAACTCTACAACAGCAACCTGCATCTCTCTGCAATGCTACAAATCTTTTGCCACCTTTCTTCTTATGTCCACTTGAGGCTTAAAATATAACTCATCATCTGCCACGAGAGATTTAGTGCTGAGTCAACCATTGTTGAATATATTTAGAGCAATTTGTGCCAACTTTGGTGTCTGATGGAAAGTACATGAATATCAGTGTCTTTTGCCTTTTTCTGTGTTTCTCAAGTTTCAAAATCATAACATTTTATCACACTGCATGTATGGAAAAGAATGACTTTTTCACTTGATTCAATCTCTTCGCAGTCATAATCCCAGGAGTAATGTAGACCCACCTATACACGTTGGAGGATCAGGTTGCCAGTAGAATCTGTTATCCATCCGTACACATGTGATAGTGTCCTGGCCCTGCAACTGGTAGCCTGGATCACACTGGAATGTCATACTGTCGCCAGGTTCCTTACTGTCCCCATATCGAGAGCCATTTACAGGAATGCCTGGATCGTTGCAGGTCGTTGCTGTGGTGGCTATAGAGTGTCAAACACACAGATAGATATTAAAATATTATGGATAGAAAGATGGGCACTGAGACAGGAACCCTCAAACTCGCACTTCTAGAGCAAAACTGTATTAATTCTATCAGGTCAGTGGACAGTCAGGGACAAAAGGACAAAACAACAAAAATCTCTAATAACATCACCCCTAGAAAATCACTCGCTCAATAAATCCACAAACTTTACTTTGAATAAATGAATACGGTGGTAAATATCATTTTCTTTTGCTTTAGTAAATCAACATGGAGGTAAATACAAGGAGTCATTACCATAGTAATGGAAAAGCACTGCTTTGATTAGCATGTTAGTGAGTGTAAATATTTATTGTTTTAAATACGGGGAGAATAGAAAAAACTAAATGTGCCTCAGAGATAGTGAAAGTGTGCTGACTGCAATTATTTATGACTCAAAATATGCATCTTGAAGAAAATAAATTCCAATAGCTGTTGCAAATGCATATGTATGCAAAAAAACTTTTAAGGCCTTGATGAACAACTGTATTGATCGACTACACTCATCGGTCACTTTATTAGTGACACTGCCTGGATCATAGTGTGTTGGACACATTTTGGCCATCATAAGTGCCTAATTTGTTTGTGACTTAGATTCACCAAGGTGCTAGAATCTTTCCTTAGAGATTTTGGTCTATATTGACATGATGGCATCACACAGTTGCTGCAGATATGTGGGCCACACGTACTTCATGCAAATCTCCCATTCCACCACATGTCAAAGATGAAAAAGTAAGTGAAACACTGCGCTTCTGATATAATTAAATGCCAACTGGAAGCAGATGCTTTAAACCATCTATTCAAACTGTTTCAGTTCATTTTACCTCCATCATTATGTATGTTTAATGGGCGTGTTCAAACATAAAAAATCATGACTAGTTTGTTTACTTCAGCAGAACATCTTGACCATGGCTACATGCATAAATGCACTGAGTTGCTGCCATGTGATTGGTCGATTAAATATTTGCATTAATATACTGGTGTATCTTATAAAGTGGCCACTATGTTAAACAGCTGCGTGTGTGTTAGTGTGATTGGATTAGTAAATTTGCTGATGTAAATAAAGATTTGTCAAGAAACAAAGTTCTTGACTGTTCTCCTGCTTCCTAACTCACTCAGTCTGCCTTTGATTTATTTTGCTGCAACAGAGGATGGCACAAGCTTTGGCCAATCATTGTTAAAGGACAATGCACAAGCTTTTTTGGATCCTGCAGCTCAATCATGCACCCAGGAGAACACTTAGAGTGCAGGTTGCACTTTTTTAAAAAACATTTGTGTTCCCTGACACCTCTTTCACAGGGTACGAGGAAAAAGCTGACTAGAAACCACGATGTTCACTGCTTATACTAATACACTTTTAGGATTGCTGGTCTTGTTATTTTTATTTATTAATTTCACAAAACCATGATGTTTTTAAGAATAATTTCACTGTACTGTTAAATAACCTGCAACAACATACATAGCTTTGTTAGTGCAGCTGCTGCTTTACTAAATATATTCCTAACTATAACCAAAACTGAGCTACAGGTCCCTGAGCCACAGGTGGGCTCCTTCATTACGTAGTGAGCCTGTGTCCCAGAGTGAGATATTAAAAGCTCTCACTTGAGTCTCTGGCTAACGGTTTTTCAGAAATCCTGTTAAATTCAGCATTGTTCCAAATTAATTCTCCTATAACCAAAATAAATGAGGTTTATATAATAACCCAGACACTATACATGTGATGAGTTCTGAGTTTGTTAATTTGTTAATTTAATTGCCAATTCAGTAATTGGTTTTCTTCTTAAATGGATATGGGGAATAGAGTGGGGCAAACCACACAAATCAGGGATTTAGTACAATTATGGTATGATATCTAGGATCTGGTGTCCTAGCTAGCATGTGAATTTCAAATTTAATAATTTTGATTTAGAGACAAAGCTACTTACTAGAAAACTGTATAGAAAATCCTTGCTTGCTGATGAAATAATCAGAATCAAACTGGAGTGTGAGTATGTTGAAGGTCGAGTGGATATCTTCAGGTAAGGCTTGACCTGACCATTCTTTCAACAGAATCCCGCCATCCGATGGCCCAGATGGACCATCCCAAACTCTCAGAATATCGTGGCCGACCTCGGTGTCAAAAACGATGAAGTGAAGGCTGAGAAAACAAAGATAAGACATGATCCAACTGAAATATTATACCACTTGTTTTCATTCTGATTTCATTTTTAACCAAATGCCTTGTTAACCATGAAATAAAATGCAGCACATGCTCACATGTCAGCAGCAGCCACAATATTTTGAGGAACACTGTGGTGGCATAATGACTAATGTGGTGTACTCGCCATCACAGCGGTGGCTTTGACAGTGAACAGTTATCTCTAATTAGTAAATGTATTATTACCTGGCAGTCTACTGAGTGTTTACTTCTATGGTTCATGCAGAGTGAAGGCTGCTGTCATATAGAAATTGTCTTATAATCCTGTAATATAGTTCTATAAAATATCTGAAGCCTATGGCTCATTCAGAATTCAGCAGCATTAACACGGACACGCAAATATGAACATGTTACTCCAGTTCTTAAAGCTCTTCATTGGCTGCCAGTACAACAGAGAATTAACTTCAAACCTCGACTGCTGGTCTATAAAACACTTAATGGTCTGTCCCCTCAGTAAATTACTGACCTGCTCACTGACTATAGTCCAGCCAGACCCTTCAGGTCCTATGGTAGTCATCGTCGGATTGTACCCAGAATACGATGCAGGTCTACAGTGGCAGCTTTTAGTTACTAGGCCTTGGTGTCAGGGACAAATTGTGCACTCTCGCGCAACACTGATCTATGGAATATATTCTGAGAGAGGGTTCCTTGCTCTGTTGCTCTTTCTGAACTTTATTCAGTTAAAGTGTTTTTTGGGGAGTTTTTCCTTTATCTAATTCAAGAATGTCAGAGGTGTCATTGTGGGAGTGGAAAACCCAATGAGGCAAACTCCACTTGATATTTTAACTATATTTATACATAATTTATATATTATATATATTTCAACATTGATAATTTTCCTTTAATGCTGATGTAAAGTACCTTTAATTGCCACTGTGTATGAAGCATGCCATATAAAATGACTTGACTTCACTTTAAATTGCCATTACTGTTCATTAGATTGTCTTGTTTGGTACTTCATAAGCTTAGCTTATCTAGGCCAGATGGAAGCAATTATGCAGATACTTGGTAACACCTATTTTATTTCTTGTTTTATTTCTTTATCAAACATTTCTTGGATGGTTTCCTACAATGTAAGTCTCAACAAGATAGCTGCAAGCGATTATCATTATCATTATGCAAACACTGGTTTCTGTGTGTATTCAACATTGATATGCATTGATAGTCTCACCTGATTGTCTTTCCTGTATCAGCCTCTATAGTCCAGGTACAGTGGAGGTTGTTATCATATGGAGCAGGATATCCTGGAGACAGAATCCGTCCAGACACTGCTCCAGTTATGTGACCTCCACACTCCGCTAAAAGGACATAAGACAAGCTGAAAAAACATAACTGAGGAAAAATTATTTTTTGCTAATCTTAACTTGACTTATAGTACAGCTTGGTTATTGCTACTACTTGTATTATAAAGCATGGATACACCTTATATGTCCAGTTACACAATCTTTATATTTAGCTGGGAAGATGAAACAGACAAACGGGCGCTTGTAAGGACCCAGGATAAAGCATTATACTGTAGGATTACTGCAGGGTTGTTGTGAATTAAACCCTGCACAGATTCTATTGGCAACTTGTAGCCCTCAGACACGAAGTCTGTTTCTAAATCAAAAAGACATCTGAAGTCTACTGAAGACTATGTATCATCAGAATAACTTCTTAAAAGTTATAATATATATATATAAAATAACTTCAAACAAATAAAAACAATAATTTTTTGTAATGAGGTTACACCACTTCACCTGCACTATCGTGATTATATGTTCATATTCATCCTCTTATAGTTAAGGTCTTCACAGGGCTTCACTCAATTATAAGGCCAGTGACCTGAGTTGGACCGGGTTCATTTTACTCATTTGGGTCAAATGGGGCCACATTGTAATGCTGGTATAATATCTGAGGAGATCTGCATGAATCAGGCTGATGTGGATGGTACTGAATAATCTCAGTGGGGAAAAATATGTTTGGATTTATCTTTTATACAGCAACGTGCACACCTTTAAACGACAATGAGTTTTAATAATTTACTAATCAGCTTTGTTAGTAAATTATTATTTTCTGTCTATGAAGAGAAACTATGAACCTCAATACAGGTATATTTAGAACGTTTCTAAAGCCTTACACTGTATATATAAACACGTGGCTGCTGAAGGTGCTAAAGGATCAGAGTTTAGCATCTGTTTTGCTCTGATTCCAGCTGACTGTGCTTCTTTTCTCGTGACTTTCTTAGAAAATGTATTTATGCTCGTCATTTAGGTCATTTTAGGGACTGTAAGTTGCCAGGCAGGGTCAAACTTTTGGGATTGGTAATGGCGTCAGTTCCCAATACAATGACATCATTTCTGATCTTTCAGATCATCTATATGAGATGCGGCTCATCTACTTTGCTTTAAATTACTCTGAGGAGTGAATGCGGAGTTAAATGAGAAAGGCTTCAATCACAAATCAATCTTGAATTATCCACATTACTGGTGTACAGTTTCAAGGTTAGTGAATATCTTTAATGACTGTTTTTTACTTAAGGAACTCCCCACAGTGTTCAAAGTTTAAGGAAAAAAATCCAGTTTAATGCACAAAAGGCTATTCATGTGTTATTTTTATATTGTTTTCAGGGGTGAGGATTAGGAAGATAGCAGGAAGGGGAGGAAAGTGTTTTAACTCATCATGGTAGTGAACGGTACACATGGTAGCCCACTGAGCCAGCAGATCTCTGCTGATTAGAATGCAGTTTTCTATAGAGAAGGCAATATTTGTACATAGTGTTTGCATGAGAACACCATTAACACAGCTCTGTAATCTACAATACCATGACAAATACTGCTGTTGCATCACAATAGGCAGAATGAACTAAAATGCACATTTACAGATAAACACAAAAACAAATGGGGGTAGCAGATAACCGCACAGTTACACACAAGGCCAGAAAAATACTTCAAAACACTTATTCAGTTGGGCAAGCACACAGATCAACAATGTGTTTCAATCAGTGTTGATAGAAAACATAGGATGAAAGGTAACTACTGTGCAAGGTTTTATAATGAAAAGCAGGTAGACATAGGAAAGCATGACACGCCAAGAGTGAAGAAAGACAAATGAGTTATTTAGTAAACCAGGACCAGTGACAAGTCTTATTTCCCAGGACAGAAAAAGAAAGAGAATAATAGGTATACACATATAGAGTGGAAGACGGACAGGTTTACTGAATGAATAGAAAAACACAGACTGACGAAGAGAATCCCACAGAGGTAGACCACCGTTCTGTTTGACTCAGTGTAGTAGAGAAAGAGAGAAAGGCGGTATAGAAACAGCCAGAGGCAAAGCCATCTCCATAGTAGAACACAGATATGGGACAGAGCCAGACAGACAGGGAGGAAGACAGTCAGAGAGGCAGAAAGACAAATGTCTCAACAGAAAGACAAAGGAGAAAGACACAAAGGTAGCTACAGAGGTAGTTAGCCCAGGGCTCTGCCAGCAGGTACTGTCCCCTGGTTGCTGGCTTACCACAAATAAAGCAGCGAGAGAACAGCATCAGATTGATGACTGACTGCAGAGGTACACAGGGACACACTGATTTACACACATCCGGCCATATTCATACACCCACATAAATACATTCAGCACACACACACACACACACACACACCTATGCGCATACTTTCTTTGTAGGTTTGGCACTGCAGCAGGGAATTCCAAAGGAACAAGTGCCAAGTGCCCACATCTACCCAGAAAGGTAGAAATACTTACATGGAAAGTGCTTTAATTTGTAAAATATGCAAAGCCACAAAATATTTATGGACTAGCAGGAATTATAGACTTCAGAAATTGTCATTTGCTTTAGGGATTTCAAAGCTAGCTAGAAACAATATAAACAACATGCTTTTCTGATGGTTGTGGAATGATAATAAGGAATCAGAATGGTCAGCTGTACATGCTTATCTAAAACACAAGCAACTTTCACACGTTCACAAGCAAAAGGGAAAAAAAGCATGTCAAAGCAAATGAATCGTTTGGCACACTGCTGTCCAGCCTAATTAAGGGCTGCCAAGTGGCAACTAAAGCAAAATCTGCCCCCTGGCAGCTCATCTCCCTCACAACCAGGGAAATATTCGAATACATTCCAGATATGCCAAATGAGAAACATTTATTTTTGACATTTTCACTATCTGAGACATAAAACCTGATTTTGTGGGCGCAGTCACGTGATAGTTGGTTATTGCATTATAATTTCTGGCAGTTCTCATAGTCAAATCGTTACTTTTGTCATCACTCCTCTTAGCTCTCTGAAGACTTAGTCATGTATCTGAAATTTAAAATAGGACTCCGATCCCCAGAATCGTTTATTAGAATTAGTCATCCTATCACAGTTGATATGGGAGTAAGTAAGACAGGATGCAGTCATCAATTTTGGGTTGTAACATAAGTACAATAAGTACTGTAGATGAAATCCAAATGGGGGTTATCAGTAACATCTGTGTCTATTTGAAAAGAAACACTAAGCTCTTGAATGGCGTGATACCTAAGGGTGGTTTTATTTCATCTTAAATTTATTCAAAAAGCAACAGTTCCAGATGAGTCAATATTGTTTTTACATCACATCACTTTCTGGCATCTGTAAAAGGTCTCTCCTGATAGAATATTCTATTTATTGTGCACGCTGAGAATAGAACAGAAAGCTAAGGCTTCTGTCAAAGTCCTTGGCATAAAATACCGTGCGGACCTTCAGGGTACAAGAAAGTAGTCTGGCTTACATTATAAATTTATCAAAGTTCAAACACTCATCCCCTATTTTTGCAACTTAACTATGCATCCTTAAAATACACTGACACCTGGTGCACTAAAATCTCATGCCTGGTGACATCCTGCTGTCCAATCCCAGATAGTCTTGTGTGCACAGTTTGATGGATAGGCTAGGGCAGCTTTTACTCCACTATGACCATTTCCCACTGAGTGTTGAATCGGTTCCCATGCCATTTTTTCAAGTATTCACCTGTATGGACTTGAACAGTTCAGTCACTCTCTTTTTTTGCCGTATCTTTTTTATTATATTGCTCTTGCTGGAGCTCAGAAGACACAAGCAAACAAGCTGCTCCTTCTTCCTGCCATATTTGTCACTGAGTGTGATGATCAAGTCAAAATCCCACTAACTAATAAATCAGACTTTATAGTTCTGATTTCTTGACTTTCATAGTACCCATGCATGCACTATGCATGTTGGCATACTAACCGATACAGGAAGGAAGAGGTTTATCCCAGACACGCCGGTCCCCGCTAAGACATGTCAGTGTACTGCTGCCATGGAGACTGTATCCAGGATTGCAGGAGTACAAAACAAAAGTATTGGCATAATGACCGTCATCCTGGATCTTATAGCCATAACTAGGGACACCTGGTTCCTCGCAGCGTATTAGGTCGAAACCTAGACAGAGAGAAACACAGACACAGGTGCACACACACATACAGATTAGCTTCTTTGAATGTTGAAGGTTATCCTGTCCATGCAGACAACATTGAATAAATGAACAGGGTGATTCAGAGCAGTTTTGGACAAGAGCACACAAGGTCATACATTCTTCTCCTGAATCTCACTACCTGCTGCAGGAAGTTTAAAACTCTTTGTTGTCTACTCAAATACACAAATACTATTCTGGCAGGTGTATTGGAAGCTAATGGATATTTCTACAGATTCCTCTCGTTTGTTCCTATTGTACTTAAAATGTCCAGGCTGCTTCCTTTTCTGAAAGCACTTATATTTATGGACTGAAAAAATGTGAAAACGTTAGTGTATAAAGCTGCAGTAAAGCATCAAATGATAATTTCATATCCCACACAAACAAATATCTTACACACTTGAACGAGCACACTGCTAGAGAGATCTGTGCATTTAGAAGATAACCAATAAAAAAGAAAGTTTTCAGTTTCTACGACAGATGAATAAACAAAAACATGTTATCATCTCTGATCAGCTTCTGAACTAAACATCCTCCCTCAGATCATACACAGAGTTGCAGTCACTGTTGTAAACTGTTTAAGCAAAGTTTGGCTTTATATCTACTGTAGTACAGTATGCAGTCAACTTATGTCATTACAACGTAGTAAATCATGATCTAATCGAAGATATACTACAGATTTAAAATAACTTTTACACATGGTAATGAATTTAGAAATCACACTGCAAACACAAAATACACTAAACACAGGATAACATGTATTGTCTATAATCCTAGTCATGTCAAAACAGATACTACAGTGGTCCTTTAGTCTTTTCAAAGCAGTAAAAAATTTAAGTAAAATTAAAAATGGATATTTCAAATTCCATAAATAATAATTTGAGCTTTTCTCAGTAAAAATGTGTAATGTTTTTTGGCAGAGAGTGCTGTTATATTATCTGTTTGGACGAACCAACACTCTTGTCTGTTGAGTGATAGATATAAAACAACACCTGTTACCTTTTATTTCTGGACACAATAGAGAATGTACTCATCGTCCAATCACACTTTATTCTTCCATAAACATAACAATAACATCTTTTACACACTCTGCAACTTTTTAAGTGAGCTGCGGCTGCAGCTTTGTGAGGAACACCTATAACTGTCAATCCCGTCCTGTGTCAATTTCACTAACAGTCCCATCCTGCTTCTGTTCTTATTACCATATTGAACAGATGTTTAAATTCCTATTACACCATTAAAACAGCCACTAACACCAAATACTATTAAAGCCGTTTTACTCAGTTGCAGACCCTGCATAACCATAAACCACTCCTGCCTTTCTTGATAAGATTCTTCAGTCAGTCTCTCACATATACTGCAGCTCAGCTATTGTAGGAGAACTTTGCAGAAGGTGTCACCTTCTTCATTTAAATGCCTTGCAGATTAACGGCTGTTTAATGGTTTACCTGACATACAGAGAATCCATCTAGTATACGTATACCATCTTACGTCTACCCATCCCTTCTGTGCAGCCACTCCTCCACTCCAGATGTGTCACTTTCACACCTTCTTTTAATGACATGCAGACAAATGCTTGTCTAATAGCCTCTTTGACTTACACAGCAGCTGGTCCTGCCTTCTTAACAGACTTTCTTTAAAGGCATTAAGGTGTGTGTCTATGTGTGAGCAAGAGAGCGAGCGAGCACGGTGTGGGCAGTTGTTACAAGCAATTATGTGCTAATTTTTATATCTATATTAGAGGCTCAATTTGACTATTAATCATGTGACTGGGAGAGGAGGGGAAAAAGTTAACATGAGTGGAAGGACTGGACTCATTGGTTTATCTCTAAGGTTTAAAACCTTACAGATTATAACTATATACAGATTTATATAGAAAACCCAACAACCCCACTTGAGCAAGCACTGGGCGACATTGAAGAGGACTCCTTTAGGCTGAGGGTGGGTGACCATCTGCCTTGACCGGTTGGGATGAGTGGAAAGAGGAGATGGAAATAAACAACAGACAGCAACAAAAAAACAAGTGCTTTATATTTGAGGAGAAGTGTTAACTATTATGGATACTATTATTACTAGTATAACTATTTTGGATAAGCAGTTGTTGGGGCATCCTGTTAATGGTGAATTACAAAAGTCTAGTCTAGAAGTAACAAATGCATGGACTAGTTTTCCAGCATCACTTTGAGACAGGATGTTCCTAATTTTACCAATATTCCTCAGGTGGATATTTATTTTCTGTATGATGTAAAGGAGATATCCTGGTTAAAGATAACTGATATTCCTCACAGTGTTACTTAAGGGCCAATGTTATGCCATCTAAGGTAAGAATATGATTACACATCACATCTCATATCTTCTGTCTTGGCTGAATTTAGGAGAAGGAAATTGGAGGACATCCAGGTCTTTTAAGCATGCTTAGAATTTTGATTATTTGATTACTTTCTTCTGGTTTCACAGATAAGTATAGCTGGGTATCCTCTATTTTACTCTAAGTTGCCAACATGTTTAAGTGGTTTGCCATTGTAGCATTAAAGTAAAACTAAAAATGTTATAGTCTGCATTGTTCTGGCTCCTCAGTCCTAATGAGAAGAGAGCGAGAACATCAAATGAACATTACTTAATTGCCTACAAACCAAACCAAAACAAACAAAAGAACTGGGAACAGGATCGGGATGGGATCTACTCACATGTGACCCTATACTCTGTATGTTTGCTAAACTTCAGTTTCACTTTGGGTTCCACCTTCATTAGAAATTGCTTCAAAAACTGATTGTTGGTCTCTTTTCAGCAGTCAGAAGTAAAAGAAAGCTCCCTGGTAATTTTGTGACAGAGGAAGACTAGTCTCAAGAGTTTTGTGGTACATGATACCTATATTGTTCTGTGGCACTTCAGAATCACTTCACTGAGGCACAGGACAGAGTCAGGATATATTCATGAGGGCAATCTAACACAATCACTAACACTCTAGTTTCAACTAAAACATCTGCTTACAAGGACCTTTGTGATGAGCAACTCATATTTTAAGAAATTACTGTGTGAGAGCATGCTGAGACACTCTAGAAGATCACAAACTAGGGTTGCAGAAGTAAATATACAAGAAAAACAATCTGTGTTGCTGCCCACTTCATAATCAGTTCATCCAAAGTTGAAATTTCTCAAAGATGACTCACTTGTGTATGTGAGGCGGAAGCCCTGATTGGTTCCAGAAGCATTGCTGTTGAACTCCAGCCATAAGTGATTGGATGTACTATTGATGACATGGCCCATCATACTATCACGTGTGAAATTGCCAAGGAGACGAGATGAGGTGTTCTCTCCATCATATACCTGTCAATCAAAACAAGATCACAACACAAATAAAAACACAAGTTCAGTAAAACCAGTTGGTGTGGTTTTGTAGGTTTAGGAGTGTGCATGTTCACCAGTTTAATGAATGAGAATATCATATGAGACATGAGTATACTAAGCTGCTGACCTGGTATGAAAAACAGGGATGGCATTTAATGTCGAGAGGAAAATGATACTACCTGTATTAATCTTCAACAGACAATGACACCAAACAATGCAAGTGTAGCTTCACGGAGCCTCAGGGAAAAGCCTTGCCTCAGCATGGATCTTGTGAAGCACCACAAAGATATTGGCTCAAATGTGATATGAAAGTTGCTGAGGTCACAAGAACTGCTGAATCCTCCCTTTTTATGTTAACCCATGCCAAACCAACATTAGAGGCAACAATTCTAGAAAGCAAATAAACAAAATTGTTGAAGAGGTTCATGATGGGAAAATAAACTGGTTATCCAACTGGTAATATTGTTTGCCATGATTAAAACTGGTGGCTACTCTGAATTTTGCAGTTTAATCTTTGTCTGGTACCTGCAGGAAGTAGCTGATTCAAGTATCACTTTAATTTGTTCATTGGCAGCAGGGATATTGCAGCCCTCATTGCAAAATAAGAAGTAGCTTATTCACAGTATAGGAGCTCTCCAGCTGTGATGAGTGTTTATGATTATTGTTTGTATTTCAAAAAATGCTGCTGCTATAATGGATTCATTTTAACAGAGGAAAACATTAATGAGTAATACGGTGCGTTTCCTGAAATCATCAGTAAAAGCCTCAGTATGCATGTTCTCTACTGTTAAATAAAAACAGCAAGTCAGTGTCTGAGTGCGTGACTTGGTTTGAACAGCTGCCTTGCATATTAGAGGAGGTGGAAATATCAGGAGAGTAAAAAATGAAGAAAGGGGCAACTAGATTACAACCAAATAAAAAAAGATTAGTCCTGTCCACTTACTGGACAGGACTAATCTTGTTTTATCTTGCATTTCCTTTGTGGATTATCATTTCTTATTGTCATATGTAAAAATTACAGAATTGACAAAGATGTTGCATTTCAATCTTACTTTTTGGTCTCCTAACAAATTAGTTTCTCATCATTTGTATTATGGTGTCAACCTGTTAACTGGCAGCTGGAAGTAATTTATTTCAAATGAGAGCTGCGAGACAAGGAGATGCTGATGGTGAAGTAATGGCTGCCATAAACATCTTTGCAAGGTGGCAACATGAGAAATTTAAGCTCAACGTCACACAAATTACACAGTGTAACAAATAAGTCCAGCTAGAGGGCTGATCAATCCTCTTCAAATGAACTGATAAACCTAGAGGATCCACACAGATATTTCAAGATCAAAATAAAAAAAAAGCAATAAATAAATTTGTATATCTCATTTGTTAAATTGGGTTTCTTTATTGAGTTTTAGGGGGGAAAGAATTAGATCAAGTGTCATTAATAAGACCTGCTCATGTGTATATATGGTCTCCTGTAACATTTACACAGATTGCAGGTGTCTGCAAGTGGCAGGAATGCAAAAGAAAAAAGGTTAAGGGAATGTACTAGTGTGGAGAAATCTCTACAGCAAGCCAAAGTGGGAGCTATATCATAAAGTGTGCTGTTGTGATGGAAAATGTCAATGCATCTAGGATGACATGGAAAAGGACAGAGTGAAAACGAGCAAAAGTTGAAAAATATAAAAACAAGAGAGGTATCACCAAATCTAAATTTTTCCCCCTCCTTCAGTTCAATTTCCTTCCCCGTTTCCCCATCCCTACATCTCCCTGTCAGTATCCCCCCTCATTTTTATATCTTGATGCCTGTCTCTTCTTTCTTGCTTCTGTTTCTCGCCATCTTTCTCCCCAGCTTTCTCTCCGTTTCAGTAAAACTCAGTATGGTTATTGCAAAGCCCTGCAGCTCATAAATCAACATGTCACCATCTGCCACCCCTCTTCTCTCTGACTTTCTCTCTTGCTCTCCTACCACCTCTATTTTCATAACAATCCCCGCACAGCACCACTTTGTTTCTTTCTCACCCTCTTTTCTCTCCTTCAGGTCAAGCACTGTATTAGAGAACATTTTAGGCGAACTGAGCTTGATTAGCCTTTTCTTTAACAGTGCCAAGGCGAAAACGTAGCCAACAGCAAATTAATTGTAATGAAGCGGTTCGTATGTTACAGGAGATTTTAGCCTGAAGCTTCCTGGAACTGTCAAACAAATGGTTTGTGTTCAGCTGCAGTAACAGGCATTAGCTCCATAACCGTTAGCCTGAGGAGTGGCATGCTAATTGCTAGCCAAAGTGGCACTTTGGGGCTCTCCTTCCAGTTCATTATAGTTTGCACCATGTTACTGCTCATTATTTGGTTAACTTATTAACAGACATGTTGCACATTTCTTTAGTCATTGCCCTCATAGCCATCTATACCACCTTAAATAGCTGATACCATAACACACTGCTTTTTTACCCATCTGCTTACATATAAGAAAGTCTGTTGGATTCCTTTTTGATCAATCCGACTCTGGCAGTGTTAAGTTAAGGAGTATATAGGCTGGGATATACACTTTGTACTTTGATTGCATAATAGGACGCCTTAGAGTACTTTGTGGTCAGAGGGTATTGCTGGAAGAATTGGCATTATGACATGCCTCTTTAGAGATGTTGGTCGCGCCATAGAAATTCTAAATGTCTTTATTCGGTACTCTAATGAAGGGGTGGCGCTTCTCAAAGGCCTTTGGATCAAGTGTGTTCAGTCAATCAGAAGCTAGAAGACACCATCTCAGATGAGGATTAAATAGGAAAAGACAGTAAATTGGAATCTTTCAGCTTGTGATTGACTATACACACTGATCCAGGTAATCAGCAGTGGGTTGAACGAGAACAGTTGGAAAACACGTTTCCTGTCCCTGTCGTAATACGTTTAGGCTGAAATATGACTTTATTCTAACGCCTCTGTAAAAAACAGAGCTTTTCCCTTTTTTTGTACGTTTCCCAAAAAACAAGTAAAACTGCTAGCTGTGCACATTCAAAAGATTATATTTTGTCAAAGCATTAGCATTTTTCTCACATTAGGCATTTTGAAAAATGAGATGCTTAGCCAAACTGTTTGCATTTAATCTTTCCAGCTGTGTGTGCAGCACAACAATCAACTAACTCCAATGTGTTCAGTAACACAGCTATTAATTATCATGTATATCTAACATGATCAAATGTGTGTTGAATGTTTTCATAGCATTTTGTACTGTTCTGTCTGTAAACACAACACACATTCTGCATCAGTAACAGTATCACTATATTACAACATGGCGAGGGAATAACTGCAAACCAAGAGTTACGTTGCATTTAATTTAAAACATTATTCATTATCTGACATCAAGTATTTAAACTGCAGCCAAAAATCCAACACTGTTACACTTAATCAATCTTGACGCCTCCTATTGGTTTTTGATTGTTATGTTAGAAACCAATATGTACTCATTAACTTGTGTGATCTCTAGTCAATCTCTGTATTCTACTCCTCTGTTCATGTTACTTTCGGATAAGGAATCAATTTATTATAGTAAATATTATGTCAAATGCCTTGTGAAAAAGACAATCATAATTGGAAAAAGATCAAGGGCTAGATTTACTAAGAAAACAGCTTTGCACAAATGTGTCTGCAGTTTTCTGAGTTCGTAACTGCAACTTGTGTGTATTCAGTGTGTGATTTAGTAAGGTGCCAGCTCATTATGCTCCAGCTCCTGCGCCTGATACTGAACCTCTAAAATGCACACTGAGTGAAGGAGCACTCACAGGCGCACTTCAGAGGTGATAGTTCACCAAGCACAGAAAAGATCATAATTACAAAATATTTTATGTTTGACTTCACCTAAAAAAAAGTTACTATTATTCTAAAAAAAAAGTATGATATTATACAGTACATTATGTTCACTGCCTTATAATTTGGAGGCAATAAACACATCCAGTGTATTTTCTGCCTAGAACCAAGTCTCATGATCACAAAATCACAATCACCTTTAGTTAATGTGCCTTCGTCTATTATTTTCTCCCTTTGCACTCCCCTGCATATGCAATGAGGAATGAGCAAACTCGATATTTAAGTAAAAGTGCATGTCTGAAATAAAAATACTCTACTAGATGTAGAAGTACCACTCCAAATTCTTTACTCAAGTAGAGGTACTGCATAGCCCTGAACTAGGTACAGCTAGACAAAGAAAAACAATATAACACATTTAGAAAAGTATTGAATTTGACGCTTTTGATAGCATGAAAGCATTAAGTGTAGTCCATATTTGTTGGACTAATTCTCAAGAGTGAAGATTATGACAAAGAAAAATTTTATAAATTAATAAAATAAATAAGGTCAAAGTTCTTCTTACTCCAGTGTGTAAAGTGGTGCGCAAGTAAAATAAGCCTGTAACAATGGTGCTGATAACATTAGGTGCTGACAGCTCCATAATAATAAATCATAATTTATTATCTACATCTTCAAAATTAACTAGTAAGGTAAGATGTAAAATAATTGTAGTTTCAAAGTTGTAAATTTTCTCCTCTCCCACATGCAGTACTTGAGTAAATGTACCGTGTAATTCTAGTTCCTCAGCACCTCTGCACTGCAGACAAGACAGAAACGTTGACTCCAGTCTGTTACAACTGTGTCTGCTAAGAATGTGTCACTGCTGTTGCCCAAAAAACAGGCACAAAAGCCACAGTACAGTCATCCAGTCATGGTGTTTTCATCCTTCTGCAGAATCACACAGACACTGACCTTGACTGACTGAATATATAAGCAATATTCATATTGTAAATATTTTTACAATAATATTAAGCAGTGCTAAAAGTCAGTGTTATTACAGATTGTTATTACAATCTAATCATGGACGGACGTAGCCAATACTTTCAGTGTAATACTGATAAAACATTATAACCACATGCTAGCTTAACAATGCCCTCAAGCCTAATACCGACCTAAGAGACTTTGAATAGTTTCAGATGATGTCTATTTGACAGCATCAAGACTGTGGAACAGTTCACACAGCTGCTTCTGACGCTAAAATAGGCACTTGTACCCAAGAAGGGACTTATTAGGAATTATTAACCTTGGGAGCATCTGTAATTCTTTTTGTAGTCAGAGGTGTACATGTATGTCATATATAAAACCTTTTTATGAATTCCTTACATACATTGTGACAATCCTAAATAACATACTCCAGACCAGCTTTGTATCTTCTTCCAATGTATTTAGGTGAAACACATCTCACCCAATTACAGCTGATGTTGTAAGAATCAGTCAATACAAAGTCTATTAATAACAACGACAGAACATGGGTAATACATTTCTATTCTACTTTTCTACTGTATTTTGTTGTATAGCTATTGTGTGAGCATCAAAACTAAAGTTAGCCTTCAAATGCACCAATAATACACCATAGAAGGTTCGTTAGAGGGTTCACAGAAGCACAATTGATCCTTTTGTACCTTTGTTTCCCATGTATTCATTCAGCCGTGGATAGCCACTGCAGCAGGAGCACCATTAGCACTAATAGAGAACATGGGTAATAAACCCCTGCAGGGATGTTATTGCTTCTTACAACAATGTTTAAAACATCTAACAGCTACTGAAAACCTTGCTTATACAATTTAACTACATACTTGATACACTAACTTCTTGTTCATGTTACTTCGACCTTATTCTTGCACACCTAATATAATTAGGGACAATACATACCCTGACATGTTAATTGGACCAGCTGTGCATGGTTTGGGTGGGATTTGATGATTGTGTTAAGGGATTTTTGGGTTCAGCAGTGTAGACATGAAATGTACTTAAATTCTCATTTAAGATCATTTTTACATTTGTATCAAACAACAAGAGGAAGTAATTAAAGGATAGAAACTTCCCCAATTTTATTTAGTGAAGTTTCAGAATTGTTCCATCATTGTGCAGTGCTTCTGATGAATGCTTGAATACCATCACACCAATCTTACAAATCAAACACTGATAATCAGTCCAAGCATATGTACATTGCAGATTCAAGTACATTCAGTGTCTAAATCTGCAAATAAATTATGCATTCAAGGATGTTGTACAACCTGATTGGGATTGTTGTATTTGTGTGTGTGTGTGTGTGTGTGTGTGTGTGTGTTTGTGTGCCCACATACCTTGAGATAGTCTCCATCTTGCAAAAGAAAACTCTCAGCTTTCAGCCTGATTCCTTTGCCCTTTTCGGTAGTGATACGATAGATGCACTCATGGTTGTTATCATAGTTCGAAGGGAAGTTTGGAGAAAGGAGAATTCCTTCTGGTCCTAGTGACGAGGCTCCACACTCAGCTACAGCAAGAGAGTAAAGGAGACAGGAACATCGGCTCAAAATCACAGCAATTCAACTTTATTATCTTTTAGAAGTCAGAATATATGTGCTGCCTTGTTGTGTAAAAAGATGAGAAAAGTGCAAAACTCTTTTTCAACTAAGCAAACATGACAGTAATGATGATGATAATAATAAACCATACAGTATAACACAGATTAAAAGCACTTGTTTGAAATTTACTTCAAATGAGGCTGTAGAGACAAGCATAAGGGACAACAAAACACATCAAAAAGCAAAGCAATTAAACAAACTACAAAAGATTAAAAAGGGAAAAATTAAAATCATTGCGTAAAAGCAAGTCTGGATTAGTTTGTTAGAAAAAAAGGGCTTCTCAGAAATTATATAGAATTATCTAGCAGGTGCAGTGCCTATCAAACTTTACGAATTCAAATAAGTGGTACTTTGTGCAAATAGGGTTTTGTCATATGTAAATGAGGATAGAAGAAAAGGAGCGAGTCGAGCAGGCTTTTAACTCCCACTAAGAAGGACCACCACTACTTGGAAGGGAGAAAGAGGAAATGCAAGTAATGAGATAGACAAGAGAGAAGGCGGCGTGGAACAATATGGAATTACAGAAAAAAGATGTCGTGTTTATAAAATCTGAACAAATTTCACATTCAAAACAACATTTATGTAAATGTTCTGTAGCTTTTTAAAGCTGATCATAATATGATATAAGGAACATATATTCAAGAATGCTACCAGCAATGACTCAGAAATTCTTTTGAAAGTAAAGACAGCACTAAAGAGGGGTAGTGAGGGAGCAAAGCAGAGAAGAAAGGGAGAAGAAAGGGATGCAGAGAGAGCTGGAAGAGGAAGAAAAGAAGAGAAGATAGCAGATGAACCAAGACAGACAAGAGCCTTTTGAAAATATGCAGAGAGAAATTAGAAAAGGGAAAAGGGGAGTAACAAAAGACACAGCATTAACACTTTTCATAAAGCTGCTAATGCCCTAATTATCTGCCCAAGGACTGCCTAACAGAGGGAGAGGAGGAGAAACAGTTAGAAGGTTAGAAACAGAGCTAAAGAGAGGGACATTCGGAAAGAAAGCGAGGGAGAGAGATGTACCCAGTGCACACTGCCAGCTGCTGTTGCTCAGTTTCATCCCAGTCAGGCCTGATCTCTTGAAAGATAATGCTACTGTAGCAGTTTCTGCCTGCTTTTGGGAGCTTGATTACCAGCAGTCAACAGCCAAACTCTCATAAATTAACAGCAGCGGTATCAAAGAAACACGGATGCTCATCAAATGCCAGCGAGTTAACAACATGATAACATCCAAATAAAACCAACACTCTACTATTTAAATAACAGAAATAGTTTAAATTGCCATTGAGTCAGCAATAAAATACTGGTGGATTTCGACCAGGAAAATTCTCATGGTTTAACCATAGCCCCATTCCACTGGTGAATAAGAGACCAGTTATATTTAGAAATGACAAATCATCCCAAAGCCGTTAATACTGAAGGCAGAAATATTTTTAAAGTGTTGTTACAGTATAAACAGTATAATTGTTGAAATTGTTGAAAGAAAAAACTGTGGTACAGACTGTAATCGCTAAGGTAGGTAGGTTTAAACACTACTTTAAAAGAAAAAAACAAACTTAGTTTGTGTTTTATATAAACTATGCAGTATCAAATATTTCCTATTTTTGACTTCTTACCGATACATCGTGGTAGTGTGTTGCTCCAGACCCGCCTGCCTCCTCCCAGACAAGTGATCTTGCCGTCTCCCTCCAGTCGGTAGCCATGGAAACAAGAAAAAGCCAGCGAATCGCCGACTCGAAATCTGAACCCCATCCTCCTGCTGAAAGCCGGTACGCCAGGATCTTCACACGGCTCTAAGTCGTACTCTGTACATTCATGACAAATAAATAACATTTTTGATTGTTGTTGGCAAAATCTGCAGAAACTGCGATTAGCATTCAGTTAACCAAAACCGAGTAACGAAAGATAAACAGAAAGAAATGACATCTTTAAACCTAAAGTCAAAATGTTGAGAATAAATCAAGAAGTCAAACATTTGAGAATTAATTAAACTATTAACTTTAATGTGCATGTTTCTACAAAACGTCACGTGTAAATGAACCATACTTCAGAAATGGACATGAAATTTATTTTCTGGCGCTCAAACAAATGGTAGTAAAAAGTATTAAGACTTCAAAGAGATGTTCCAAAAACTGAATTTGTTCAGAACGATAAGCCACAAAAATTAGGAGGAAGAGGACACAGTTGTGTAAACTGAAATAGCTGCTGATGGAGAGGTGCAAAGTTTCAAAGCTGTGCAGCATCTGAAGGCAGCACGACACCTGTGCTGATAAATCTGAAGTCAGATTTAGACTTTGCAAATTATATTGGACTGAATGGATTCTTTTCTGCAGGAACCGTGCTTTGCTGTGAAGCCAATTGTACATAGTGACCAACCTTTGTTACTGCAACAACTTTGTTACTTCCCCACAGGATACAAACTGACCCGAAAAAGCACCCCCCCACCCCAATTGTCAAAACTGTTGACAGGGCACTTTGAACTGCAAACAAGACTGGATCAGGAAAAGTTAATCTGTACTAAAGGAAAGTCAAATTCTTGTCATTTGATGTGACAGTTACCTTTAAATCCCATGGACCAATGTTTTTTTATATATTTGATTTCAGACATTAGGTCATTAGCGTAAATAAACAGTGAGTTCGGCAGCCCCATTGAGCATCGTCTCATTTCCTACATGGGAAACAGTCCCAGAGGGTGCCATAGAAAAGCTCAGTGAACCAGCTGTTGCTACCCTTCAGGGGAAGTGGAGTAGTTAACCAGATGTACATTTACCAAAACATCCAGTTTGTCTTCATCATTGAAGTCTTTTCTCTTGTGAAACCAAAATATTACGTTTGAAAAGATAAATCATAAATCTCACATATGCATTAAATGCTCAAGTGTCTAAGTGACTTGATGCTGCCCCTTGTAACTGTTGGGAAAAAACAACTGTGAGGTACCAGCAGGTCCCCCACCAAGGTGAAAAGACTACAAGGTGAAAGACTAAATGATTAGTTTGGAATGGTACATTTGAGGAACTACCTCCAATAAAGAGCATGCAAAACTCCACAACCATCATACACACAGTGGTGGAGAACGTCCCCAGCAAGGCTAATGGTACAGTATCTTAATGCTGTACCATTATTATATTTTATATTTTATATATTTTATTATACCATGCTATTATATTTTAATGTCTGTGGCATTGTTTTTAGGTTCTACGTGCTAAAAAGGTGCTCACCGTTATTTGTCAGGCACAACAATAAACTGCACCATGTTAACAGAAGGATAGGATATCTGTTCAATCTGCCTAAACACGTAGGTCCCTGTCTGGTTAAAATGCAGATAATATCTATCTAACCTCGTCCCAGAGTCTTACCTGAAAAAGTGATATTAAAGCCTTCATAACTCATGGAAAAATCTGATATAAATCGTAGTTGAGCACTAAAGTTCCCAAACAATCCTGCTTTGACACTAGGAGGCAGCACTGAGCCAGTGAGTCGTGCTACCGGCGCCTGGAAACTCCCATCCTCTGTGATGGACAGGTAGTCGTGGTTTTCCTCCAGGTGGAAAGTGTGGAAAACCAGATGGACTCCTGGAAAATCCATGGGTGAAAAAACAGACAGATGGATGAATGGCGGTACAGATACACAGTAAAAGACATCAAATTAGTCAGAGATGCACACGAATGGCAGCAGCAGAAGAAGAAAGTTTTTCTTACCTTTCCCATGAGACACCTCTATAGTCCAAGTACAGTTGAGAGAATTAGGGTAGAAGTCAGGAAAGCCAGGAGACAGAATTGTTCCTGTTTTACCATAAACATAGCCTCCACAAAGAGCTAAAGAAAAAAAAAAGACAAGTAGAGAAGGAGATGAAATGTCTGCTTTGCAGGTGTACACGACCTTCTGCACTGAGCTTAAGACAAGATCGAACAATTGTTGAGTAGGCACCACACAATAATACAATTTCTCTCTCTAAGTGACCACTCTTAACGTTTTAATGAACTGAAAATTAAACCACATCTGGCTTTTTTGAATCTCAAGCACTGGAATTGCAAGTGAGTGGACTGGATGGTGCTAATATGTCCTTCATGCAAAAACAGTTTAAAATAGGATTAATAGAAGGATACACAACGATGTTTCTGTACTTTGAAAACTAAATGATAACAAAATGACTTATTTCCTAAAATTAAAAGAGGAGGTCAGATAAGTTTTCCATATAATGGGAGGTTATATCTCATTTAAGCTATAAGCATCAATGCTCACAAACAAACCAAGACACTTAATCCAAAGTAAGTAAATTCAAAAGCAAAAGCAAAGGAGAAACACACTAAAAGCAAAGTGCCATGAGAAGAAATGTTTCCGTTTTCTATGATGCAAATGCAAGATAGGGAGGAAAAGTTTTGTTTAGTGTTGTTTTTAAGTTCAGAGGAGTTTTATATGTTGGCAGTGCGGCTACTGAGGATGCAGAGGTACACAGTTCCTTCCACCATTGAAGGGGAGCTCAACAGCTTTGCTTGGGATCTTTTGCTGTGTCATGTAGTGACTACCAGTGGGTGAATGGGACTGTGCACCTGGATAAGGGTGCCCAGGTATGAAGGTACTCTTGAGGTGACCACTATGCAGAAGAAGGTGTGTGTGAACTTTAAGCAGGCAGTAAGCGGAAACCAGTGCAGATATATTAACAGTGGAGTGACATATGCTTTGAATAAAGGAAAAGGGCAGAGCTTAGAGGAGAAGAGAGAAAACATGAAAACATGATAATGAGAGTCAGCGGTTTGCTGACAAAAACTGAGTGATTACGTTGTGCATGTTATCAGACACTTAGACTCTACACAGAGCTAAACCACAGACATAGAACTGGAATATTCTGCTCTATTCATTTGGAATAGAGCAGAACAGAAAATACAATAGAAACGTAATATAGAGCAGAAGAGGACTTGCGGTGCATTAGAGACTGTTAAACTAAGATAAGATATTGACTCTTTGTTTCTCTCTCACTGTGCCTCCATTCCTTTCAATTCTATTCAGCACTTTTCAGTTAAATTTAATTCAATTAAAGTGTTTCAAGGTGTTTGACTGGCATGTTTTTTTTAGCTATGAAACAAACACATCCCAGACGATAAACTAAATTAGGCAATAAAATGTTTTCATCACTGTTAATGTCCCTCCTGTCTGATCGTTGAAGGTTTATATATATTTCAGTGCACAAAAGTCCATTTTAGCTCCTAAAATAAACACTGATGATTCTTTGGTGAAAAGGTTTGTACAACTATTTATTATTTTGACTTTATGAAGACAGATGTGGCGGCTTCTCTTATTTTTTTATTCTAATTTCTTCATGCTGAAGTTAATCCAGTGAGTTTATATACAGTTTCTACACTTCTCCTTCCTGATTTCTGTCGATGTCCTTCCCTGCCTTTCATTCTATAGCATATTTCTACCTAGCTGAAGTTGAGCTGAGCAGCTGTGACAACAGATTCTCTCCCCTCTGTCTTTCTGACTAGCTGACTTGTGTACATTGTGGTAACCACTGCCAGTATTTTTTCACTCCCATAGTTTTAGCTGACTCCCCTAAGAGTCAGCTAAAACTAGGACACTGACTAAACAATCCTTGTGCATGTCTGCATCTCTTGTATAAGTCTATGCTTCAGTTTATCAATGATTTGTGTGTGAATAGACAGACTGTTAACGTATGTGAGTGAGAAGGTGTGAGACGTACAACAATGAAGAAAAGGGAAAGAATAATACATGAAAAAAAAAAGACATGAATTTATCACAAATTTTAGAATTAAATCAGTGACTTACGAAAGCAGAAGCATAACGCTAAGCTGATATAGCTTGTTTTTCAGGGAAAGGAGAAATACATAAAGACGTTATACTTATTTCAACTAAATTTCTAATTCTCCTGCGTTTTCATTACTCGAAATTTAATTAACTCTGTCTTAAAGGATGCCATTTTTACCAAAAGTATTACAGTGACTTTGGTCACTTCTAACAAGTTGTTATCTTGGCACGACCCACAAACTTTAAAATGTCAATGTGAGTCTTCAATATTCTCCCTGACACATAAACCAGAACACTGGCTGCTCTTTTATCTGTTTGGTAATTTAGCTGACCTGCAGGAAAAAGATGAGCGGTGTAGGTTCAGCAGGCGTTGTGGTGTTGCTGAGAGGGAATGGTCTCTCCAAGCCGCAGGAGGACATTATGCCGCTTTGTTTTTTTTTATATGCAATGTTGTCAACATGATGAACTTTGGTGGCTATGAACTGTAGTGTCTCTGGAGGTAGAAGGAGCTTTGGCTTTTCCTGTTGAAATGTTAACTGTGCCTCTGAGACGATACTGTAAATAAGATCATTGTCACTAACGTGTGCATGTGTGCACATGAATTGCTTTAAGTATGGCAGAGGGAGTTTTTGAAGATGATTTCCTTTCTCCTATAAATTAATGAGAGATATCCAGGCTCTGTTTCTTTATTTGCACGAGTTTTTGTTAGCATTTCCTCTGTTAGATCTAAAACATGAAAATCAAAAGAGCTGGAAACTGTCAATAGGTAGTAAAGTAAAGGTATATTTATTTATTTTTAAAAAAATCTGTTATGTTAAAACCTACCTAACATGCAACTGGGGTTCTATGATCTGCTCTAAATGCAAAGTACAACACAATAAATTTTAGTCAAGCCTTACACACAGTTTCAGAAAACATGCCATTCTGAAATGGTGTCTTATAATGTGACAGCAGTCTGGTGAAATGGCATGCTTGGCTGAAAATTGAAAATGTCACAGTGGCCGTTAAAAACTGCTTATGTTATGTGACTGATACTGTGAGATAGATTGCCTCGGTATGAACTCACTACCAAGTTGAGACATCCTGACTTTGGCTTTTTAAAATTAGGTTCTTTTCAATAGCCAGATCGAATCGAATACTGTGTATTCATCACCCATGATAGCATGAGCTGGGGGAAACACTGAATGGAAAAGGCCCACGAGTGGCCACAGAGCATCTGTTTCAGTAGTGCCTATTGACTTGCATAATTTCACTGAGGTTGGATGCCTAGCTTAGACCATTGTGGTAATGTGTACTCTGTGGGGACTGATGGCACAATTAACGCTACGGCTGCCAGTTGCTCCTAGTGAAATGGAAAAATGCTGGGAATACTGTTTAATGTCCCAGTATGGACAAAATTGCTGTTGTCTCTGCAGGAACTTACCTCACTCAACTGTTCTCCCTATTACTCCCTGGATATTGTGGTTCTGCAGCTGCACATGTATGATGTAATCCATTTAACACTCACCACAATTCAAAATATAGTCTATGTTTCTAATGCATTACACTTTTTTTACCAAGCAAAGTTTATTGGTAATGGTTTCTCGAGAGTTTCATCATTCACAGTTGACTGCAGTACGGTGTAACATTATACATTCACAGTAAAGAGGATTGGGATTCCAAAACAGTTTAACTAGGTCTTTAAGTGAAGTTTGCATGTTTTCCTTGTGCCTGTATATCTTTCCTTCAACTCCTTCTTTCACAGACATGCAGACCATCCGAGGGTATACAGATCCAATGTCAGCTGGCAGAGCCTTCAAACTGCATCTTTGCACTAATAAGGAGGGACTGTACTGATGAAGGAAGGACAAATGGATCTGAAGAAAGTACTAAATAAATGTAGTCACTGTCTACATAATCTCTAAAGCTTACATCATCAATTGCACTGCTTTTTGTTGAAGATTAAATTCAGATCATGAATTTCATCATTTTCATTTGCCAAGCACATGATTCAGTATAGTTTTCGATAAACCTCGTTTCTTTAGTGTTTTGTTTCCAGCTTCTCAGGGGAAAAAAGACTTTGCCCTCTGAGAAAAGAATAAGGTGACAACATGTACCTGCTGTGCCAGTTTGAACAGGAAATTTCCAATTTATTTTCTGCTTTCCTGACAGAGGTGTTCCTGACTTTGACTTTTCATTTATGGCTAAATTGTCACCGTTTCTTACGTTCATAGACCTGAAAGCTAACTGTGTCCTACATTCCAGCATGTGAATGGTACTAAACTGTACAGTATATGGTAATAAAGGTTTCAACAAGACGGAAAAAACGAAAGAAAGATTCTTACCATCACAACTGGGCAGAGCATGACTCCACTGATGATTCTGCTCACAAACAATTGGCTCCTGATCACTTAGTGTGTATCCTGGGTCACATGTAAATGAGACACGGGAGCCAATTGAAAAGCTGCTGCCATGGCGACGACCATTGACTGGGATACCAGGATCGAGACAAGAGTCTGACTCCATTTTCACACCTAGGAATCACATCACATAAGCACAAATATAGAGTCAAGAGGGTGAATGTCTGTGTGTTTGGGTAATTACACCTTTTTAAGCTCATTTGTCCTAAGAGAACACTGAGAACATACTTGGTTGCTCTATATGCTCTGGGTGCCTGTAAGCAATTCAGAGTGTGTCTACACATTTCTATCAGTAAGTCAATCACACTTGCTTTCATATCTGATGCTGAAGCCTGCTGCAGAGCGGCTGTTGTCTGTAGTGAATAACAGGAAAAGGAAGTTGGATGTGGAAATCAGGAAATGAGGTGCTTGGGTGCCGTGGTATTCGCCAATCAGGGGAGAGGAGGCTGACGGGCCATCCCTGATTTCCAATGTGTCATAGTTGACCTCAGTCTGGAACCTAGATGAACACAAAAGAGGAAAAGGATTCACAAAAACCTGATGTGATGGTTGAAAAACAAGCTGCAGAAATCACTGACAAACTTTACAACAACAGACAATCTAAAAAATAACCCACCATGTAAATAAACAATTAATACCCCTGCACCCTCGAAATTTGCTTGAAATGCTTATGCTCAATCATACCCGATGAAATGCTTCTTAAGAGATGAAGATAACTTGGCCTTTACATTACTTCCCAAAAAAGGCAAATTTCAGCCAAAGCAATTTCAGGCTACGCTGCATCTGCTTGTGGTTTGCTTACAGAAACAATGTGCAAAAAGCTAACATTAATCATTTACTGAAACAGACACTCATCAGCTACATTCATATCTGACTAACTTATAATGCCTCTGAAAGACTAAACATTGTACTTGCTGACTGACTGCATGACTAATGCACAACAATCTGACTAATTGCCTGAGTAACACTTGTTGTATAATGGTAACAAACCTGACAAACATCCTTCCACAACCCAAACAATCTACCTGTCAAAGTGTATCTTCACAGCATGGTCTGCTTGCGATTCAATCACCCACTGGCAGCTCAGAGAATCTTTATAAAAAGAGGGCCAACCAGGAGACAGCAGAACACCAGTAGGAGCTGTGAGATGGCCTCCACATGGAGCTACAGGGAAATAAAGACACACAACCATAGACAGAAAAAAAATTAATCATTTTTTCCTATGTGTGCTCATATTTCATTGAGTTAGCACATTCATCATCTGCTCAATTTATTTAAGCTCCCTAATCCGTTCTGAATTTCTAGATATCATACATAAACATTTACCTTCAGAAATTATTCTGTGCCAATCTTGTTCTACAGTAAACATTTGTGAGTTGCTCATGTATGAAAAACAGTTAAATAATTATAGCATGAGGGGTGAAATCAAGTATGTTTATGTGTCAAATGAGGCCAAAAAATAGCTCCTCATTTCCCTGCATCTCAGAAGGCTGCAGGCAGAAATGCTGGCACATTGTGACACTGATTTATAGCAAAACAGTCACAAAATCTCACTTACGGCACATTAAAATGCAAGAATTGGCTTTCGTTGAGCCTAGAATTTATGTTATTAAAAAATATAGTACTGGAGCACTTGGTGATGTTATATTAGCTGTATTTTTATTTTATTTTTGAGTCTTGCAAATGGTACCATGCAGAATATCATGTACAAGAAAAAACATTTAGACCTTGAGTTCATGATCTGCATATTATCCGCTGTTCTTCCTACAATATATAATTTGTAATGGCTTATTTTTCTCACTCTTAACATTTCTTCTGTGCTCAAGTAGCTGATACCTTCACCCTTTTGATTGCTCTCATAACTCCCAACTTTAAGCAAGCTAAAAAAAAAAAGAGAGAAAATCACTCTCGTACTTTCTTTTACCCACTCTGGCTGAACTATATCAGCATGCTGCAGTCACTCTAGAAGTAAAACATAATTATCCTTCCTGTCTAACAAGAGGGATAATGTTTTTCCATACCCTATATTTAATAAGATGACAACTATATCGTCTTCTCCATCCCCTTTATTAACAAAAGGCAACATTTGATAATGTCATTTAAACAATACAATCAAGATGGAAGATATATAAAATAGACAAATATTCATAGACCAGTGGTTGCCTTCATAAAGTGCTGAAATAACACATTCACTGTCCTTTTATTATTACTTCCACATATAAGCTTATCTGCACATTGCGAATACATCTCTATATATTAGAGTTTGCATTTAATGAATGTTTCTCCCTGAATGAGTTTCAGCAGAACTTGTGTCATTTAAGATTATTGTTAAGAGCGAGAAAGATGTGTGCTAACAGGCTGAATAAGTCTGGGGAGACTGGAGGCTAAAGCAATTAGAAGAAGAAATTTATACCATTTCTAAGGTGCGTAAGCACACTTACATAAGCTGCACAGCAAGAGCCACATAGTTGAATGCTTTGTCATGTTACTATTCTGGCAAGTGGAACACTTTTGAATGATTACCCATTCATGCAGTGTGTGTGTGTGTGTGTTTGTGAGTGTGTGTGTGTGTTTGTGTTACCTTCACAGCGAGGTACAGCTGCAGACCAAACAACATTTCCCTCCTGAATGATGCATGTGACCTGATCTGACCCCTGGTAATATGACAAAAATAAAAGGCTTGTAACTTGTATTACCATACAATTATGAATTCTAATGATAATGATAAAACATTTTAACGGTACAATTAGTTTTAAATTGTTGTGTGATTTTTACCTGTGTCCTTATAAATCCTTGATCACAGCGAAAAGCTACAGAGCTGCCTAGCTGAAACTGGTCACCATATCTTTGACCATTGACAGGAACTCCTGGGTCATGACATTCATTCTGACCAAAAGCTAAAGAGAGAAAACAACATGATAAAAGTTCAAATAAGAGCATATAAATATAAAAACAAATAAAAAAACTGAATAAGCACAGACAAAGTGTGACAGAAAAAGATCAAATTAACACTGAAGGCAAACGCCATAGTAGAGAGACTTGTTAAGAGTAGTTCAGCATATGTGTGCATATCTATACTAATTTAAACAGTGTTCCCTGTTTAATCAATTTATTTCTACACCTAAATTGATTTAACAACAGAACACCATTGTGGTGTTACTGTCAGTGAATGTGACATCTCCACTGATATGGAAATATGGGAATGGAATTATCTACACATGGATTCAACCCTGTCATGTTTAGCTTATATTATCCCCATTCCAGAGATTAACCTGATCCTGATAGAGCATACACCCAGTGATTGGATATGTCTCAGGTTGATTAGCTACTGATGGAGAGGAAATGAGTGCAGGGAGAGGCAGAAGTAAGAGAGGCGAGAGTAAGAAGAAATGTGAACTACGCGAACATACGTAGAACGAGCAGTATGTCAAAAAACATAAGCCGAAGGACACAAATACACACATGCTGCATACAGTACACAATGGGTGCACACAAAATGACAATACACACACAAAAAATACAATTTTATGTGTAAACTCAGTAGGAAAAAGAGAGAAAAAGCCACGAGTAAAAAAAAACAAGTCTGGCTGTAATACTTGAGAATGTGATCTGAGTGTGTGTGAGACAAGATTGTGTCTGAATGAAAAAGCAAACCAGAAAGGAAATCTAAATCCGAGTGAAAGCCGGAGATCAGCATGATGGATTGAACAGAAAAGAAAATAAGGTAAAAAATAACAGTAATAGAGTTGAGACAGAAAGAAAGATAAATAAATAAATGTCAAACTTTTTTTGTCAAAGGGATTTATCTTAAAGCAAGCACACTGTGAAAGTGTAGTTTTGCACAGGCAAAAATGTGAGTTTTAAAAGGTGGGGTGAAGAGATTGTAAGTTTAAATTTTATTACATGTTCACACCATGTTGGAAACACACTGTGCTGCAATTGGGCTCTGCCTATCACAGCAATATCACAGTCCATAAACAATGTGACTTACTGGAACAGAATCACTTTAATACTGGTTAAATTTCCTAGTGGTGTCAAATGAAACAAGTAATGCTGCAGAAAGAAAAAACTATTTGTGGAATAATTATAGGTGCCATTACATAAAGAACATCTTAAGACAAAGTTCCCATATACTATAAAGCATTACCATTTACCATGACTATGAAGTCAGAAATTAATAACATTTATTATTTTCTTTGGATTCCGATGCACTGCACTTAGCACATAACTGCACAGACTGCAGTCTCAAAGTTGATATTTGAGTTTCTGACATTATTCATATAAATAGATACCGATATACCCACAGCAACACACATTGATATTCATATATGCATTAAAATGTTAATAGACCAAATTACTGAAACAGCACAAAGATGCCTGATCTTTCTTAAGTCCAAGTGTAGAATTTATTCGATCAGACATTCAAATTAAATGCTCTAAAAGTTTTACCACTATAAAACTATATGAATTAAGTTTAACCTTTGTCTTTCTTTAAGAATACTGCATAATATAAGCAGGAAAGGGGAAGGGGAGGATAAAGAGAATTTCTGTATTTGTACACTTTTACTTTTAGAAATGCTTCAGAGTTTTAAAAAAAAAAGGACTTAGGTGGCATTATTTTTATTCTAAATGTGCATCAAACCCTTCATTTGTGTTACGGTTGAGGTGAAAACAGCTGTTTTAGGAATAGAGATGGGACTTTTGTCTTAATAGACAAAAACACATTTAGGTCTTGTCAAATATCGTCTCCCGAGAAAACAGGGACAAGGTCATTTTGATGCAAAACCGCATGGAAGAATCACTGCAGTGGTTGGTTTAAAGTGAACAATGAAGACATAATAATTTATGTCTTACACTAGAATAATACATAAAAACAGATCAGTTGAGCAGAACTAGTCAATGTCAGCAGATGATAATTGTTAAGTGGGTCATGTATTCTTCTTCTTATTTTATTTTTGGTCAGTGTAAAGTAAACAAACTTTCACCTGAGTCACTTTTTGTATTTATATGCAAGTCTGGATAGCCCTTATAAATTACACATACTTCATACATTTTATATGAAGATGCAACTGTACCTATGCAGATACTTCAAGGTAGTACCTGAAACCCTTCATACCAAACCCACATATTTCTACCCTGATATGAACGGCAAACAACAAAATATGTATTTAAAAACATATTGCAGAACAGCTTTACTGGGATAACTCATGTAGAATCTATAGTGGGGCTCCCACGTAACATTCAACACGGTTTTGTGGACTACTAAATAGTCCTGTTTGTCAAAATTCTGCACAGCCATGCTAAATGAAGGTGCATTAACCTTAAATTACAGGACATGTGCTATGTGGAGAAAAGAGCAGAAATAACATATTGTAGAAGGAGTGAGGTTTTAAGTGCTTCTCCGGTCAAGAAGATAAGACCATTTCTACCTATTGAAAACATTCTGCAAATTGCAGCTGGATTGAACTAACTTTTCAAGAAGCCCTTCCTTTTCCATTACAAAAAGCTGACCTAAAAAAAAAAAAGAGAAGCAAACCTGCAGCTCATGTTTACTGCTCTCATTTTTAGATTGCTGAATACTTTTCTGCTATCAAAACTTCATTTTAGCTGATATAATGTCATGCTGACATTTGACTGGATAACTGCTTGCACACAGAAAATACACCATGACAACAAAACTGGCACACAAATTAATCCCACATCAAAATCATTTTAGAAAAGCATTTACAGAAGCATTTTAGTATTCTACTTTGTGACTGTTCAACATCTACGCATGTTCAAGCACATTTGTCTGGATATGGACAAAACTATAGTGAAACCCCCGCAAAACAAATAAAAACACATTTGACAGAAAACTGATACTACTGTTAGTAGTTAATAGTAGTGTTAGACTAAGGTGACTGATATGTAGCAAATTTAGACAAGATGAATGTAACCTGTACAGAAAGCAATAGACTTTAAATGTAAAACCTGCATGTAAAATTTGCATAGTCGAGACAAAAAGAAATATTTTGCAGACAATACATTTTTACCTAACTGTTGGCAATGTTTCATAGGGTTTCATAGACATTCGACATATATGTGGACACAGAGAGACAGATAGCAGTACGTACTGGTATAGCTGATATTGAAGCCTTTGCCAGTATTCGAATGATCAGACTGAAATTCCAATCTCATGATGTGTCCATTTGAGGCAATCTGTGACGGGACATCTTTTCCTGAGAATGTCCCAAATGTTGTTGGCTCAGACAGACCTAAAATAGAACAGAGTTGAGATGGTTTTTAAGTGACACATTTAATGGTGCATTAGCGCAACATTAGGCCAAGGACAAACTTAGAAAGTGAAGGAGTTATGTAATAAAACACACACACACACACACATACACACAAAAAAAAGTCCCAAGACACATCGTTACTAAAGGTAGGAAAAATGTTTTGATTGAGGAGTTCTTGAGTTTGGAAAAACCTCCTAATATGTTGCATGGATTATCGCAGATTAATGCAAATAAATTTCCAACCTTTTTCTACTTTATTAGTACTGAACTACTGTAGGAGTCATCGTGTCAGACTAAACTTCTGTAGTGAATAAACTCATTCATTCATAAAGTTCAACTGTTGGTGCTGATCCTGGCCTGACTACTCCAGTAGACTATTTGAGAAACAACATTTCATTGTTAGACATTTAACTTTTAATGGCGGCCACTTTTTGAAAGATGATTTGCTCTTCTACAATTAACTGTTGTAGTAGTGTCACTGCTACTGTTCATATTTCCTGACATTGTGTTTTAGAGACAGTGTAGTTTTATATACCGATAGTATAATGCATTTCCATTCACACTTTTTACTTATTATTAACAAATACGATGTACCTAAAATAACAAAAATTCTGATCTCTCATGTCTTTATTGAGAGCAACGGATAACAGGTGCTGGCAGTCTTATTTAAAATTAATTTGTAGGTGTGGACTACAGCTACTTTGACAAATCCACTCAAAACATTTAAGTTTGCTCGGCACAAGAAAAGTACTCTTATGTGAGCCATGCCTAGCCAAAAGGAGCTTTCAGAGGATCTACGATCAAGAATTATTTATTTACATAAAGCTGGAAAATGTTAAAAAGTGACGTTGAGATTTTATAAACTCACCAGTCTAAGATTAGGCAAACAATCTTCAAATGGAGACACTTTGGGACTGGCTACTCTACCAAAAAGTGGGTGACCAGTCAAAATGACCCCAAGAGCACAACAAACAGTCATCAGTGAGGAAAAGAAACTTCCCCACAGCTCGATGCTACCACCACCATGGTTCACTGTAGAGATGGTATTGGCCAGGTGGTGAGCAGTGCCTGGTTTCATCTAGACATGACATTTGGCATTCAGGCCAAAAAGTTGGATCTTTGTTTCATCAGACCAGAGAATCTTGTTCATTATGGTCTGAGAGTCTTTCAGGTGCCTTTTGGCAAACCTTTACTTGAGAGTGGTTTCCATCAGGCCACTCTACCATACAGGTCTGATTGGTGGGATGCTGCAGAGATGGTTGTTCTTCTGGAACACTATCTCTCCACAAAGAAACACTGGAGCTCTATTATAGTGACCATCGACTTCTTGGTCACCTCCCTGACTAACGTCCTTCTCTCTCGATCTTCAGTTTGGCCAGGAGGCCCACACTAGCAAGGGTCCTAGAACTTCTTTCTTTTATGGATGATGGAGGCCACTTTGCTTATTAAAATCTTCAATGCTGCTAACATTTTTCAGTACCCTTCCCCAGATCTGTGCCTTGATACAATCCTGTCTTGGGGGTCTAACAACAATTCTTTGGACTGGATTGGTTTGTGCGCCTGCATGCAGTGTAGGAGTGTATATAGACAGGTGTATGTCTTTCCAAATTATGTACAATCAACTGAATTTCCCACAGGGGCACTATCAAAAGATCTCAAGGATGGTCAGTGGAAACAGAATGCACCAGAGCTCAATTTTGATTGTCATGGCAAAGGCTGTGAATATTTATGTACTTTAAAATTTTTAGTGGTCCACCAAAAGGCCTGCCAGATTCTAATTTTAGAGCAAACCAGACAGTGTGCCACAAAACTACAACAAAGTGCTCTCTTCTAAAGCTGCATTTGAGTAAATCACAAAAACACCTGACATTAGGAGACTGTGGTGGCATTACCTTGTTCACAGTACCTATCATCTCCCTGGGTGATACATAATTGTAATAAACGGCTGAACCTGGCTGCTATGTTAACATATGCTCTGACATTAAGGCATCACTATAGCCATTGAAGGACCCACTGTGTGCCACTTGAATGGCCCCGAAACCATTACAACTCCCACACTGGCCCATACAGCTGTAACTATGCATCACCTCATTTCTGTGAGACATTTGTGTCATAGCATAGGACCATTTACTGAAACAAATGGTTACAAACTTTTGTTTGGCAGAATACACTCTGGAGCTGCTTCCCAGTGATCCAGCGACAGATTCAGTGGGGAGAGCAATAAAACCCTAAAGGGCTACACAGAACAGAGGCCACGAGGCCCATATCAGTGAGATATGGAATATACATAATGGAGAAGGAAAGGAATGCCATGCCCTGATATGTACTATAAAAAGGACAGAACAGGGGGCTTAGGTGGTTGATGGAAAGATCAATCGTCACAGCCAATAACAGCAGTTCATCGCAAGTAGAAAAGAACATTATTAACCAGCAGCACCAGAGTAATGATCAACGGGAAGTGTGAAAACTCGTGGGATTATAAAAACCATTTCATTGCCTTGATTAAATGCAATTGGAAATTTATTTGTGTGTGATTTGTGATTATAAATGTCAAATGACTTTTATAAGCTATCAAGATGCACAATTTTAGTCCACTGCTAAACCTAACACAAAGCTTGTTGTTGTTGTTGTTCATGGCCCACCAGGAGCCTACCTGATTGTTTTTCTAGAAGAAAACATGGCTTTTGCCATCTGACATTTCCTGTGGTTATCCACTAAGGAATCATCTCGCACAAAGCATGTTTGATGTAGTGTATTATTAAGTTGTTTATTGATTGACTTTGAGAATGTGACACTCCCAATTCGAGCAACTCCATTTTAGCTGTGTTAAAACTGTCAACTACAATTGTGTTTTCTGGTACTTCTAAGGTTTAAATTGAGTGTGTGTGTTGTTATCTCATATACATATTAATTATTTACACATACAAAATTTTCAAAAATTATTGATTTTAAGGTTTTGAGGAAATAAGCAAGGTCTTCACGCTTAAAAAATTAAATCCACACAGAAACTGAGATGTAACATATCAGTCTCTCTGTTCTCCAGAAACCCATAAGCTCTTTTACTTCTTTACTGCAACATTAACAAAAGACCAGGAGCAGAAAGAGAACCAACACGACAATATCTGAAATAGTGACGTGTGCGATATCTTATCTAAGTGGAGAGGATTAAGAAAAAAAGCCTTTTGTATGAGTCTATAACTATCTTCTTTTATTGTATATTAGATGACAACCGGAGCTTTTTGATTTGGTTAGCATTTATATATTTTTCAAAAGCATATAATAAAGCTCCGGGATGGATCACATAACTATTTTCCAGTTCAGGAGTTTTATCAGTTATTACTGTGGTTGTTTGGCTCACGTTTGCTTGCCATTTGTTTCTAGTTCAATGTTTTATTGTCCAAGAATATAAAAGACCACCAAGTCACAAAAGCCATGGCCATATTAAACACTTGTGAACAGAAAGGCCCTTTGGTTTGTTAGAAATGTTTATCTTATTACATTGGGGATACACATTTATTTTTCTCCTGGATTTAAGCATCTCCAGTTTACGAATTCACATTTTAAAAGGGCATAAAAGCAAACTGGTATATATTTTACTACATTGGCCCCATAACAGAAAACACTACAGTTTATTGTCACATCTGATACAGTTTGTTGCACGAGAACAGTATATTAGACAATTTCGGTCAATCAATGATGTACTACAAAACATGAATAAGCAAAACTTGAAGTCATGTGACCAGTGGTTGTGTCTGTGAAGATCTGCTCATCCAGACATTGGAACTTTCAAGAACTTCAAGTCCAGTAGCTTCAAATTAACACTTTGGGTAATCACCTTTTAAATCACTCACCAGATATATATTTTTAAATACTACTAAAATGCTGTTGCTGCTGTAGTGCAGCACTTTAGCTCAAAATGATTCATTAATATATTCTGTGTGATTCTGAAAACAAGAGTTTTAACCTCTAACTCCCAGTAGTTAACCTTCTAATCAATTAGTAACCATTTGATGGGAAGTATTAGTGAATACTGATCCTTTACAAGATATTTAGAACCAAAATCTGCCCACATTTGAGGTGGTAGCTATCCAATAACCAATAATCCAATAACACAACTGTTGCTGTACTAAAGAAATGTACATTCCATTAGTGAACAGCAACACTTACCTTTCTTAATCTGACTATAATATTTACACAGGTGAATATAGTCAATATCACAAAAGTTTCAATGCCATGATTAATTTCCTTGAGGCATGACAGCTATAGAAGCTTGTTGTCTTAATTTTTAGTAGACACACAGTGTAGCTTCTATGTGACAGCAGAGATTTATCACCAAGGGGAAGAAACTGGAAGACATCAAAGCAACAACTTTAATTTCAGTTTGCCCAGTGCAACAGCAGTAATTGCCCTGCAATTTTAAAAATGTTGCTCCAAAAACATCCCTGTAGAGGGACAGTTTTACAGCAGTCAATTAAACACAACTTTATATTTAATGACCAGCCAGTCAAACAAGGGCTTTACTTCATTCAATTTAAATCAATAACCTTTATTACAAAGGGGAGCATCTATCCAACTGTGCTGTGTTCTGTGTGAAGTAGAAAATTATTTTTGTTTAAACAATTTAAAAAACAACTAGCTTTTCATCCACCCAGTTTGCCAGACAGACATTTGCTAACCAAATCCAATCCTCGTGTTAATTAACATGTCTGATGTTAATTAGAAGAACAGCACAGTAAAAATAAATGTTACAATAAAACAGTGAAATAAGCAGTAATTACCTTCATCTTTGACCACCAACCAATCGAACTGTGGCTCCAAGTCAAAGTCAGAGAAAAGGAGATGAATGCGGCTTCCTGGTTCCGAAATAATCAACCACACACAGTTCATATTATTTCCATACTCCTCGGGGTAGTTCGGGGACAATATAGTCCCTGATGGAGCCGTGAAGTTGAAGAAACATGAAACTAGATAAAGGAAGGAACAATGATGGAAAGAGGATAAGCTGACTGAATTTACGTAATGACAGAAATTCACAGCATAAACATTAACACAAACCACAAAATGTGCACTTACAGACACAGCTGGGTTTATTTCCAGACCACTGGTTATTGTGCTGACATGTGATAGTTCTTTCTCCCACAAGTTCAAATGCTGACTGACAAAAGAAGGTCAACACATCACCGTGTTGAAAGCCATCACCGCTACGGCGACCAAATGCTGGCACCCCAGGATCACCACAGCCTCCCCGTTCAATCTCTGTAACACACAAACACTCATGTTTTATGCTGATAATTAATGTCAACAAGTGACATGCTGACATTCAGATAAGGAGTTGTCTGAGAGGTGAGGGTTACAGTAAATAGTAATGACATGCATACATTGATTTTTAGATAATCAGTATGTGAAGTTTACAGTGATGTAGTCATACTCATTCTCTTATATGCTGCCACCTCTCAACATCACCAGCTCTACATACAGTATTTGTCACCACACTATGTTTTTCCACCACTTGTCTCAGATTTTCTAAGAACCATGTGTTTGCATCACAAGAAAAAACATGTGAAAGCATCTGGCAGTTGTACAGCTAGTTTTGATGCATGTGCTGTGTGAATAAAAATACGCCTGACCAAATGTAGCCTGAGGGGCCTCAGAAAATCTACTTGCACTTTGTAGACCCTACACTCTACAAAACATGCCTGCAGAAATATACATACCCCATGCAGAGTTATGGTTACAGTTAAAATTCATGTATTTTTCTCATTGGTCTAGACACCACCTGACCTCATGAAGATCCACTGGGAGGAGAGAGGACATGTTAAATACTGCTATCTTTGGTAGGGTGGCAGAAGCGCTAACTGAGTGGCAACAGGTTGACTTACGTGAAAAATGTGAAGTGACAAAAAATTACTGCATTACTTACAATAATGTTTATTTTGCTGCAAGAAGAAACTAAAAAAGCTAACATGTCTGGTGTCTTTTTACATTGCTGTGAAAGGAATCAAATCCAACCTCTGAGAAACTCATTCTATTGTTCCCCTTCTCAAAGCTAATTGTCATCAGGGTAATTGTAGTGCAATTCAGCTTTAATTGTGAAAGGCAAAACAATAAGTGGAGGCACACAGGTGGATGCAAACACACACTGATCCATGCGTACACTTGTTAAGTAACCAGCAGGAGGTAAAAATCAAAGAGAGGAACACTAATGGTTGTGACACTATATAAAATACAACCGCTTCCTGTATAAACATTTGACACACGCAGCCTCTCTCTCCTTTGTTTCATTCTTTCTTCCTTTGTCCGTCTGTCCTGTTGAAAATTGTCCCCGTCCTCCCCATCATCTGATTCAATACACAGTGCTTTATTGGCATGAGTGTCACATTAGTAGTGCTGCCGCACTGGCCTGCAAACATATTCTGTTCATTTTGTCACTTGCCTTTTTGCTTCTATAATGGAAGTGTGTTTTTATCCGCTGCTCTTCCCTCGCTTTCCTCCTTTAAAATCTGACATCCTACCAGACGTCTGTCATCGTGTAACACATGCTCCGCCATGCTCCTGGATTTGCTTTGGGCAAATACATCTCAAGGTGAGCTCTGTGCGCGTGTGGGTTTGTGCATGTGTTCTACACTTTTACTATGTGTTGGGTTGTAAGTATACCTACAAGACCAGAATACTCAAAGAAGTGGCAGTGTGTGCATGTGTGTGTGTATGCGTGTGGCCTACAGCTACCTGTCACACATTTGATGAGTGTCAGAATGGATATCAGCGATCTCGGGCCCCTGGGAAGTCTGCCATTATGGTGGTAAGTGCCTCTCTCACTGATTCTTTGGTCATTTTAGTTTGTTCTTTCCTCTTTGCCGTTTCTTCTTTTCACTCTTTCAAACTTCAGAAGAGTTTTACAGAAGTTCTTTTTTCAGTGTCTTTCTAAATCTTGGGCATCAAATAGCACCGTACTGTACTGTCAACTACAACCAAATTATAATTATTTAATGAATTCACAATGTTACACTTATTTGGATTTTGAGGTTTGGCAACAACAAAGTCAAGTTAAATCAAGACTTCTAGTTCTTCTCAGTTAGAATGGAATCCAGATGGTGTTTTTTTATAAAGTCATATTCACATTAAAACTGTTGATAATACATAAGCATCTGAAAGGCGTTCAATGCTAATTTCCATTCTTTTGAGTGAAAAAATAAATACATTTACATCTTTACTCTTTTCACAGCCAATTGCCATCAGCCCGGAAACATGGCATAAAAAGATAATGGGTGGTGTGTGTGTGTGTGTGTGTGTGTGTGTCCATGATATATATATCAACTGTCTTTGTTTTTTTCTCTCACTTTTCCTCAAATACTCACACGCAAACATGCAAAGTGCAACATGACGACATTCAAAACAAGACGCACACTTAAATCCACATGTTGGGTTGTGCTGCAGGCCTGAAAACCTAAGAGCTCTGAGGGAATGATCCTGATCAAACTGGGCAGCATGATGACATTATACAATGTGACAGCATCACATACACACACAAAAACAAACACCACAGGCAGTTGTTTAATTATCCTGGGGGAAAACAGAAACCACAAGACTATCTAGAGGTCATTAAGTACCATTTGTTTGTTTGTTTTATTTTTTCACAATGAACTGAAAGGTATGATATCAGATAACCAAGATGGTTCACAGAAAGTTCAGAGCAGTGGTGGCTTGAAGGTTAGAGAAGCTAGTTTGATCAAAGGCCACTAGTTCGATCACTGGACCGGTAGGATCGAAAAGGCGACACTTGTCCTTTCAAAGGTCCAGTGAAGCTGGTTATCGGGTCAGACTGTGGTTTTACTGGGAAACTTCCAGGACAGAATGAGCGTAATTGTGTGAATGTTATCAAGGTGTTCCTGAAAAGGAGAGGTTTACTAGACGTTATTAAGGTATCCTAATTAACATGTGTTTTTGACCAGGTCATTTAAGTTGTAGGGAGGATAAGGCCTTTATTTCTGTCGGAACAAATATTAAAAACATTAAATCAAGGTCAGTAAACAGAACCATGTAAAATTATCATAAATATCTCACTGGGTTTCTGTGGCTGTTTCCTGAAAAGTAACAAACCCTGGTCAACACCGTCACCATCCTCACAGATTCTAACACAGGAGGCTAGAAGAATCAAGGGCACAACCTTCATCACTCTCACTTGTCCTCTCCTACTCTCCCGCATTCAGAGTCTTTTTGAGACAATCCATATTTTCACTGGATTTGTCATGTCTAATTCTGTCCCATTTTGTCAATTTCTTGTTGTCCTTCCACTGTATCTATGTTTATCTAATTACCTCTCTCTCTCTCTACCTGTCTCTCTCTCTATACCTGTCTCACTCTTTGTCACAAGTGAATCTAATTGGGTTCAGTTCCATTTAGTTTAATTCAATGTAAACAGCTACACCGGCATGGTAAAATGGAATTTTCTAAATAATCTCTATTTAGAGGTATAGCTACCCCCGCCCACCCTCACTCACTCACTGTAACTGTCTTTATCTCTCCATCACTGTCAGCATGGCCATAATATAAAAATGAACGCAAAATTATATAGTGATTGACTCGTAATTCATACATTACCTAGTTTAAAAGCACAGTCACACACATACTCACATGTAAAAACAAGGACAGACACCAAGAGTTGCGTTTGCAATAATTCACCGTGTCAGCAAAGCTATGATTTTCACACTCCATTATGTAAGTATACTATTTTAGAGACAGAGAAAAGAAGGTGTGACAAAAAAATTACATTTAAAGTTGTATTTCCTGGACAGGAGGTCTTACCTTCATAAACTGCCTTGAACCCAGCTGAGCCGATTGTGTCATCTGACTGCAGGTGTAGCCACATCTGACTTGACAAGCTAACGATGAGGTCTGGGACACTGGAACCAGTAAGTCTACACACACACACACACACACACACACACACACACACACACATATATATATTACATCCCACTTACAGAGGCTTACACTTACATGGCTCAGTCAATTTAGAATATGTATTCTCCCAGATTTCTTCAAAATCACTGTAAGTTAATAATGCAATTCACTATATCCAGTGTATATCTGCACAACATTATTGTCTGGACAACTTTCCCGCTAATTACCAATGTTTGTTTTATACAATCCAATACTACTATATCATGGGCTAGAATATGTAAATGGCTCTTACACGTAGAGAACCCTCCGGGTGTCACCTATCTTTCCTCCATCTCCCACTGTTAATGTGTCATATCCTCTTTCCAGGTCAAACTCTTCAAATGACAGCTTTATCACCTACAAAATATAAAACATAACAAAAAAGCAAAGAATGACAGTTATAAACACAGACTTGTGTAAAAGTCATCATTCAGGCAAATGCAAATAGATTTGATTTCTGAAGGGATGGTTTCATGCATTTTCATCCTTACAATTTGCAGCAGGAGAGACTAATGATTATTGCTGGGGATATTTAAAAGCCTAGAATTGAAAAGGGAGCTCTGTTTCACAAACAAATCGCCTCTCGAGCCAAGTGCAACATGATGTTCGAGTTGAATGTCAATAAATTAATAAAATCCATTATAAAGTAGCACTTTGAAAAGATCCTTCTTGAAAGGACTTGCAACCTGTGCCAAGCTTGTAGCCTCATGACTATGACTCCTGTACTTGTCTGTTTTCAATGGAAGAAATTCAGACTTAATTATAGCACAGAGAGAAATCATTTGAGTGCATATAATAGGAAGAAGGGTTCTATTATCCTAGTCAAAACAAATCTAAAGATTTACATTTCTAATGCAGGGCTTACTTTAAACAATAGAACAGGGGTGCTGCATTTACATTATCTGTATGCACTGATGCTCTACTGCCACAAATGATTTGTGAAATGTACACTGCCAGTCCAAAAAAAGAAGTCACACTAATATTTTGTTGGACCCCCTTTAGCTTTGATTATCCATGCAATTACCATGGCATTGTCACAATAGGCTTCTGCAATGTCACAACATTTAATCCCGTCCAGAGTTGCATAATTTTCACCAAGATCTTGTGTTGATGATTGCCTGCCTCACAAAGTCTTCTCCAGATCATAGCACTGCCCCAACAGACTTGTACGGTAGCCAGTTAGGGTTAAGTAACTTGTTGCCAGCTGAAGAATAATCGTCCATGCAGTAATTATCCAATGGGAGGCTCTTACCTATTACCTGCTTTGTAAATCTAGGTGTATATTTCAGAATTTCAGAATATGTAATACAAAATGTTGGAAAGGTTTGAACAGCATCATCACACCCAGGAACTGTCAGGGAGACCATGGACAATATGTGAATGAATCGCATAACAACTCTGACATCACCCAAGGTATTCTGTTAATTTAGGGTTAGGCTCACACCTAGCTTGTTTGGGTCAAATTAAAAAACCTGGTGTGAAAGTTGCCTCAGACCACGATACAGACCTGGGAACCAGAATTTGATCCAACCAAAAGGTAGTCTTGATCTGGATCAAACTGAACCATCATTCAGTTTGTTTCTAGTGTGAAAATGCTTTTTGGAAATTACAGCAAAGTGATGCAGGCTATTGTCACCCCTTAAATAGAAGAAAAATAACCAGAAAATAATTAAAAATGAATCGTAGGAGCACCTGGGGAGAGGATGAGACAAGATATTTAGTGTCACTTTAGTCCAAAGAAGAAATAAAGGCTAAAGAATGTGTTTGTCTGAGAGGAGAGAGAAGGTCTAAGAGGATATAGTAGAGCAATGCCACTTAAAAGTCAAGAAACTATAGCAGCAGTACATCAAAGTGTGGGAGTATAGTGAGATACAGCCCACATAGGCAATGACGACAGGACTCAAGTATGTCATGCAAGGTTCTTTAGTGTGCTTCCAAACTTGCAATATGAAATAAAAACCAACTGGTTCAAATATATATGAACATGGACTCTTGCTCAAACTTTCAGGAATGGAAATGCCCTTAATGTTAAATGTTTGATGATGACAGGTTTTGTTTTCTTTTATATAAAGTGTAAATTGGCTCTTGACTGTAACAACTTGTTTAATAAAAGCTTAGTTGCCAAAAGTACAACAGTTAATTTGCCACTGACATACTGACATTCCAAAGTAATCCCATCTTTAATGAAAGGGAGCAGACATTTGCAGCTGTACATGTAGTTTCATACATATAGCACTGGATCATCAATCTAAAATGCTGTACTGGTATTCTGTTATTTGCTGCTTGTCTGTTACTTACTGGTAGCAGATCATAACCCTAACAGAATGGGTTTCTTGTGTATTAAAAGACTAAGATGAAGATGTGATAATGTGGATGAAGATCCACCATAGGCAAATCACACTGAAGTGAAGAAAGGTCTTACTGCAGGTGATAAGGTGAGTAAAAGCTGTTTCAACATGGCAGAAGAAGCTATACCTTACTAAGCCCCTGGCCATGCTTTGTTAAAATCTAAATAGCTACCAAATGTTCAAATAATGTAAAAGGATATGGATCATCGGAGGAATTAACTGCCATCATGACAGGAATGTTAAAGAAGCCAGTGGATACATTCCAGGACTTCTTTCTACAACTGTATAAACTGCATATTATTGACATAAGCAACTTAAATTAATGATTCACCTTAAATCTAAGACCATTTCTTGTCATGTTTAAGCACTTGAACATGACTTTTGACTGCAAACAAGGATGGCTATTGTGGGGCTTGTTGGGCTTTAACTGGCATGTGAAACCTTTAAGCCAGTGTTTATTCCAGGTATTGTATGGAAGGTGGTCTCAAGTGTAAGTCATCACAACTGAAGTAGAATGGTGCTGTTTTTATTGATATGTTTGTCCGTGTGTGTCTAGACATTCAAAGCAGATGGAATAGTAGCTGCAGACTTAAAGGACAGCACTGAAGCATTATCACACTAAGGTCATTAGCAAAAAGCTCTATGCATTTCAATAGATCCAAATGGGCCCATTTAGTAAGACATTACGAGCAGCCTGCAACCCCATACTACATTAGATTGTTGTAGAAAACACAGAAGCTAAAGAAGGACATAAAATAATAGAAAAACTGAAACAAAAACAAAGTCAGAAAAGGAAAAAGAAATCTAGGCTTATGCAAATCTTAAATTAAAACGATCAGTACACAGAATCTGGCCTCAGTTTGATGACTACACTACTGCATTGCTTTTTTGATTCAATTACATTGCTTTGTTTTGGTTACATCAGTATTTAATAGTAATTCTGGAGAAAGTTGCTAATTTTCAAATGTGTACTGTACTTGTTGAAGATCAGATGCTCTTCCCAGGGAAAAGCACCAAAGAGCAGATCGATAGGTCATTTAAATATTGTTAAGAGCACAGAGCAACCCAAACCTACAGTGAAATACCTGTCAGTCAGCAAATTCATAGTGCTGTGATTTTTTTGCCCTCTCCACAAGAAACTAATGGTAATCTTTCCATTAGTCTGATCCTAATTTCACAGCAGATGTGTTTGTCACTCATGTCAAATGATATAAGACCTACTTTGGAGCCTTGTGAACATTATAAGCACTGTACATAAGGAATCAGTTTATCTACAGCAGAACAATAATGACTTGCATGTCTACCCAGAGATGCCCCTCCATTGAGTCAGAAGAAAAAAAAATTGAAATGGAAAACCTATACTATGTCTTCAGATCATGCCCTCACTGACCTTACATCAGAATATTGCAAGAGAACAGAGAGCCATAATTGGGTGGACTACTTCAATTCCCTCGTTGAGCTGAGACTGTAGCATTGCTGAGTCATTGTGAACAGCAACAGTGAGAGAAATTATTTAAACACAAATCCCTAAACCTGTATGTCCGCCTGTCTATATCCATTCTCAAATTATGGAATAAAAAGAATGATAAAATATATTAAAAAATAATAGGGAATCATTGAATTTAATTCAATCAGTTGGTTAGTTGCTTGACTGCAGCCTGTGGTAAAGATGGGCTCAAGAACACCTTAGTAAGTCTTAGCAAGCACTTGGGCCCTCTGTTTAGAAGCTAGCCTTCCTGTTGTGTAACCCCAGGTTCTTGTTTTAAAAAAACAAACAAACAAAAAACATTTGATTTGGACCCTGTTAAAATGTCCACACTCTGTGCACGTCTAATGAATACTATTCAGTCAGCCATATCAACTCCAGAATAAACTGATGTGACCCCTGCCAAGGATAGTGCACATGCTTAATTACAATCTTGGACCCTGTAACACTAATTTCTTTATTACTATTACACTTAAAACTACAACAAACCGCCAATATCTAACAGAAAACCACTCAATATTTCATTCTAGATGTGTCTGACATCTCAACTGACCCACAGTAAATGCAGCAACTGAAAACAACATTTTTCTAATAAAATTAAGACAGTTATCAAGTAAGAACTTTTAATGGCATAACAGAGCTTATTTTAATTTCCAATACATATACAAAGGGACTCACTAAAACACATCTGACCATAGTGGAACATAGAACATTAAGAAACTACGTTAAACATAAACTTGAAAGTCTAAGGTGAAAATTCTGATTGGGGATGTTAAATTGACAAAATAAAAATCTCAAATGTCTTGATAAAATCTAATTTCCTGTGCATATCGATAACATCATGCTTAAGAATTGTAATACAATTTTTATGATCTAAATCTGGGGCAGGATAAGAGTTGGCAAACTTTTCTGTAGCAGGCCCAATGGGAATTGAGGTTAACAGCAGTGTATTTTTCATAAAGATTGTGTCTATTTGAACTTAAGTGCATTTTCTACCACCCCAGCTCCAAAAAATAAACTGTCAAGAAGACGTTGAAACCATTTTCTAAGTTAAACCCCTGTATATAGTTCAGAGAAAGAACTTCTGTCCTAAAAGTGTGCACAAAAATTCCCTTGCTGAGAATTGTGCAGCTACATTGAGTCATTGGTGAGCTCCCACAATGGCAGGTTGGGGCCTTTATCTAATAGATTACATTTAGCCTTTGAGATAAACTGACAAGTATAGTATAACCTAAACCCAGTTTGAGGACATGGCCCTCAGCACAACCTCCATGTCTGAGATTTCCAAACTGTATTCAGTGAATAGGATATAGAAAATATGAAAAACAAAGTACCTGTAATGAACAATTTAATATTTACTCAATTGCTTAAAAGGATCCTATTTATACATCTTTTATCTTTGACTTCATTTCTCAGGAGCATTTCACTGATAATCCAATGAGAACTTTAAAAGCAGTTTGGCTGCTTGTTGGAGGTCAAGAGAACATTATAAAACAGCTTTACAGCATTTTAAAGACAGACTTAATTTCGCAATAGATTCACATCATGCAGCTGGGCAACACAGTTGTAGGATGCACACAACAAGCTCTAGATTCACATTTTACAATTAATTTAGATCAGCTAAGGACCCTCTACAAGGTGGTAACCAACACAGAGAACTGCTGCAGATATAGCTGAATTTGCATAGATGTCCAATGTCACAACCCCAAAAGTATTAGCTAGCAGTTTAGCTGAAGGGTCAACTCATGAGTATTATATCTTAAGTAATTAAATGTTTCAGAAGTGGTTATAGTGATTCTTATGTGGTTGCTTGCCATAGTATATTGCCAAGCTCTCATTAAATTAAATTGAGGCAGGAATTTGTTGCTCTCAGTGTGTAAAGGCCTTAAGCAATCATTCAATGCTTTTCTTCACATGATACACTTACCAGAGGGTAGACCCAAGACAGATGGTAGAAACATCACAGGGCTAAAGTAGATATACAGTCATTTATGAAAAGTCTACCTGACATGCATGTCTTGTCACTGAGGCAAATACAAGACAATGCCGGGAGAATGAAAGCAATAGTAAGAGGTTACTAAATAAACCCGGATCTTCCTAACTCTATGCAACTGAATAAACAGGTGAACAACTTCTGCTTTAGTCATAAGTGGATAAAGCAAATGAGAGAGGATGATAAATAAAATCAAGCATGCAATATTTAGTCTAGAAATCAGATTGACATTTATAAGTGGAAGCCAGTGCACCTAATGAAGATGCCAAAACATCCACTTGATCTTAGCTCAGTAGAAACAAGAAAGATGTAATTATATAAAAAGAAATATGATTTGAGGTCACAAGTGACGAATTTCCTCAAATGCAATTTGTGTAACAAATAAGTAATTACATATGCACCATTTAAAATGGTTTCACTACACAGCAGAGTGTGTTGTATTTGTGGTGATTATCGCATTGTCGGATTATTTGTGAGAATTTATTTTGTATTTATTTTTTTTTCCCTTGTTTGTTGAGTTTCAATGTTGTTATATGCTCTGACAAGTGACAATTTTCCATGTGGGACAAATAAAGTACCAGTCAATATAAAAATAAACTGACAAGGATGCTAGCCTGTTGGCTGTACCCTGGAAGTAGCCAGATGTGCCATGTTTATATGTTGCAGTTATGCCTGGAGGTGACCTTTGCTTTAAGTGGTAAGAAATCAAATGACTGGTGTCTGGTAAATAACTCCTCTATTGAGGTGCTACAGCACCTTTGAGTGCTGTTGACATGTTGGCTAGACAGTTTAGGAAAATAAACTTTTTACTATGTTCAAGCTACAGCTGCATACAGCACTATGGAAACTGTATGAAAACACTAACTGACAACACCACACAGTGAGTTCAGACATTTAATTTCAGAATGTTTTACATCACAGCTTGAAAATAAATTTAAATGTGTGTATTACTGCCATTAGAAGGGCCAGTGCACAAAAGTAAAAAGTGTGACCTAACATTCGTGCATTGGCATGGCCAGTCTCCCCTAATAGAGTAGTATTAGATTTAGGAATGAGAGCCAAAGACTGAGCTAATACGGTGGATTATGGTCAGCCAGGCTGCCAAATTACAGTCAAAAGCTCGAACAGCAAAAAGCCTTGAATTTAGATAATGTGCTAATTAGGCAGCTATTGGTAAATGTCTTTCCATTACCATGGACACTGATGGTTATTTACTCTGTACTTTACTCATGCATTTTGCTCCATCTATGTGATCAACGTGCTCATTGACTTTGGCCCACATGTTGTATTAGTCACTGTAGTAGAAATTATGCAAACGCTAGTCGATATCAAGTATTAACGTTGGTAGTAGCCAAGCTAAAGCTTATTCCCATCATACTGAAAAGAAAAGTACAGTTTATTGCAACCAATTTTTATACATTATGGACAAATATGGAGAAATAACATATTGATAACTTTGTGAGGAAAAACTAGGTGAAAGGTGCAATTATTATCATATTTTGCTTATATTTTACCTACTGCAGTAGTGTGATTCACTCATCAGTGTCCATAATGATTCAGTGAATGTAACTTCAAATAAGCTGGCTGCTAATCTTCTTATACTGTTTGCTTGTTTACAACAAAAATGATCCAAGACATATTTTACTAATGTTCTAGTAATCACAAAAAATGTCCAGCTTAAAAGAACCAATAAAAAGTTTCTTTTAACTTCGCTTTAAGGTGCAAAACAGCAGCTGTGGAAAATGTACCTTACAGTCTTACAATCATACGATCATATATTATAAGAACGGACTGAATATCGCCCATTAAGTTCATTTATCATATAACAAGACTTTAATATATACAAAATTTAATTTGTTAACCATGTAACCATGGAACCTATTAAGGCTCTGCCTGTGTCTGGGATCAGAGATGAGGACTTCCCCCTTTTCCACTTGTGTGTGATTCATTTGGACTCTAGTCTAGTCTATAACTGTCTTTATCCTCTTGTTTGTCTCTGTCCTTGTGTATGTAGATAATTCTACTAAGGCCAGGAGCTGCTGTAGGCGATAATCTGTCATTTTAGCACCCTGATCTGAAACCTCTTTTTTTTTTTTTCCAAAAAAACCTAAATGTGAATCTATTACACTGGTATTGTATTCTATCTGAAATCCCAAGCAACACGCATGATACAAGAATGACTTTCCATCTGTCTCTTGATACCAAGCAAAACCAGTAATAATATGCAGAGCAGTTCTTATCTATAAATGCAGCTATGCTAATGACCACTAATTATTTTCACCCAGATGATTTCTGGAAAGACTCCAGACAGCAAAGCTTTGGTCAATTCTAAAGAAATTTCTGATGATGCAAAACTCTCCTGAATACCAGACACAGGTTAGATAAAAATCTCCAAGCACAAATGTCTGTGAAAATACAAACTTGATAGAGTCTCATATCTAGGAAAATTAGCTAAGTCTACACAGACACACAGTAAGACTTCAGAGAAATTTTGTCAGAGCTTGACACAAGCTGTTAGCCACTTCTCTCGTTCAAGATCAGAAAAACACAGAGGTGAGAACAAAAGGCCAATTTCTTTTTTCTTCTCTCTTTTTTGTCTCTCTTCTCAATTATATTTCTTCATCCTAGTCACTCAGAGGTGAGCAGACTCCATTTCCATCCATCTTTAGAGAAAATTTGAATGTCACATGAAGTACCTGCTTGGACATTCGGTCTTTTCTTCTCAGTCCCTTCCTTTCCTTTTCACTCTTCCTGGCTCATGCCTTTTAGATGTGAAGTAGGTTGCTGAATATTCAGCCCCATTTTTCTCCATATTTTCCCCCTCTCTTTTTCTCTGTAGTTTTCAATGAGCTCAGTGCAATCTTGCTCTCTTTTTGCTCTTCCATCTCTCTACTTCCACCATCTTCAAACTTAACATTTTAGACAAATCAAAGTGAAAGGGAGAAAGAAGATGATAGAAGGAGAAAGTGGATGGGAAAAGAGCAGCGCAGTGCATTGCAGAGTAGATGACGAAGAAATGCAAGGAGAGAGGAGCAGAGCATAAAGAACAGAGATCTTAGGAAAAAATAAGAGGCAAGCTAGGAAAGGAGGGGAAAGGAAGGAAAAAGTGGTGACAAAGGGTGCAGGAGCAGGAAAAGGAGCAAAGTGAAGACAAGATATGTGATGAGACACAAAGACAATACCACAAAGAAAACTGTAGACAGAGGGACCTGAAATGTTGTACTACAGATACATGAATGATTCAGATCTATCCAAGAGTGACCCGACAGCAAAGTCACTCTCACAAAATTAGGAATGTGTGGTGACCATGAGCCCAGCAACTGAAACAGAATTCTTCCAAGTGGGCAGAAAAATAAAAGTAAGTCTAAAACAGCAGTCCTCAACTTTCTCAACACTGGCCCACTGGAGAATATATTTGTTGTACCAGATTTTCTACTGTGACTTACAAGTTTTACTGTAAATCAGGCACTCTTGTTTTAGCCTTTTCTTTTCTGTCTCCTTTCACTGCATCTCTATTTAGCACAGGCTTGAAATTATATTTCAGCAATGCCTTTAAATAATTAACACATTCTAAATATTGATTTTTTGTTAGACAAAGTAGATAATTATCATTCACGTGAAGAGGTAACTTAATTTAATAATCTCACCACAATTCACTAGTTTAAATGATGAATATAACCTTTGAAGGTCTATTCTTAACCCTAAGTTGACAATACGATGGACATAATGATGAATCATGAGTCATGTAAAGGCTGGCACTGTCATGGTTCCAGCCTCGTTGCTGCCAGTGCTTCCTGCCGTGCTTTTATTTTGGCAGCCTTCTGTTTCCCTTTCCCGGTATGGTCACATGCACTCACCTGATTGGATACACCGGCTTTCCCCTGGAGTATAAATACCGGCCTGCTCACCTGTTTCCCCTGCCAGATAGTCTGTTTTCAACGCCTGAACACTATCCAGCAATTATCTTGGACTGACTCTTTTGGATTTCTTGGACTCTGCCTGATCTGGACCCCGTCTCTTGCCTGACCCCCTGGTGCTGTGAGTTCTGTCTTTTCCCCCCTGCTCACGGTACCTAACCTGTACCTGGACCTGCCTGATTCCCTTTCCCGGACCTGTCCCCTTTCTGCTCTGTCTGCCCTGGATTCCCCCTTATTGGACCAGCCTGACCTGACCCTGCTTCCCCTCTGGTTCAGTGAGTTCTCCCTCTGTTCTGTTTCGCTCCCTGGTTGTCCCCTTTCCTGCTCTGTCTGTTTGGACTGCCTTTGTGTATCGACCTGGATTGTCTTTTCGTTGTGGATCTTGCCTGCCGGACTTACCTCTGTACTGCCTAACCGTGTATGACCTGGATTACCCTCGACCTCTGAGCTAGCTCTGTGGATAGTGTTTGGACTACATTCTTGTTGTGCTTGTGTGACTCTTGTGTCTCTGTCAGTCGGCCATTTTGGTTTTGACATTGTCCTCCATTTTGCCCATGTGCTCTCTGTTGGTCGGCCATCTTGGATTTGACATTACTTCCGGTTTCCTACCAGACCACCATATGCACCCTACCTCATCTCCTCCCACCTGGCGACTGTTTCATTGCTTTACTGTGTTCTGTCACTTATAAATAAACTTTGTTTGCTCAGTTCTGTCCTGTCTGCTCTCTGACCATGGAGTCCATCCTCCAGCTCATGACAGAACTATCTGGCCACAAAATGGACTCCGTCAGAGACCTGGCCTGGGGGGGACTTACCTACCCGCCCAGCTACCGGGAGGAGTACTCGTACCTGGACGATGATGATTACCTGGATTCTCCATATTACGGTACACGTCTGGCCATTGCCCCGAAACCTGTCAGTTATATTAAATCCAGATACCTGCGGCGTTTCCGCCAGAAGCGGCGGAATCTCCAGGCCACAGCTCCAGCTTCAGTACCTGCCTCCGCAGCTGCGCCAGCCACAGCTCCAGCTTCAGTACCTGCCTCCGCAGCTGCGCCAGCGTCAGCTCCAGCTTCAGTACCTGCCTCCGCAGCTGCACCAGCTTCAGCTTCAGCTTCAGTTCCGGCCACCGCAGCTGCACCAGCTTCAGCTTCAGTTCCGGCCCCCGCAGCTGCTCCTGCAGCAGCCTCAGTTCCTGTCGCCGCAGCTGCTCCTGCAGCAGCCTCAGTTCCTGTCGCCGCAGCTGCCTCAGCCTCAGTTCCTGTCGCCGCAGCTGCCTCAGCCTCAGTTCCTGTCGCCGCAGCTGCCTCAGCCTCAGTTCCTGTCGCCGCAGCTGCCTCAGCCTCAGTTCCTGTCGCCGCAGCTGCCTCAGCCTCAGTTCCTGTCGCCGCAGCTGCCTCAGCCTCAGTTCCAGTCGCCACAGCGGCTCCCGCAACAGCTCCAGTTCCGGCCTCCACCACCGCAGCTGTTCCAGTCACAGTCCCCGCTCCTGTCATCATGGCGGACGTCGCCCCCGCTCCTGTCATCATGGCGGACGTCGCTCCCGCTCCTGTCATCATGGCGGACGTCGCTCCCGCTCCTGTCATCATGGCGGACGTCGCTCCCGCTCCTGTCATGGCTACTGTGTCTGCTGATCCTGCGGTCTGTGTTGCGGCCACCGCCTTGACACCTGTCCAATCCCCGGGCTTGCCTAGATCAAGAGGATTGACACTGTTCCTCCCGGCTCCTGCTCACGTCGCCCCAGCGGCTCCTGCTCCTGCTCACGTCGCCCCAGCGGCTCCTGCTCCTGCTCACGTCGCCCCAGCGGCTCCTGCTCCTGCTCACGTCGCCCCAGCGGCTCCTGCTCCTGCTCACGTCGCCCCAGCGGCTCCTGCTCCTGCTCACGTCGCCCCAGCGGCTCCTGCTCCTGCTCACGTCGCCCCAGCGGCTCCTGCTCCTGCTCATCCTGCAGCCTCTGCGGCTCCTGCTCATCCTGCAGCCTCTGCGGCTCCTGCTCATCCTGCAGCCTCTGCGGCTCCTGCTCATCCTGCAGCCTCTGCGGCTCCTGCTCATCCTGCAGCCTCTGCGGCTCCTGCTCATCCTGCAGCCTCTGCGGCTCCTGCTCATCCTGCAGCCTCTGCGGCTCCTGCTCATCCTGCAGCCTCTGCGGCTCCTGCTCATCCTGCAGCCTCTGCGGCTCCTGCTCATCCTGCAGCAGTTCATGATCTGGTTCTGCTTGCCACGGCTGCTTCTGCTGTCCCAGCTGCCATCATCGCTCCAACAACCGTAGCCACCACAGCTACGGTTCCTGTTACGGCTCCATCTCCTGGGACCACAGCCGTGCTGGCTCCTGCCCTCACTCCAGCTGCTGCAGTCGTCCTGGCTCCTGGCTCTGTTCCTGTTCGTGCTGTCACCACAGTCGCAGCTACCCTGGTTGCTGCAGTCACGGCTGCCCTGGTCACGGCAACTAATCCAGTCCGGTACCCAGACGCGTCAACACAGAGGTCAGCTTCACCATCTGTCCTTTCTCCAGGCGGGTCGGCGCAGAGGTCGTCGACGCCGTCTCCTCATCCTGTCCTGTCTCCGTCTCCGGGCGGGTCGGCGCAGAGGTCGTCGTCGCCGTCTCCTCAGTCTCCAGGCGGGTCGGCGCAGAGGTCGTCGTCGCCGTCTCCTCATTCTCCAGGCGGGTCGACGCAGAGGTCGTCGACGCCGTCTCCCCTGTCTGTTTTGTCTCCCCAGCCTCTCCTGTCTCCAGGCGGGTCGACGCAGAGGTCGTCGCCGCCGTCTCCTCAGTCTCCAGGCGGGTCGACGCAGAGGTCGTCGCCGCCGTCTCCTCAGTCTCCAGGCGGGTCGACGCAGAGGTCGTCGCCGCCGTCTCCTCAGTCTCCAGGCGGGTCGACGCAGAGGTCGTCGCCGCCGTCTCCTCAGTCTCCAGGCGGGTCGACGCAGAGGTCGTCGCCGCCGTCTCCTCAGTCTCCAGGCGGGTCGACGCAGAGGTCGTCGCCGCCGTCTCCTCAGTCTCCAGGCGGGTCGACGCAGAGGTCGTCGCCGCCGTCTCCTCAGTCTCCAGGCGGGTCGACGCAGAGGTCGTCGTCGCCGTCTCCTCAGTCTCCAGGCGGGTCGACGCAGAGGTCGTCGTCGCCGTCTCCTCAGTCTCCAGGCGGGTCGACGCAGAGGATGTCGTCGTTGCCGCCTACCCAGCCTGTTCCTGTCACGGATCCGGCTCCTGTTCCTGTCACGGATCTGGCTTCTGTTCCTGGTCCTTCAGCTGTCGCCGCAGTTGCAGCCACCTTGCTTGCTGCAGTCACTGCTGCTCTGGTGTCAGCTGCTGCTCCGGTCCCTGCAGCCGCCAGGTTCCCAGGCGGGTCGACGCAGAGGTCGTCGTCGCCGTCTCTTCTGTCTACAGGCGGGTCGACGCAGAGTGCATCGGCATCGTTTCCCCCGCCTCTCCAGCCTGTCCCGTTCCTGCCGCCGGAGCATCCGCCCGGCGCTCCTCAGCCGGCACTCCAGACGCCGGAGCATCCGCCCGGCGCTCCTCAGCCGGCACTCCAGACGCCGGAGCATCCGCCCGGCGCTCCTCAGCCGGCACTCCAGACGCCGGAGCATCCGCCCGGCGCTCCTCAGCCGGCACTCCAGACGCCGGAGCCTCCGCCCGGCGCTCCACAGCCGGCTCTCCGGGTCCCAGCTCGGCAGCCGGTCCCCCAGGGCTCAGCTCCGCAGCCGGCCCTCCAGGTCTCAGCTCCAGGCAGCCGGCTTCCGCTTCGCAGTCCGGAGGCACTCCTGGTCTGTTTGCCGCCTCCTGGCCGTCCGCCGGAGGCTCTCCTGGTCTGCTGGCCGCCTCCGGGACGTCCGCCCGCCGCCCTTCGGTCAGCGGCTCTCCTGGCGCCTCCTCCGGGACGTCCGCCCGCCGCCCTTCTGTCAGCGGCTCTCCTGCTGCCTCCGGGCCGTCCGCCCGAGGCGCTCCGGGTCTGTTCGCCGGCTCTCCTGCCGCCTCCGGGCCGTCCGCCCGAGGCGCTCCGGGTCTGTTTGCCGGCTCTCCTGCCGCCTCCGGGCCGTCCGCCCGAGGCGCTCTGGTCCTGTTCGCCGCCTTTCCTGCCGCCTCCCGGCCGTCCGCCCGAGGCGCTCTGGTCCTGTTCGCCGCCTTTCCTGCCGCCTCCCGGCCGTCCGCCCGAGGCGCTCTGGTCCTGTTCGCCGCCTTTCCTGCCGCCTCCCGGCCGTCCGCCCGAGGCTCTGTCTTCTGGTTCGTCGCCTCCCGGCCGTCCGCCCGAGGCTCTGTCTTCTGGTTCGTCGCCTCCCGGCCGTCTGCCCGAGGCCCGGCTTTCTGGTTCGTCGTCTCTTCAGTCCTGTTCGTCGCCTCCCGGCCGTCCGCCGGAGGCACTCCTGGTCCGTTTGCCGCCTCCCGGCCGTCCGCCGGAGGCACTCCTGGTCCGTTTGCCGCCTCCCGGCCGTCCGCCGGAGGCACTCCTGGTCCGTTTGCCGCCTCCCGGCCGTCCGCCGGAGGCACTCCTGGTCCGTTTGCCGCCTCCCGGCCGTCCGCCGGAGGCACTCCTGGTCCGTTTGCCGCCTCCCGGCCGTCCGCCGGAGGCACTCCTGGTCCGTTTGCCGCCTCCCGGCCGTCCGCCGGAGGCACTCCTGGTCCGTCTGCTGCGCCCGGTCCCTTCTCCGGGCCTTCCCCCGGCCTGGTCTGGTTTCGGGCCCTCCTCCGGGCCCCCTCCTCCCGCCCGGCCTGGTCTGGTTTCGGGCCCTCCTCCGGGCCCCCTCCTCCCGCCCGGCCTGGTCTGGTTTCGGGCCCTCCTCCGGGCCCCCTCCTCCCGCCCGGCCTGGTCTGGTTTTTGGCCGTCTGGAATCCGGCCCTTGCGGGGGGGGTTCTGTCATGGTTCCAGCCTCGTTGCTGCCAGTGCTTCCTGCCGTGCTTTTATTTTGGCAGCCTTCTGTTTCCCTTTCCCGGTATGGTCACATGCACTCACCTGATTGGATACACCGGCTTTCCCCTGGAGTATAAATACCGGCCTGCTCACCTGTTTCCCCTGCCAGATAGTCTGTTTTCAACGCCTGAACACTATCCAGCAATTATCTTGGACTGACTCTTTTGGATTTCTTGGACTCTGCCTGATCTGGACCCCGTCTCTTGCCTGACCCCCTGGTGCTGTGAGTTCTGTCTTTTCCCCCCTGCTCACGGTACCAAACCTGTACCTGGACCTGCCTGATTCCCTTTCCCGGACCTGTCCCCTTTCTGCTCTGTCTGCCCTGGATTCCCCCTTATTGGACCAGCCTGACCTGACCCTGCTTCCCCTCTGGTTCAGTGAGTTCTCCCTCTGTTCTGTTTCGCTCCCTGGTTGTCCCCTTTCCTGCTCTGTCTGTTTGGACTGCCTTTGTGTATCGACCTGGATTGTCTTTTCGTTGTGGATCTTGCCTGCCGGACTTACCTCTGAACTGCCTAACCGTGTATGACCTGGATTACCCTCGACCTCTGAGCTAGCTCTGTGGATAGTGTTTGGACTACATTCTTGTTGTGCTTGTGTGACTCTTGTGTCTCTGTCAGTCGGCCATTTTGGTTTTGACATTGTCCTCCATTTTGCCCATGTGCTCTCTGTTGGTCGGCCATCTTGGATTTGACATTACTTCCGGTTTCCTACCAGACCACCATATGCACCCTACCTCATCTCCTCCCACCTGGCGACTGTTTCATTGCTTTACTGTGTTCTGTCACTTATAAATAAACTTTGTTTGCTCAGTTCTGTCCTGTCTGCTCTCTGACCATGGAGTCCATCCTCCAGCTCATGACAGGCACACAATGACTGCAGGGTTGATTAACAATTTGATTTTGTGGGCTGGTTGGATCTGGTTGGTCTGTGTAACTTTTAGGACTAGAAATTTGAAACCCTTACCTCAAGGATGTCATGCGATATCGTTACGATCCTTGGGCCTGTGGCTATCCAGGTCCATCAGTGCTGTCAGTTTATGTTTAATATTGACGCCTGTCATAAACAACCGAGGGTGCGCCAGTATCTAAAGCCTCTGTAGGCTCTTTGATCCACAGTCTGCATGTCTCCATCCAGGATCTCACCCAAAATCTCGTAGTGAACCCACTAATAGTACAGTTCTCATCTACAAATTACCTACAGTAGTGATTTTTTACCTATAGCGGTAAGTACCTTACTTTTTCTCTCTTTTTTTTTTATTTACTTTGTATAATTTCTTTTCAGTGCAGACTGCACTGTCTTAAGCAGAGTGAAGATATATAAAAAGTCGTTTTCCCAATGTCAGATTTTTTTTTCCAAAACTCCTAGCAAAACAGAGGAGAGGATACAATGATGAATAAAAATTTAAATTAGCTCACCTTCCCCGAGTCCATTGCAGTGATGACCCATACACAGTGTGCGTTGTTCTCATATTGAACAGGGTAATTAGGAGAAGTTATGATCCCCCTGGGCCCCCTTAGGTTACTGCCACAGGTACGAGCTACAGGGGAAGATGGCAAAAGAGAGAGATAGAGTGACAAAGAGTTTTAAAATAAGATTTATAGGATAATCAAAATTATGCTCACAGATTGCAAATAGCTTCTGACACCAAAAGACAGAGTGTGGCAGTGACAGAGAAAAGGGCAAATTATCTTGGACCACAGGGTTCAATAAAAACAAAACTCAAACTGTAGTTAGTGAAGACTGACTTTAGGCATTGTGGTGGGCCTACATACATTTCTATGGTGCATTTCTAAAATGACCTAGGCATACATACCGAAAGCATGAAATTAAAGATGCAAACTTTGCACAGCACTGCTTGGTAACAGACCCTAAAGCCCTGTGTGTGCATTGGAAAAAGATGAAAATTTCTCTAACATTTTCCTGAATCAAGAAATATTTGTGTATTTGGGTAATTTGCTGCCCAATATGATGCTAAAATGAATGGTACCAGCAATTATCTTTTGAATGGTTTGCATTTAATGACAATGGGAATCTCAAGCTGTTTTGCCTGATTTGTCCACACACTTTACCTTCTTGCTAGCAATATTAAGAAAATACGTGACAAAAGACAAAACAATTGTGATGCATACAACAATCAGCCAGAACATTAATACTGGAAATTTTGTGGTGGACTGGGGTCCAGTATGTGCACCCTCACTGGTGAGTGGCTTAAATGGTGGTGAGTGGTGTTAATGGTGTGGTTTATCAGTGTACACATAAAAGGGTGTAGGTCATTTTAATAAGAGGCACTGGTAAAGTAGCAGGGCTTAAATACTACTTTTATAAAAAGGTAGGCTTCATGTAAAGATGGGGATTTTTGCCCACAAATTGTCTTCCTCTGCTCCTAAAGATTTTGGTACCTTTGATAAAGAGCACATCACTGTTATCCACAGTATTTTTCATAATATTCTTCCAAGTGTTCTATTTTATCCCTATTGATTTTGTCCTGTGCGATACTGAAGGCAATATTTCTTGCCTTCAGTACCTCAAAGTCACTGATGTGTTATTGCATTAAAGGGATATTTGTCAAAAAAGTGTTTTGTGTCAAACGCCTCCATAAAAACCCCTCTTGAGCAAAGTAATATTAAAGGGCTTACTTGATATTTTCAGACAGTTCTTCTCAACAAGTACTGTCACACAGTGGAGAAAGTTTTACCTGATCATATATTTGCCCTTTATCCAATGTAATAAGTTAGCCTGAGGCAATCACTGCCATTAAAGGAAGAGCAGGTCAATGAGAAGACCATGGGGGCAAAAGCATGCAAGACAAGAGAGTGTGTAAAAAAAAAAAAAAAAAGACAAAAAGTACAATGTGGAGTAATGGGGGGGTTACAGAGTTAAAAAGTGACTAAAAAAGGAAAAAAGAAGTTTACAAAAACAGACAGGTTGGATGGCCATGAGGAAGGAGGATAGAAAGATAAAAAGCAAAGACAGGGTGAAAAATAAAGTGAGAAAGGAAGAGAAAAGGGGAGAAAGGGCAAGAGGCAAGAAAGAGAGAGACACTAAAATACCACGAGAGAAAGAAAGAGAGAGGAGGACCTCAGATGACTGATCTGCCTGTTAATTAGAAAAGAGAACTGAAACACACTGTGATGCACACAGTTCACACACACATAAGAGGACACACAGAAACACATTCACGGTGATTCATCCCAGAGACCAGCTTCTAATTAACAGTAAAGTCTCAGTAGAGAATGAGAGAGGCTCCTGGGTTTGAATGATGAGTGATCACACCAGATAACACAATATAGAGCCACAGCGTAGAATTTCTCTTTTACCTCTGCCTGTATGTTTGTAACAGCCTACTGACCTTCTTTTCTTCTTTTACTCTGCATCACTCTCTCATCTCCTCTCTGTATTTATCACTCACTAATTACAGACATTTGTGAAAAATATGAAAAGACAAATCACATCTAACACATAACCTTCAGTGTTTTAAGCTGTTGCTATGTTGTACATTCTGAAAATTCACAGTAAATTCTGCTTTTGCATAATTTACTGTGAATTTACTGCAAATTTCTGCACAGACAGACAAAAATTTTAATGGAATACCCCTTAATTTTAGCCATTCATACCCTTAACATGCTTTTCTTCTTTGCACCAACAAAGAAAAAAACAACAAAAAAAAATAAAAACAAACCAACTAAAACAAAATGTTTATTTATTGGAAATATGAATATGAATAGGAACAAAACATTCCAAATAAACTCATTATAAAAATAATAACCCCATCTCTTTCACTATTTCAGTCCCCTCCTTTCACTGTCTCCTACTGACAAGAGCCAGTATCATGAAGTCGTGCAGATTCCTGCAGTCACATACAGACATACAGACAAAAAAACACACATGCATGCACCATAATACGATCTGACAGGGATCCTACAGTATGTGTCTGAGCACAGGGACAGCCTGTCTGTCAAACACACACAGCTTAAGGCAAATACTGCTGCAGCTATGAGGTGTGTGGCATTGTCCTTTGGACACTTCCTGTCAATGTAAGTGTGTGTTGTGTCCCTGCACACTTGGGTGTGTATGCTTGCAGTCTGCCTTTTCATTGTGAAGCAATACACCCAACAGGGTGTTGTCAGTAAACATGTGGGCAGTCAGAGTCCCTGCATCATGGCTCTGCTACTCAAACAGTTATTTATTTAGACACTCAGTCAAAATGTAAAGCATAATTTTAACACATATAGCAAAATATATATATAAATCACAATCAAGTTATTTATTATGCTTTATGTAATTCTATACGTTAACAGTCTACACACCAGCAAATGCCAGAACGATAACATAACCACATATAAAACCTCTATAATTTTGACGATGAACAAAGAAATAGGCCTATTTAAGAGCTGTAAGTTGCTTCACAAATTTTAGACCATTTTTCTAGCTCTGGCATATGATGAAATCCCCATTCTGAATACTGCCTACAAACCTGATACTGGCCTGTTTATCCGACCACGGAAACCACCATCAGTGAGTATAATGCTAGACTAGATGTAATCACTGAAAAAGTCCGATCTGGACACAGATTAAAATATTGCAGCATTAAAATGAGGAAGAACAGCAATTAAAATATAAAACAAAATCTGAAGCATTTAACATAAAAGTCAAAAATCAGAAACTGTTTGCACTGTATTATGCTATACACAATATATATATATTGTATATAGAATATATGTGTATAGCATATATATATATATATATATATATATATATATATATATATATATATAAATATATATATATATATATATATATATATATATATAAATATATATATATATATATATATATATATATATATATATATATATATATATATATATATATATATATATATATATATATATATATATATATATATATATTAAATTTGTTTAGTTTGATTGATTAGTTTTAAAGATTTGCATGACCTCGCTCATAGCGATGTTTTGAACTTTCCATCCCACCCATGCAGAAGATTTCTTGCTAAAGTAGCTCAGATAGAAGCCTTTTTCTGGTTTCCGTGTCGAGGCTAATGACTGAAGGTGAACATGTTTTTGCTATTAGGGCTTCATGGCTTTGGAACAACAGCTTGGGGACCTCAGACATCTGTAAGCACCACATTTTAAAGGATAAGGTTGGTGTTGTTTTAACTTCACTTCAACTTAACCTCATTACTAACAAAACCCCTGCTGAAACAATGATTTTATATTACAAAAAAATATTGTCTATGAACCCACAGCCCTGTGAAATCTATGTTTATGTTTTTAAAATTAATGCAAAAACCTGACATAGTATTCCTGTTTATGATAAACGTGTAAGTCTATGTTTACAATTATGCATGGCCTACAACAGAGGGATCTCTTATAATAAGTAGTATATACTTTTAAACACTTGGTCCTGAGGGACAATAACAGTTGGTAAATCAGGTCTTCAGTGTTGATGCTTTAACTCTGGCTTCTAAAAGCATGCAGAAATGTCCTTGAGTGTGGCACTGAATTTGAGATATTCAGGTCAGCACTTCAATTTGGTAGCTCCTTTACAATTAGTGTAAGGTAGAGCACATGACTGTGACTGCTGTTGCCCCATTCTCAGGATAAAATGTAAAAGCAGAGCACAAATGTCCACAAGACTAAAAATACATTTAACTTTTTACTGATTCTATGTCCTCAGCATCAAAAAGATTCTCCAACAGTTATTGCAAAATTATGATCAATTTCCACAGAACTCCATATTAGTGCACTGCTCTGTAGCAGTGATAAACTTCTGTTCACCCAGGATTTTTGGTACATCAACTATTTTGCAAATCCTTTACTCCTGATGAGTTATCCAAACAAAATGCTACTTAAACATTTTCTACTTAATTTAAACAAATTAGTAGAATTTATTAATGTCATGAAAATATGTTTGATCTACATTGATAAGCAGATATACTATACTGTATGATATTACCCCATGCTGCTTGTTGATAGACACAGAAATAGAATAGAAACACATGAAAATGATTAGTCAAACTTACTTCTGCAGATGGGTCTGTGGTCACTCCAGGCAGCCAGTGTGTCAGTGACTCGTTGACAGGTGATACTTTTAGATCCTTGAAGTACATAGCTGTCATCACAACTGAACTGGACGCTTGAGCCAACTCTAGTTAAGGAGAAACAACAGTAATAACACTTGTCAAAAAGACAAATAATAGTAATTTTGATTTTACCGCTGACTGTTGCAGATAGCTTATATTGTGATACATATATAGAAAGCTCTTCATCATTTACATCATTGGTAGTATGTCAAGAAAACAGGATGATACAAGGAGATGATTGGAGATATCATATATAAATAATGGACAAATTAAGGATGCAGTGGATTTTAGACCCTCTTTCTGTAATGTCTAACTTCTTTTCTAATTTCATCATTTTCCATCCATGTCTTTTCTCTACTTTCCATTTTCTATTTTGCTTTTCTGTGCTATTCTTTGCTCTCGTTTCCCCTTCACTCATCATGACTTCTCTTCCTTCTCTCTCATCATTTGTTCTGATCATTCTTGTTGTCTCATTCTCTCCAACATCCTGCTGTCTAACATGTGAGAGGGACATTCAGCCATCCAAGTGGAAGTCTGCATGATGTCTTGTCTGTAAAGCTTAATGTCTTCACCCTGCTGATACACACCGCAGTCTACCACCTAGCCAAACATTCACTTTTTAGGGTTCTGGTTGTTCAGTGGCTCCAACCTGTTGTTAAACACTGTAGAGCTGTACAGCCTGGCCAAATCTCTGTTAGTGTCTTTTGTCACAGAGAGTTGGCCTATTCCCTTTACAGCTTCTGCTACTTTGGCAATGCTGATGACACCGAAAATATCTTGTATCTAACTGCTCAAATTGAAACAAACTATTCCAAAACATAAAACTGTTATTTATTCAAAGAGCTAAAATCTTTACTTCACAATTGTGCATGTGGCTGTCTACAGAACAAAAATGTCCTGATGCAGTGTTTAGTCTTCTCTGCACTTAATTTCTTCCATTTTACTTGATCACACTACAATTCTGTTCAAGCTCCCAAATCACTGTGCTTAATGATAATTGGATAGAAACCTATAACACACACCAAACATACCCCTACAAATGGCCATACACACTTACACATAAACACAGATAAACCCACAAACACACAGAGGTAATGACCTTTCACTAACTCAGAAAATTCCATAATAGTCTACATGTCTGTGCAGTCACAGTTACTAATGGTAAGGAAAAACAGCAGGGAGTGGAGATTAGAAAATATTATCATTTAAAAAGGTTCTGGTCTGAAAATAGCTTCAGAAAAAGGTGGCAAGAAAAAAGTATGTGAACCCTTTGGGATGTAATGATTTTCTGCATCAATTTGTCAAGAGTATTAACAAATATAATGAACCTAAAGTAACACAAAAACATTCTTTCATGTCTTTATTAAGAGCAACCATAAAAGCCATCATGGTGGTAGTAAAAAAGTAAGTGCACCATTGGAATTAATAACTGGTTGACCTCTAATGCATCAGAGCAGGCCCAAATCATGATATTTCCTCCACCATACTTTATGAATGGGTTATCCAGCTTTATGCAGCTTTTATTCTTCTGAAAAGCTCTGTTTGACAAGGCATGGCTCACATAAGCATATTCTTCTTGTACGGAGCAAACTCAAAAAGTTAGAATGTTTTTTGTCAGTCAAAGTAGCTCAAGTCCAAACCCTTAAAATAATTTTCTTCCAGGTATACCAGCACCTGATTTTAATTAGCCTTTTTGGAGGTTATTATTCCAAGGGTTCACATACTTTCAGGCTAGCACTTTTTCAATGGTTGTTCTCAATAAAGAGATTAGATCACAATTGTTTTGTGTTATTACTTTAGTCATATTATATTTGTTGATATTCTTTACTTAGGTGAAGATCAGATCACATTTTATGACAAAATAATGCAGAAAACCATGAAATTCCAAAAAGGTTCACATACTTTTTCTTGCCACTAAATTGACAACCTGTCTTCATTATCTCATAATCATAAGAGAAACATCAGAACAATTTAGTTACTGATGATGAGAAGTAGTGAGAGGTTATTATTTTATAATTGCCCACTCCTGATTAAATGAAACAATGTCTCCCTTTGTACTGATTAGATGACACCATGGAGTGCATTATTTAAAATTCCATGAGTCCACCAAACCTTACACCATGTTAGTCAAGATCCCACTTCTAACATCCCTTGCTATATCTGTGTACTATTGCTATATGGGTAAGGACAAAACAAAAACCTGTGGGTTAAGTAGTAAGATACACTGACAAATACTAAAGGTTGACAGTGTCTCTCTGAACAGAAGAGCAATTGAAGTGAATGTTGACAACCAGGCTCAGCCTGTGTAGGCTTAAGAGAATCAGTGTTTGACCTACTGCCCTAACCTGAAAATTTCAGGCCAGAATGGCTGTGACTCTGAAGGTCTTGCAGGTTGTACAGTGGAGCAGATTAAGGTTTGAGCCCTGGCTTCTCAAGGCCATGTTTCTTGAGAAGTACACCTAGTTTGTGTGTTCCTCACTGGATGAACATATATGCTAAATGACTGAATTAAGAAATAGCTGCAGTTTAAAACTACACATATAAACATATTTGCCATATACAGGCAATGAAAAATGCTGTTGCTCTTGTTTCGTGTTTGTTTTATATGCTGTATATGGTGTTTTTAGTAGAATACTTAGTCTGGGGTAGGTGACTATTACTAAAGACACCCACACTTACTTATCTGAAGGTTAAGCCTGATGTTAAAGACCCTGCACACTTACAAAGGTACTTCCAGTCATTTTTACTGATTAGACTGCTGCTCAGGTTGAAGGTGGACAAAGTTACACTAGAATTATGCGATATTCTGGATTCCCACTACTGATAGATTAAGATATAAAGTACAGGCATATGTGGAAAGGTGTAACGTGAGTGAGGAGTCTACGTGCCCACACAGTCTGCAGAAAAGCTCCCACAAACCAAAAGACCTTAAATGACCTGTGCAGGTGTATCCTCACTGTGCAATGTTTTTAATTAACTGTTGTGTCATAAATAATAAATATTTACTAGAGCTAAGTGTGACATCATATTCTTGTAGGTTCATTAATTATCTTCTACAGCCACCAGGGATTGAAAATGATCTTAAAAGTGCTCCTAAAACATGCATCTACAGGTTGCCACTAATAACTTGCCATACATAAATTGGTCTGACATGCACTAAATGAGCTCCCCCACTGACTGCAAATGGGAATATGTGAGTTTGTAAGAACCGAGTTGTATAACAAGTTTCACAACTAAAAGTCTGTGTTATAAACAAGTGAGCCAGAAATGATTTATGATAATACACAAACAACTTCACTTCCAAAAAAAAAGATTTTTGGTAAAGATTTTTCATGCTCATTGGACCAATTCAGTTACCAGGGGGGTGGGTTCACTCACTCTCAGCCCGGGGGTTACATCAATCCCCTGAGTAAAGGTGAGAACGTAAGAAGGGGCAACTCTAACACATAACAATCCAAATTCACAGTGCCCTTTATTTTTTATACTTATCTGATGTGTATAATAATCTGATGTGCCAATTCCAATTGTGAAAGTCTTATTTCAAGACGAGATGTCACGAGTACAAAAAACTTGTTTACCAGTTAGTTTTTAGTTTTGACTGTCAAACCTGTATGCGGTAAATACAGCAACTTGTATAATCTACAATTTAACTAAAGCAAACTGTTACCAGCAGAATATCTCTTTTTAGCAGGTGGTCAACACTGTTTCAGGTATCAGGTAATAATTCAGGAATAATTGGTAAAAAAAATAAAATAAAAAATAAAAACGCACAACACAAGCCCATCAGGAGGCCCATTATCAGGTTTTATACCGACATAACTTTTCTAACATAAAAATTAAAACAGCATGACATAACACAACCAAACCAAAAATTCCCAGAAACTGACAAAACCTACTGCAATTTACCAAATCCAAATGATTTGATAATCTGCATTGAGTTTGATTATATAAACCATAAAAATAATTTCTACAGTCTGGTTTCACCATGTAGGCAAACAGTGATAATCAAAAGATCAACAATGTCCAAGTGGTGGATGTTTCAGATGGACTTTGGACATAAATGAATAATGGGTAGCATGTGAGGAAAAAAAAAAAATCCACTTACTGGAAGGCAGAACCCATCCTCTTGCCATTTTCAGGAACTCCAGGATCTGGACAAACATCACCCGCAAGACCACTTTGACTCACTGAAAAAGTGGAGGAAAAAACATAAAATATATATATAGGTTTTTTTTGTTTGTTTTTTTTGAAGGCTGTGAACGTCCATTTGATGAGGATATTTTCACACATTCGGGGACATCTTGTTATTGCTAGAGACATGCTTGGCATCATATTATGTTGACAGGTAAAACACTCAATTTATACCACTTTTTCCTACACCACCACTCATAGAAAGATCATTATTGTCGATGTGACCGCAAGCATTGCAATTTTCAATATATGATGACTTTCAAGTGGCTAGGCAGAATTTAGATACTGCACCTGTCAGATGTAACCTCGGCTTTTGTTGAGACTCCAACAAAATGAGACATTCACTTTAGATCCATTCTCTCCCGGTTCAGGATTGAAAATACATCAGCCTCAATATGAAAACAAGGACGTTTCCTTTTGTGTTTATTTTTCTACCTGACAGCTATGATAATCATGACGCCTTTCATGAAAAAGCATCTGTGGATAGTTACTGTTCACATTATCATGATCAACTCTTTTTAGTTGTCTACCTTTAGTCCAACCAACACAAATTAAACATTTCTCAACCATCTTTTGGTGAACATTAGCATTAATATTAGTGCAAATTGTTTTGATCTGCGCCAGAAGCTGGTTATGAATTAGCTACACTTGTTACACCTTATAGCTCAAAGGTGAGTTCATCTGGGTTTAGGTCAGCTGCTGTCCTGCTTATATACCTGCCCCACCCACAGCCAATTACCTGGACCAGGTGTGTTCAGTCAATCAGAAGCTGGAAGATACCAATCTCAGATAATGGTGGAGTTGGGGTAGCTTCCAGCTTCTGATTGACTGAACACACCTGGTCCAGGTAATTAGCTGTGGGTGGAGCCAGAGACAGTTGAAAACCAGACAGGACCCTCGAGGACTAAAATCCCCAGTCCCTGTTTTAGATGTGGGTGTAACAGAGGGGAAAATGTTTTTTGTCATTTTGTTGTAGTTACTTTTCTAGTATGGACAATAAAAAAAACGAAAGTCATTTCTTTCCTAAAAGAGCTGAAACACTCAAAAAAAGTCACCTTTCCCAAGTGTGTGCTCATTATAAATGCTACTACTGTGCAGCAGACAGGATTATTTTTCGATTCGGACAGTTAGAATAAATGGAGGATTCTGTTGTTTTAACTCAGTAGTTTTAAGAATTACGCCTCATTTGCCTATTGACTCACATCACATAGTGAATTCATGCACAGTCATAGAGTTTGAAGGTTCAGAGTGAGCAAATCCAAACATGTAGTGTGCAGAATTACATGATGATTAAATAAAACTTTCAGGGAGAAAGTGTAAACATATGTTGCAAGAAATTAAACTGGAGGAACAGCTAGTGGTGGAAATTAGCGATTTATTGAAGAGAACTGTCCCCCGTCCTGTCATTTCGGCATCTCATTCCCTCCTGTTTTGCTCATCCATCTGCATGAGCTGTCCTGCTCCTAAAAAGCAGAAAAGCAAAACACATGACAAATTCTGGCCAGCTCATATTTGAAACCTTGTGTTGGAAGCATCTGCTCCATGCCTAAAATGTAATGTAAATGTAAATGAGACCAGGCAACATGACAGGAACTAGTTTAGACTAGCTCAGTCTTAATGGAACTGCGTAGATGAATAATGACGGTTAGCAAAACACAAAAAGAGGGGAGGCGAGGAGAGCATAAATAAAATGAAGGAAATGAGAAGATGCAAAAGAAGGGGACTGCAACAGCTCAAAGAAAAACAAAAGCTTGAATAATGAAAGTGAAATAATTCCAGAGTTATAAAATGTAACCTGGAGAAAGAGCAATATCTGAACTTGTAATGCCTCTGTTTTTCTCTCTTGTATCTTTTGCACTTGCTTCTCTCTCACGTCCCGTCGTCCTCATCTGCTTCTAGCCTACTCCCACTCACTCCTTCTCTCTACTTTTGTATTCCCAGCTTGCTCACCCTGCTTTTCCTCTCACACACATTAGCTGCAATTTACAAAGGGATGCCAAAGTTTTGTGCATCCTAGCATAAAAGATGGATGAATGAGTTGCTGTGTTTGTGTGATTTTGTTATGTGTGTGCTGATGGGCTGTAAGTGTATAGACACTGTGTACGCGTGTTTGTGTGAGAGATGATGTAAACAGAACAAGCCGACTTGTTGCTTTGCTGTATTTTTGATGTTCTGTCCAAAAAAATCTCCACACAAACAAACGTTAAAACACACTTTCTCTGTTGCGCTCTCTCCTCCTTTTCTCTCTCTCTCATGTTCAAATGCTTTTCATTGGCATCCAGTATAAAGGTTCCTATTGCTGAAACAAATCCAGCTCATGCAAACAACATGAGATTGTCATAGAATACAAAGCTGCCAAATTTCACTGCTGGGCAGATGTCAACAATCCTCAAGCAGACTTAATCACATATTTGCACTTAAAAGACCATTCAACATTTAAACACAAGCTTATGATGCATAACGTCATTACCATATCATCAAAGTGTCTTCAGCAAACCTTTCATCTCTTAAAAGTAAACTTTTTAGGAATTTGTTCAAAGTGATTATTTTCTTGTTGGTGCTCATGTAGTTGCATTTCTGACGTCTGTAGGATGCTCAACTTTGTGTTAGAAGTCCACTGCTACAGACGCACTGGAGTTATCAACTACATACTGTTCAATACTTCCTGACATTTGTTTAAAATGAACACCCATCCCTTATAATTGTTAATATCCCTGTAAACTCTACAATATAAAGTGGAACAAAAATGTTTCCTGCATAAACTAGTCATCTGATTTTCACCAATGTCACATATATAAATAAACACAATATTTCTAAGCTGACAAAACAAACACAGTTACAATTTTTCCTTTTTTTTTACTGAACACACCCATTAAACACACAGACTGAAGGTGGAAAAAGTAAGTGAAACTGTGTTTTAATAATTGGTTGAACCAACTTTACCAGCGATGACATGAAATGACATGAAGTGAACGGTTCACACAAGATGTCTTAAGAATATGTCTGAGCTGAAGCAGTTCTGTAAGGAAAAGATCCTCCTGGATGTTAAGCAGGTCTCATCCACAGCTACAGGAAGAGGTGGTTCAATCAGGTATATTTTTCCCCATAACTCTGTAGGTTTAATGGGTGTTGTCAATAAAGGCATGAAAGATTGTGACTGTTTTATCAGCTTAGAATATTGTGTTTGTTGATATTTGTGACTTTGGTGAAGATCAGATCACATTTCATGACCAATTTATACAGAAAACCAGGAAATTGCAAACAGTGTCATGGCTTGTTCTCGCCACTGTATACTGTTGCATGCCCTGTTTGAATTGTAGTAACACTGTGGAAAATAATATTTTATAGCCATATTTTAAAGAACCCAGTAAGTGAACAGTATTCAACAAGGCAATGAGGATAAAGAGATTATGTGGCTAATGTACCATTTGCATTCATAACAAACTTTGCCAATGCATCTTCAAAATGTGGTGTGATACTCAAATCCAAGCATGCAGTGTGAACAATTATATGAAGGTTTAATGAAACCTTTGAGTAGAAAGTGTAACAAATAGGTTTTGCATAAAATGTATATGTTGGAACAACATGCACATGGAACAACAGTTGTGGTGGAAATCAAGTCAACATATGCAGTTATACTGACATGAGACGTGTTTCTGTATTTATGCATGGCTCATGTAGGGATTAGGGGAATAGTAGTGTGCAGGTTAGCACTGTCACCAGCTGTGTGGAGTTTTCTTTGGGTTCTCCAGCTTTCTCCCGAAGACATGCAGTTCGATTATTTCTCTGACTCTAAATTGCCACATAGGTGTGGACGTGAGTCTGAATGGTTGTCTGTCTCCATATATCAGCCGTGTGATAGACTGGCAAGTGTACCCTGCCTCTTGTCAGCTGGGATTTACTCCAACACCTCTACAACCTTAACAGGAAATGGATGGAAGTACAGTAGACAACATATAGGCCTACAAGTATATATATATATATATATATAGATATGAATGTCAATTCTTACTTGTATCATGGATCAGAATTTAAAACATGGAGTCTTCTTTTCCCCAGGATTTCCTGGTTTCAGAGTAAGTGTGGAAACCAGGAAACCATCAACTGTTAAATAATGCAGTATAAAAGAAAGAGCTCACTGACCAGCCAGTACTACACAGTATTCGACATGCCAAGAGGCATTCAGGTGATGGAACTGCTGCCATCACCGTTATCCCTAACTGCAGCCAGATTAGATCTGACACCTGTTTGTTTTAGTGTATCATGAACTATTAGTTATGGTCATCACAAATATTCAAGAGTGTGACACAAAGGTATTTTACAGACATAACAAAACCTATCCCAACAATTTAAAATTTATGTAATATCTTTAAGACGTATAATTGTCAATGTACACACCTGTACATTTCTGATTTCTAAAGATGAGACCTGAGACTTTTATTCAATCCTAAATGCCACAAAAGTACAAAATGTACTGTATCACATACTGCATATTCAAATTGCGGCAAAATAATGTTATAAGCTTCTTCAATTTTGTGCTGAAAATATATGTTATGGTTGCTCCTATGTTTTTATCTTTTCTGCAGCTTTGCTGTTGCTTTTTTGTGGTAAATAACTTAAGTTGAAGTTCCTAAGAGAAAGAGTTGCAAAGCACTCTCTCAGGGGATTGTAGAGAAATGCTAAACCACCACTATAGAGGGCAATGTAAAGATGGATAAGCACAAAAGACATTTGCATTAAGAATGCAAAACATGTAGCACAAAGTTTTGCTTTTATAAAAGCTGAACAGAAGAAGCATTAAAAATGAAATGGTGGTCAGAGAGACAATGAGAGAGGGTGCAAAGTGAAGGTGAGAGGCAGGGGGAGCGTGGGAGAGTACATTGTGCGTGAGTGTGTGTGTGTGTGTGTGTGTGTGTGTGTGTGTGTGTGTGTGTGTGTAATCAGCTGACGAGTGTTTCAGGTAAGAGCTTTCGAGGTGCTCTTCAGATGCCTGCCAGTTGAGAAGCAAAATGTGTGAAGTGCAGTTTGTTGATATGCTCTCTTCCGTTTCTCTCCTTTGCTCTTCTCGTTGCCTCTAATCCACCCTGCCCTCTCTTTCTCCTCCACCTTCTCATGCTCACAAGCCAAGCTGAAGTCTACCATCTATATACTGGCATCATAGTACTTCCCACATAAAAACAGCCACGTCACTTTTACTTGAGTAGCCCACAGCCGACACCAGCATGCCTGACAATCCTGAAGGAAACACTGATTGTAAATCATGCTCACACAATGATGATTCATTACACTTCTAGGTCATTGTCTTGGGAGTAAAAGTCCTTAATCACAATCTTTCAGCTTCTCTATAATTATGACACATCCTCAGCACTAAGCTAATGTTACTGCTGAGAGAGGGCAACAACAAGATGGATTACTTTTATTTGAATCAGTTTACATTGTTCTAGCTGCCACTTCATATCTTTGTCTTTTAATTGTCTGTCTATAGTTTTGCGTATAGTTTGAATTAGTAGTCAATGTGACGATTATTTAAACTTATACTCATCTGTATCAGAATGTGCTTTACAATGGGCAAGAAGCTGTTACAGACAGTCTTTAAGAATATGATTCATCAGCACTCATTATTATCAGTCTCTGGTTCTTTGTAATGATTATGTATTGCATAATGACTGCGCATTCGCCACCATACAGCTATAATATTACTACTTGGAATTATAGAGTACAATGTAAAAAAGTGTTGTTTAAAGAATAGTTCGAGACTAAAAGTGGACAGTGGCTTTACTTTTCAAAAACTGTTATAATGATCCTGGTTTCCAGCCTAACTCTACTAGTTTGGGGTAGTGAGCCTTCAAACCAGTGTGAGAACCCACATTTACTCAATTTTGGTCCCCGCGATTAAAAATGCTAGCTTGTGTTTTAATGAGCATGGGTCCCATGGTAAGAAATAAAATTTCTCATTTAGGTCCAGGGGTGAAAATACTTAAGGGATCTCTGGACTACACATTTAACAGTCATTATCATCATTCTTTGGCTCCACATAATGATTACAGATATTAAAGCCCATTCTCTACAGTGCAGTGATAATTTCACAAGTGGGATAGGTACATGTGAGAATCTTTAAGGGCATAGGCAAGAACCAGCGGTGATTATTGTGATTTTACTTCATCATCGCGTTATAATTCACACAGTACACTGTAAAATGAGAGCTGGATCCAATAGTGCAAAGTGTGCTACAAGTCATAAGGCTAACTACGTATGGTTAGTGGATTTATCACCTTTCTGACAGTTTCAAAGAAAACTGAGAAATTCTAACCTTGTAAAAGTAGAATGGCAGAGTTGCTATAGTGGATTGCATTAGATTGTACCTAATAAAGTGGCCTGTGTGTGTATAATAAACAGATTCGCCCTGGGAACACACAGAGCCTGCCAGTTTTAGTTTTAATTGCAGCAGCATGAAGAGGCACACAAGCACACAAGACATTTCTTTTTCATATATACACACACAAAAAATACCATACTAATGTTAATTGCACCAGCACATGCTTGGCTGAGCGTGTAAATCGGCAGAATTATTGATGAGAGTTTTATTATGAAGCAAAATGCTAAGGAATGAATGAGGTATGAGCTCGGGTTTCCGCAATAATTAAAAGCCTCTGTCACAAGATCTGAATGCTGTTTTAGAGGCGTCTCCAAGCTGCCAAGAAATATGCCTGCCACCCCAGGCTGTAGAGATATTTATCATATTTATCATTGACTTAATAGTTTTATTGCCTCATGGTCAAGTGTTATATTTATTTTGATTCCTATTAGCTGCTACTAAGATGGAAACTATTTTTTTCTGAAGGCCACATGAAAACATGACTCGATCTCTCTATAACCACAGAAGACATTCAGCTGCTCACAATACTATGACAATTATGTGTATATCTCTATACAAACAAATATTTTGTCCAATTTAAAGATTTTAAAAAGCTGCAACTGAGTAGATGCTCAAACACGACCACTAAACCCTAAAAACTGAGATACACTGTGTAGCATTTTTGTAATAAGGTCATACTGTTATGATGATGGATATCCATATTAAACAACGCCCATAAAGAAACACGTACAGCCTTTCTCCTAAAAATTGTGCTTTTATAGGACTAAACTGCAAATACAAATATATTTTGTTAATGTAATTGCAAGATTACATTCAACATAATGAGGATGTGTTGTCACAATTGCAGTGATACTAAAGATTTTTATGACATGTTCCCACACGACATATTTTTTTCACCCAACATAACACTCAGTTTGTCTGACTATAGCATTATTAAACAATTTAATGGTTGTGTTTAGGCAGCCACAGCTGTCACAGAGTGACTTAATAGAGCCCAGTTGAACTATAATGAGACCACAACCTTTCTCCAACCAAGTATTTGTCCTGCCTAAACCTAACCAAACACACTGTTGACTTTAGGAGCAATGCAATTTTTAGGAGACAGGTTTGCACGAGGAGTTGAAATAATAAAGAAAAGGCTGAAATGAAAGAAACCATTAACAGACACAAAATAGAGGCTTATAAATACAACTGTTGGCATTTAACATAATGGTTGTACTCAGGGTTGACACAATAACAAGATTACAGAGCAGCAAATCTGATTTGACTTAAGACCCGAAAAAAGGAGTTGGTTGGCATCCAAATGGACCATAGATTTAATTTAACACTTCTCTCAGTCTCAACTAAACTGTACTTTCATAAGCTTCACAGTATATGCATTATGTTTTCACATTTTTGAGTGAAGCACAAACACTTGAACCGACTGCATTACAAGCGCTCACACGCCTTCACATTGAGTTTTATTGCTCTCCTCTTTTTGCTTGTTTTTCTCATTGACGGGAATTTGCAAAAGGAACATGTACATTTGAAGCACTGTGTGGGTTGGTTTGCAATTAACTGAAGTGCAAGACTAGTTTGAACAGGTTAGAAATTGACTGTTAGGAGATTTAAAAAATGCTTCTATAAATACATATATTGTGCTTCTTTAAACACAAATAATTGCTATTTATAGAACTGATTTCATATGAAGCTCAAAACCTTTTAAAAATGACTAAAATGAGTGCATGGTAGTAATTCTTGTCTCCTTGAAGGGTAAACCCAGTGAGAAATAGATTAAATAACTGCTCCTGCTACATCAAAGATGGATGTATGGTGTGTGGCCTTGTGAATATACCCTATGTGTGAGAGTGTGTATGTGTCTATGCACAGGTGTGTGTGTGTCTGTGTGTGTGTGTGTGTGTGTGTGTGTGTGTGTGTGTGAACTTGAGTTTGAAAAGGGCTGTCTAAGTAACGTACAGTCACACTATCTGCAAATGCACAAGAAACAGCAGAAGGTGGTTTTACTTACAGACAGCATTTTTATGACTGGAGTCTTTACTGGGCATCATCTTCACCCCTCTAGACTTCAACTCTATTGCTTTCTTCACTGCAGAAAGAAAATGAGACAAAGGTTATTTATTATATTATGAATCAATTCTTAGACTTATTACTGCGCCACTTTTTTTTCAAAGCATTTATTATTTCCAAAGTTGTCATTCAGTGTGCATCAGTTATGCATGCAATCGCTCTCCCCTTTCCATAACTGGGCTACAACACGGTTGCAGAAAATTAAAATTAGAACAGGATGAAGGAGAAGAGATTAAAAGACACAGAGAAGTGGGGACAAAAAAGGAGAAGAATGGAGAGAAGAGCAAAAGAGAGGAGCAGCATTAAAATTGATCCCATCTATTTAATCCTAAGTAGCAGTATTGCAGAGGATAACAGGAAAATCTGTGCTACTGCACACACACACTAACACACACACACACTGATAAAGAAAAGGCAGACAGAAAGGAGATGACAAAAGTACCAATGGCAAACACCAGGCACATAACTGAGGACAAGACAGAGAGAGACAGTAGTGAATAAAATATGCACCTTAATATGCTAATCATGCCATACAACCAGTCAGTTAGATGACTGAGCCTGCTAAGTGATGTCAGACCTCTGTCCCTATTAAGCCTTATTGTTTTCAATTTTACTATATGCATTTACTATACAGTGCAAAAACGACCACATACTGTATTCCCAGACTTGTCTTGTTGGTGTTTTGAATATGTGGATTAGTTTGTAAATGGATTGTAAGAAAATGTGGCTTTGTAAGACTGTCACTGTTGATGCAACTCCTAAAACACACACACACACAGACAGATGTTCTCGCATTCATACTCTATACAAACATGTGCACGTGCACAGCATCCGTGTACAAAGGGAGGCAGACTGAACAAGACTGACAGAGTGTGACATACCTTGGTACTGAGCGCTGAATCCTTTTCTTCGATGGTTGCTGTCTGAGGTGAAATGTATCCGAAGCCAGTTCTTATTTGATATCACTGGTGAGGGCAGGGTTGTTCCAGTCAGCCTGGAAGTCAAACAATAAAAAATATATAAAAACACAAGGTCACATTACATAAGTTTTTTTTTTCTACTTGTGTATTGTGTATTAACACTATACAGTGGAGCGAAGGTGTGATGCAACAAATGCTCGAGCATTGCAGATCACACACACATTTGTGTAATAAGACAGAGAGCCCATGCATGTCCAGAGTATAAACTGCAGTATGTTACTGTTGCTGTGTAATTTTACATGTTTGTACATATCTTTACATTTTTGCATACACTGTTATATTCCAGTGGGAGTATCACACACAGGATGAACAGTAGCTTTCGCTTTCAGTAGGATTTAAACCTTGAACTTCTTTCTAAACAGAAAAAAATGCAGTTGTTAGAGGATAGTGCTTCAAAACTGCTGCCATGAGATCACAGATTATATACTGCAACACAAACAAGGGTATCATACAAGACACACTTGTGAATAACTCTAGGTTGCAAATGTCATCTTCTGAGGATCTATACATCATAAAAATATCCCTATGTGAAGAACAATTTTCTAGAGAGTTCAAGGTATGATTTTAGTGTCACTCTACATACTCCGAAGTGCAAATTGAGGCTGTAATTTAAGGGAGGATTTACAGCAGCTGAAAGGCAATTTGTTCCACTGCCTTACAAAATGTGGGAATTATCCCTTCCTATAATGATCACCAATGACCAAAAGTAGGTTGTATGAGAATGCACAAAGTATGGTAGAACTCCCACATCTAACGGAGGAATATTCAGTAAATCTTTGCTAAGAAATTATTTTTAAAATGCAGGTAATTACATATATGAATACATATATTAAATACATTTTGATGCAATGGTTTGAGGTGTTAAAACATATTTTTTTTGTGATTAGAAGCCATTCTTGGCTTAGGATACAAAATTAAAATGTATCCCATATATGTTTTACATAAGGTATTATGAGAAGAGAGAAGGTGATGGAGAAGAGGTGAACGGAGATAGTGAAGTAGTCATCAAAGTTCACATCTTCAAAAACAGTTTTTAAAACATCACCACTGAGACAATGAGTTGGTTGCCTATGGTAAGTCTTACATCAGCTTTAGCTGTTCTCACATTCGTTACTAACGGCAACCAAGGCGGTGGTAAAAAAAAAAATTAAATTAAAAATGTGGGGAAAATAGTGCAGTGAGACAGAAAAAGGAAATGATGTAAGAGACTGCTTGGAAACCAGTGTTCTACAATCCTCCCTAGAGCAACAAGGGCCACTGTAACTGCCCTTTAATAATGATGCAGGTATACTGAGTAGATAGAGAAAGACAGTAAGGGAGGAAGAAAAACAGATAAAGAAAAGGGCAGAAACAAAATATGAGAAGCAATATCAGGTGCACTTGTTAGAGGACCTTATTGAGTGCTTATTATAAGAGACACAAAACTCTATCTCTGTGAATACAGTTGGTCAGGTTATCAAATGAAAAACGACAAGCTGAAGAAAGAACGAACGTCAGGAGAGTGAAGGTACCAATCTACCTGCCTGAAGGCGCTCTACTTTACAGAATACACACAATGAGAAGAGTTGAGCATGATGAGTCAACCACTGCATTTATCTGTTAGCATGGTTAAATACAAGGTGTGATTGTGCGACATAATGAAATGACATGTATGATAAAGAGCATCTAAAAGCAAACCACAAACCGCAGCCGTTTTCAGGGTAATATATTAGTTAGCTGAGCCACTGTGTACATATGAGATTGGAGCATTTTCTGGAGTGATTGAATGAACAAATGTAATTTCTGTGTCTCATTTGTTTGATTGGGTTCCCTTCATCTAGTTTTAGGACTTTAATCACATTTTAGGTTGTATTTATGCAAAAACTGAGAAAATTTTAAAATGATTCACAAACGTTCAAGTGTCACGTTGTACAGATTTCTAAGCTCAAATAACACAGCAGGCAGTGAATGTAGTGCACTATGCAGTAAACAGTTCAGGGAGTGATTCTATATGGTCCTGACCTTTGACTTCTATGTTCAGAGGGCAGAAGGAAGTTGATCTAAATTCTCCCAGGCTTCCAGTAGTGGAACAAATAGAAACAGAAATACCACAGTGTATAAATATCCTGTTACAAGAAAAAAGCTCTGCATTAAAATTGTATTTTAGCTCAAAAGAGAGCTACTTTTTGAATAACTATGATATTATTGGATTGTAATTCCTAATGATCATTTTAATGTTGAAGCAGTTAATGATGGATCTCATTTTAACCACCTTACACACTGTTTCAATGATCACACTCTGAATCTAACAACTATAATTTGAATTATAGTGGACACTGCTGGGTAGTTTGTGAATTTCACACTAGGGGTCAATAAAACCATATGATTAATTGTCTTTTGTGTCATTAAGCAGAATCTAAACTACATTTCCATAGACAACCTGGCTGGTATAGCTTGTTTGCCAAAGAAAATACTATTTGTCTTGTCAAATAAATGCAGAAAACTATACAAGTCGAATATAATTCTTCTTCTAACTCTGATACAAATGGAAGCATAAAGTAGTCTAAATTAGAAACATTCTCATCAAAACTGTACATAATCACAGTGCTTGAGCAAATGTTACGATCTGTTGCTGAAATCCGAATGCACTCTTCACTTAGCTGCAATATTTTGTGTATCATTTAATGCCCATATTCAATTTGGTCCATTTTTATGTGACTTAATTTTGTTGGAACTAGATGTGTGGGGCTGACTCACTTTCAATGGTTAGTCTTCAAAACACATTTCTGTCCTGAAGAAAAACAATTACCTGTTCACTATTACTTTGGGAAATCACTGCTGGTATTGCACTGTTATGGTCTCAGGTCCTCCGCATTTGCAAAACAGAGGTTATGTACTGGAAGATACTATTTATATGTGTGGAAAGCAAATTCAGATTGTTGTAAATTTACTCATTTGAAGCACAAATCAACTGGTATCACATATCCAGTCGGATTAATCACACAAGAATACATTTTGTACATTCATTTCAGCAGTGAGCTCGGTAGATCAACATATTGGTACCTTGATGTCACCCAATTTTAAAACCCATCTGTGCACCTCATAATTCCAGCTTCTGTAATCCAATATTAAACCCTTTTACAACTTGATTAGCAAAACATTTGTTTACTGCCAGCAGCATCTTGGAGGAATACTTGTGGGAGTCAGAGAGTGAAAACATCTCTTCTGGCTTCTTCCCCTTTAAGATTAAACAAACAATGCCATAAAAATTGTTGTTGTTTTTTTTGTTTTTTTTACATTTGCAATAAACATACAACATTTTGGTGCTAATGTTGACAGCTTGTGTACAGATGGACAGGTTAAAAGTTAAAAAAGCATTGCATGTTCATCAAACAGTATTTTATATTATTTATCTTTTAATTAATGTGCATTTAAGTTAATTATTTTGTGTAAGTGTATGTGGCACACTGATATTTACTTAACATGCCCTGTTCATCTGTGTCCTGCAATGCTGAATACACCTGACATATGTGGTTGACATCATTGGCTGAAAGCTGTTGGGGGAAGAGCCTGCTCTGTCATGTGACCCAGTAAGTGCTCGTGGCCAGCAGTGATGGTGTTTCAAAAAGATTAAGAGTGATAAGTCGCTCCCAGAGGAGGTCTTTACGCACAGTGCTTTGGAAGATTTGTTCTTGTTTGGCCTCTGTGCTGTAATAAATTAAAACACATTTTGGTGATTTGGTGTCTCCGTTCTGCTCTTTAATGGTAAGAAATCAATTACAGCAGCTTTAACAAATGTACAGAGGGCTTGCAGAAAAAAGTAGCCCGCTTTAAATTAAGCTTAAGCTTTTTTTAGTGGCTGGCACTGGGTAAAGGTAAGATCTGGGATTAGATTAAGGTCAGGGTTGAATCAAGGTACATAGCAGTCGTGATCAAGGGTACGGTTAGGAGACATAATAAGTTCTAAACAGAGCATAACCAAACAAGTGTGCATGTAGATGAAAGACTATTTTAACTTAATCAAATAGTCAAATCATCAAGTCATCATATATGTGTGTGTGTGTGTGTGTGTGTGTGTGTGTGTGTGTGTGTGTGTGTGCTCCAGAGAACAAAAAGATAGGGAAATATAAAAAGTAGAGCGAGACAGATAAAAAGTGTGTGATATGCTGCATCTCTTGCATTATTCATGGGAACTGGCCTGCTGCCTGACATTGGAATGAGAGGGAGACAAGAGGTCAGAGAGAAGGAAAGAGGGATGAAACCAAACTCAAAGGAAGAGGAAGAAAGACGAGGAAGAGTGTGGACAAACTCATACAACTTTGAAAGCACACAGAGACGGTAGGTGGAAAAAAAACTGAGGCTGCAGCACAGGTGGAGGTGGGACACGGAAATGAAAGACAGGTTTGACAGAGACGAGTAAAGCAGGTTTTATGATGACAAAAAGAAATGAAACAGAGAGGAGGGACGAGAGGCTGTGGAAGACCCCATGGGACAGGAAATCAGGAGCTGTTGGATGAAAAAGACAGGAAAAGGGGGTGAGAGAAAGAAATTCACTTAAACGAAAAAGAGGAGAGGGGTGATATTAGCTGAGAGGAGAGGCCGAAAGTGAAAAGAAGGTGAGACAAAGAGGCATGTCTAAATGAGGCTGGACGTAACAAATGTAACACTGCAAAGGATAGAGATAAATGAGAAAGAAATTGAGGTTGGAAGGAGAAGAGTGATAGTGAAATGGAGAAGAGGGGAAAAGAGAGAAGCGAAAGTTTTAATCCACACGAGGATAAAACAAAGAGGAACGTGGAGTAGGAGTGACACAAAGGAGTGGTTGCAGAACTGAAGCAGAGAGAGGAGAATAGATCAGAGGGGAGGAGATAAGAGAAAGAGAGAGGAGAGGTTTGACAGACCAGAGAGGAGTAGACAATGAAAGAGCAAGAGGCCAGGTCACAAAACAGAGAGGAGAAGGGGACAAAGGAACCGAGAGCAGGAGAGAGGCATTTCTCTGCTTACTGTAGCACTTCTATTATTACATCTCTGCCTTTTTGTGATACATGAACATCACAAAGACCCAGACATAACTCTCCACCATCTGGCTACTGTTGTTTTGGCCCCTGCCCTCTCTGTTGTCTGCTTGTATTGCTGGCAATACATTCTATTAAGTTTATTATACTGCTGTACTTATTGCAAGTCCCTGTGGATGTAAGCATCTGCAAAATGACAAAAAGGCACTATAAAAATAAATGATTGGATACAAGTCAGAATAGTTGGAAAGCACATTATCCACAACAGATAGCTGTTTATTCCAAGTGCTTAGTGCAAAAACCCTGGTACGCTGGTACTTTTAATCTCATAACATACCCACGCACTCACACAGAAACACACACGGAGTCACACAGCCAGTAAACATAATTTAAAATGTAAATGTAATAACAGGACAAGAGGGGTGTTAAAAAAAGAGACAAGCTTGTGGTTACAAAAAGGGGAGGTGGGAGAAAGGGCAAAGAAGAGGAGTAAAAGGGGGAACAGCAGGAGAGGATCAGACTTTAAGAAAGGAGTGAAACGAGATGTAACGGAGGGACATGACAGGAGAGCAAATAGGAATGAAGACTGTATCAAGTAGAGAAAGAGGGTAGAAAACATCTAAGTCGATTTCTTTTGCAGTCACCGAGTGCATCACAGCAAAGCACGGAGGATGGAGGTTCATCCAAAGATTCTGCAGGCATGTTGTGATGCTCTTTGTATTGGCAGAGTCCATGTTTCAGTGAGTGGGTTTGAGGGTCTGTTCATAGGATCAAGGAATCACACTGTTAAATCTTCCTGAGAAAAACCTACCAAGGTTCAAGCTGCTGGAAATGAAACTTTGGGGACTCTTGGTAATGGGAGCATGGATTCACATTTGAGCTACTTAAATTCATTTTAACAGTGATAGAGATTTACAATTATATTTTTTTGTGTAATGTTCACAACTGTTTGCTTGTTGCTGCATGTGTGCAGCTCTGTGGGGATTCTTCTTACAGAGCTAAGTGCTAATATCAGCAGAGTGGTGTCTACCACAGAGTTGTCAGGATTCATCCTCTGGGGACTATGGACACCACACAACAGGCCCGATTTGTGGATCGAACTGTGTTAGTCGATACATGGAATTATTGGCAACCAGAGAGTTTTATTAAGTCAGAAGTCTGAAAAACATAGAAAGAGAAGGGAGTGATTTATTTGTGATTTTACTGAAGTGATATATCCACTTTTGTAAAACTACTTGTTAAAATTACAGACCAATGTAGTGAGCAATAAGGAACCAAATGTGATGTGCTTTGAAAGACTGAGACTGAGGAGGTGAGGACAGAAAAGGAGCAGAGACAGAAGAGGAAGAGAGCAGAAGACGAAAGGAGAGCCAGAGGGAGTGTTGAGGAACAAAGAGGGAAAAAAGAGGAGGACAATAAAGGAAGAGGAAAGGGTAGAAAGATGGAGGTTAAGATGTTGAAACATGAGATGTTTTAACATCAGGGAAGTCCTGCTCCAAACCTGAAACTGATAAACAGAGCTCATTTCAACTTATCAGGAAGACAATCTATTCAGATCGAGAGATAAACAACCGCAACGACATTACAGATAACGGCCTATATTACGTCTAAAACCTTTATCCACGAGGAGCTGTTTATGTGTTCTTCAAATTCAGGTCACCGAAAATCCTGGATTTAAATGAAAATGGTGGCAGTGGTTCAGTAGGAAAATGGTCCATGACTTCTAGTGTCAGTAGTTTGACTGTGTCAAAGCTGCAGCATTAATATACAATATTATATTAACACATGTTTTGTTACCTGGGGCCTCTGTGGGGGAAACCGGGGTCCAAATACGATAAACCATCTCCTCTATGTGCTTTCTAATTTGTGTTCACTGTCCAGGTTACTTTCCTTTAGTTGTATCTGGATCTTCACACTGATCCATGCAAAACATTAGCAAATATGTGCACTGGAAAAGAACTGATAATCTTTTTAACTGCATGCAGAAACAGCTGAGTGACCTGTTGACATTTCACTTGCGAAATTCAGTAGGTAGAAGCAGCACAAATGCCTCTTATTAAAATCTGTCTTTCCATCTCACTGACCCGTCTCTTTCTCCCATTGTGTCTTCATTCTCTCTCCCATCCTCTATAAAATCTTTTCTGTATGTCAGTGAAATGCAGTTCACATTAGTCAGTAACTTTTTTGCACATTTTTTCCTGACCTCACTCAGCAGGCAGGTTTCAAAGCATTCAGTGCAACTATTAGATTATGTAAGGTTTGAATGGATTATCTTAGGTTGTAAGACATCAGGTGTGTGTGTGTGTGTGTGTGTGTGTGTGTGTGTGCGCGCGGTGGTGTTTGTGGGTATGTGTGTATAAGTGAGAGCTAGTCAACCTGACATTCAACCTGTCAGCCAGACAGGAACATGAAACAGGAAATTGCTTTTGGGACAGCCAATCAGAAAAATATCTCTGTAAACAGGAAGAACCCATCAGAGTGGTCCTGTCAGGTGTCAGTCATTTTCACAATGACCTGCCCACAGGCCTCAGTGAAAATGTCAATCACTGCTAAATCCCACCCCTGGAGAAAAGCATTAAGAATTGTATAAGCCTGTGAAGAAGCCCATTTAGGTTTACTCTTCTATGATTAATTTAGGGTTAGATCAGTGAACCTTCATTAAATATACAGTATAATGAGTCTGGGTGGCCTCTGGAGCTTAAGATACAAACATATAACAACAACATCCCTGGTCCAATCCCACCTTGGGATCTTTGCTGAATATCCACCTTTCTCCCTGTTCTCTTTGTTTGCATTGGCACTGTGACATTTATAATAAAAGAAAAATAACAAACCAAAAACATATCATCTTATCTAATAATGAGTATTAAAGTTATTTTTATGTTGTAAGCCCAGTACAATATAAAAACTACTACTAATACATAACTTTATATATTAGTTTGCAGATGTAAATTATTCTTATGATAGAAAAATATAATTTAAAGACCTTTAGGTGGAATCTGTATTAATTTGTATTCATTTTATGTGCTGAAATAAATTTCCATTACTCACATTATTATTATGATTTCTTTGGCCATCCTACAGGTGGTAATGTATCTGCTAAGGACTCAAAAACCTACAGTTGTTGCAGCCACAATTCTCCATGTGATAAAATGTTGGGTGAACTCTCCAGTACACTTGCATCCTTCCCCCTGCATTGCAGAGGAAGGGTTGACGGTGGTCCTTGAATGTTGTCAGAGACAAGCTGTGTGTGCGTGTGTGTGTGTGTGTGTGTGTGTGTGTGTGTGTGTGTGTGTGTGTGAACTAAAGTGTGTGTAATGTGTCAGAGCCTAGAGAACCGATCAACAGCTCACAGTCAGAGGGCCACTTAAGACCTGACACACACACACACACACACACACACACACACACACACACACACACCGTATCATGAGAGTGCCATGGTTGATGTGAACTGCTCAGATGGTGACGGGACTAAACATTCAATTATTCTCCATTTCTTTTGTTTCCATCTGGTTCTATCCTTTCAGCCCCCTTCACTCCACTTATGTATCTGTCGACCTATCAATTCTTTTTCTCTGCAAGTTGCACCAGAGTCATGAAGCATTTTTTTCCACACAGAAGATAATGTCATTTCTTTATCCGAACCAGGAGACAGTTTCTGCAGGACATAGTTTATAAATGCATTATTTAGTAATCATACAGTATTTACCAGTTTGAAAAGATTAATAAAGATTAAGATTCCACAATTGCAGTGCCACTATTACACGGCATTGCCTCATTTAGCTGCAGACATACCTGGCACAAACATTTCTTATTATTTTATTATTTATTGATTTGAAAATACCATGTCAACTTTGCAGATGCCTTGAGATACTTTGGTAGTGATAAAGCTGGCACACACAGTACACACATCTACAAATACAGTTGTATTAAAATCAGAAATTTGAATTTATTTCAATTTAATTCCAAATAATTCCCTGTCCTTAAAGAAGCTGAAAGCAGGTTACCACGAACTAGTTTGGGGTGGAGTATATTAATTTCTTAATGTGAGACGTATTTGTTTGCTCTTTTTCAGCCATAAGCTGCTTCACAAATAGGTAGATCCCACTTGTTTCATGGAGGCACAGACTCCACAAGACCTCTGAAGTTGTCTGAGAACGTCAGCATGACATCCATTAAGTCCTGTGAGTTGAGAGGCAGGTTGGGGCATTCATTGGTTGGACTTGTTTTCTTAGCACATCCCACTGATTGAGATCTGGGCAATCTGAAAACCAAGGTAACACCCTGAACTCTTTGTCATGTCCCTCAAACAATTTCTAAACAATGTTTGGACCACTATAATCCTGCCATGAAGGGGTGTACTGTTTGCAGCAATGTTTGAGTAGACTTTTCAAAGTAACACCAATACCAGAAGCCTCACACTACATCCTGGTGCCACCTCTTCCCCACTTAAATTTCACACACACATCTGTCCATTCACATGATGTAAGAGATTCTGATTAACTAGACTAGGCCTCCTCCTTTGGTTCCATTGATGGCTCTTTCTGTGATTGAAAGAGGTCAGCATGGGCACTCTGACTAGTCTGCAGCTACACATCGTGTACACAGCAAACTGCGATGCACTGTGTGTTGATGTTGGCCCTTCATAGCCATTACAGTCTCAGCAGTTTGCACTACAGTAGCTGTTCCAAGGGATCAGACCAGACACCTTATGAGCCATTTTGGAGATCGCTTAGCCATGGTTTTAATGTTGTGGCTGACCGTTCACACTGAAACCGAGGCACCATCCAAAAAAACTCACAGTATCCAGAGTAATGTCAATTTCTGATCAGACCCACAGTCGCTCACAGGCATCTCTGCTGTTATTACAGAGGAAGGCTGAACCACTTTTTCACTTTCCTTTCTCTAAAATTCCCCAGCAGCTCCAGCAACGTGAACTAGTGACAGCCCTGCAGCTTAAGACATTAGACTGCCTCCACTCCAGCAAAAACACATCTGAGCCTTCACCGGAGATGTGTGATATTCTGTAGAAACCAACATGATTTCCAACAGCACGCTAACTTTAAAAGCCGGAGTGTGACCTGGTACCACAGAGTGGCAACTTTCAAACAAGACCAAAGAAAATAGGAGTGAAAACAACAATCTATCACCTTCCCTGTGGGATTTGAATAAATCAGGAAAAGCAACAGGACTCCTGTGCAGCTAATCAATCAGTAGTTGTATCTGTCCTCCCCAACAACATCATCAGGCCTCTTTTAATATTAAATACCCCCCTTGAAAGTATACAAGTTAGAGAAAATTGGAGGGAAAACAACAACTGCTCGCTTTAATGCGAACAAGTCAGCTCACAGAACAATAAAGCCTCTAGGCTACTAATTCTTGGAACGTAGGATCCTGTGTCCCCACCTAATTTACAGAACAAGCATATGGTGTTCACATTCATGTTTGTGTGTGTTTCATATCCTCTTGATGTAAAAAAAAAAAGAAATGTCATGTCTTAAACATTAGCTGTGATCTGCTGCTTCCATTATGTATGTATGCACAACGCCACTCAGCACATGATGCCTCAGTCCTGCTGATGTTCACTCCCATGTGCTCAAACACACTACTTTTCCTATTCAACATTGTGGTCTGGGTATGAATGTATATATCTCACCATATGCTCGGTGCTTCCGTCCCGCTGATTTCCAGGAAGTCGTATTTGTCCTCTAATAAGAAGTCATTGAAGACGAGAGCTATAGTGTCCCCTGGTTCAGCGAGGATTGACCACGTACAGTCCAGGTTGTTTTCATATTCAGCAGGGTATCCAGGGCTGGTTATTGAACCCGCGGTGCCTCGTAGCGTACCACCGCATGCTCCCTCCGCTGGGGACAGAGAGGTGGAAACACAGAATGAAGAGGGACAACAGCTCTGCAGCATACAGGTGTTTTTCATATTTCATATATTGATTTTGGTGATTTCTTTGTTGGGATGGCTTTTGTTATTGTATTTTAGGACAGTTTTTTATATCTGTTTTATTAGTTTCACTATATCGCTGTTATCATCTCTATTTTGTGTGGGCACAGTGGGACAGTGGTTACCACTGTAGCATCACAGCAAGTAGTTTGTAGAGCCCCGCTCTTCACCATGTGCCTGTGTGAGTTTCCATGTAGACGCACAGCTTAGCTTGAACGTTGGTTAAGGTGATGGATTGTCATTACCACTTCTTAAGTGCAATAGTCTCAAATTGTTTCACTGCTTCTATTTGTACTTCTTATTATTAGCTACAGGCATAGTGCAAATAGCAATATTCTGTATTACACATGCAATTCAAACTACATCTTGATTGGCAAATATGTTTTGTAGCTTCATTTGTCATTTCTGTTCAAAAAATAACATGTAACTCTTATTATATATTTTGCAAACATTATACATAACATGATATTACAACTTATCACATCCTCGTTTCCACCATCACTGAATTTCCATTAATATATCATCTGTCAAACATTATCTTCACACACTTGAGTGATTAATGAGAGGGAATAAAGTAAATAGCATCAAAAAATTGAACAGACACAAAAAATTGTTAAGTTAGTTGAGTTAAAGCCTCAAGAAAAAAATTAAAGAGAGATTTATCACAAGATACTGAATCCCTGTGCTGAGCTGTTCAACCATCTTCCAGCCCTTGTGGTGAAAACCTGGACAGATAGGTTCTTGTCACCAGTCTAATGAACCATCAGAGGGACTTTGCTTGAGGATTGTGGGCTTCATCTGTTTCATACAATGGTTTGTTGCGTAATTTGAGTCAAACCATACTGTGCTTTAACAGTAATCAATACTCCAGCGCTTCTCATCTTCCTTCGGTCTGTGACCTCCTGTTAAGGTCCCACACCAATGATTTATTTCTGAGCCAACAGTGGTACTGTATCTCTGTTTTGGAACATGAGTCTGTGCAAGTTGTCACATCAGTTCAAGTATGACATGATAAATGATTTAGTTTAGGAACGAGAGGAGCTCCAAACGGCTGACACAGAATCAAAGAAGAAAAACAAACTGAAGGTCTTACCTCTACAAAACGGTGATGGGAAGTCCCACTGTGCTCCACTGCCAGGTGATACAATACACGTGAGGATGCTGTGTCCCTCCAGTACAAACCCTGACTCACAGCTGTATCGGATCTTGTCCCCCATGTTGTACCGCGAGCCATGAATGACTCCATTTGGAATGAGGCCAGGGGTGCCACACGTATGGCTGGGCAGGACTGAAACACAGAAGAACAGGCAAATTGTTTTTTGATTAGTCATATCTAGATTTATTTATATATTAAAAAAAAACAATTTAGCCCTCAATAAACCAAAAACAACCAATTTAAGCAATTGAACAAGGAGCCAAGCAGGTTAACAGCAGAGAACACATTTATTATCCTGGCTGTGTTTGTGCCAGTATCTAATGGAAGACAGTGGTTTACCAGCCTTTCTGGCTTGTATCCCCTTAAAATGAGTGTCTTCTTCTACTTCGTTTTCAATCAAGCAGTAATTTTAGCTCCTAAGAGTGTTTAATTTGGGTAATTCTGACTTCACCAAGGAGGTAAAACAATGAACAAACAATTTGTCACAAGAGAAAAGAAATGAGCAGAATTCCTTAATCAGTTAGCCATCCTCCTTAGCTGAGCAACTTGCCGTCACTTGGCAAACTTTAGTGATTTGCTTGTCTTGCATTCACTCGATACGTTCAGTATTCAGAATTTGGACTGCAGTAACTGTTTGAAACGCTTAATGTCTGTGATACAAATTGTTCCTTAAAAATTTCCAGCATTTATTGTAATGTCTCAATGTACTAAAATTAAAACAAACTAAATGTTCCTCAGCGTTGTTCGTTCCCAACACCGTTGCTGAAGTTGACTTTTTCTGTCAGCGTTTCCTCCTGTTTCAAGCACCTTTTGATGGTATAAGAAACCGCTCAGTGACACTTTTCTTTCTTTGCAATTCATCTAAAGGGGTGTAATGCTCTCTCTGTATTCCTTTGTTAATGTGCCATTTACTTGGCATTATGATACATACAGCAATATACTGTACAACTTCCTGCAGCGCGGTATTGTCCAACTAATGCTTCAGGGGGTGTAGTAATAAGTTTGTTCTAATGCTGCCTTTGCACAGACAGAGGGTCAACACAATTCGGGACACCTGTAGGAACAGTGTGTATAAACTTTATAGACTTAATTCACTTCCCTTGCTTCAGGAAAGATTTAAGTTTTTAACACCTTGTCTGAAAATGGGTGAAAATATGAACAAGGCCTTTTTAATAACTCTGACATTCACTTTATTTTTCTTTTTTTCCACCTCTGGCACGGTACTGATTACCTTTGTTCTATTTCAGGTGATTCACTGGACCTGAGCAGCTCAAATTGAAATAAAACGGCAAAAAAGGGGACAAACTTTTGTTTGTTCTGATTTTAAAGTCTTCCCAGTGGGCACTGACCAAATTCCAAATATCAGCAACACAAAATGCCAAAGATGTGTATGTTTGGTTCTCCAGAAACCTAAAAATATGTGTAAGTGACTGTGTGATATTTAGATGTCGGGCTAGCATTTTCTTCCAATGTCCTCTAATCTGATGTTGCCAATTCTTAGATGACACAGCTCTACAGTGGGGGCAGCGACAGGCAGCTCGTGGTATAACTAGGCCAAAATAAATGGATGACTGTAGCCAACACGCCTTATCTCCACAGAAGGGGCAGCAACACAGGCTGTGGCTGTAGTACAACCTGGACCAACTCCACAGCATCTAACCCTAGTGTACGCTGTGTGTTATGTGTATTTGTATAACTGGAGCATATTAACATGGTGGGTGTGCAATGTGTGCATGTAATGTGTAGTAATGTGCAACCAAATGGTTTGTTTTTATGTGTGTGTGTGCATGCATGCAAAGTGCAGTGCATCTACATGTAAGGGGTATTCAGTCAATCCGTGTGTTTATGTACAGCGTTCCAATTAAACGCCAGCGCGGTAATTAGACAAAGCTCCACCACGAGACCCTGAGAACTAGGACGGAAAGAAAGAGCGAGGGGTGGGTGATGAGAGGAAGACATAGGGAGAGGAAGATGTGAAAAAGAAATGAAGATCAGGAGGCTGACAGGAGAGATGGCGGAGACACGGGTAGAGGGAGAGGAGGGGAGGACATGGAAACAGGAAAGAGGAAAGACTCCAGTCAGACAGGAAAAGAGAGAGGTGGACTAATTACAGAGGGCCCTAAACATGTATAATTTACTCTAATTGACTCATTGTTTGGATTGTATGAATTCAGGCTTCACAGGCAAGTTACTCACAGTCAGCTGACCATGCTGTCCTCCATGCAAACATGCCTCCCGATTTGTTTTAACAAGGTGAGACACGCAGCCAAATTCAAAGGCCAACTGTAAGCAGTGACTGAAGGACGGGTAGAGGAAGGGTAAGAGCCAGTGGAGAGAAGAGAGAATGAAAGGACTCATGTGTCCGAGATAAGTCATTAGTCACACTCATGTGACCATACAGTCCTGTGTCTGCCAGGCTGCAATGTTTTAACGAGTTAGCCTGTTACACAAAGGTAATCCCTCATTTAGACTAATGTGTGAAGAAGTCATCTGAAAGAATCATGGGGTATTTGGGAAGGATAAAGCATTCACAAGTATTGACAGCATCCAGCTAATCTCATACTTACGCACAGATGCATTTTTCCTCCAGCCCTCGCAGAAAACATTTAACTTCTGACAATAAGATTTAGTTCTCTTTCCAGTTCTCTAATGTTAAACAGTGCGGCTTAGTATTAGGTTTTGAATCACAATATCATTTGGTTCTTCTGCACTATGCAAAGTAGTGGATTACATGCAGTACATAGAACAATAGATGTGAGGTATGGACAGTATATGGTACTTCATTTTGACAAGGTCTGAATGCTGAGCATTTTAAATCGGTATATGTGCATACAGCAGGTGATGGCTATATAACTGCATTTAGAGGAAAAAGACGTTTTGGAAACTTTTTTATTGCTTATTCACTTTCATGCCAAGAGTAGATGAGAAGGTCAATACCACACGGGGCCAGGTTGTGCGTTTCACTTTGTGGATATGTGGCAAGCTGATACAGCGCCGTGCTCTGCACCACACATCAGGCTCTATAATAGATTATACGGTTAGCTCCTGGTTCTATTAAAGTTCCTATATTAACATTGGCTGAAAAATAAAATGTTTCACTTTATTAAAGAATACTGCAGCTTTCAAATCTCTTGTCAATTTAACTCCTCTGTTTTATTTAACCAAAAAAGAGATGAAGGTGAGATATTTTTTATCAGGAGCAGGGATTTTGTGGAAAAGAAAACATATCTGCCTGATGCAAATAAAAGTAACATTCTGTAACCCTGTCTATCCTTTCTGGAGCCAAGAAATGATGGCAGGTCTAATGAATTTATTAGATAGACGATGTCAGATTCCTCCAGGTATAGAACAGCAGCTGAAGGTTTAAGCAGAGATAAATAAAAATAAATATAAACCGTAATAAAACTTGCTGTTTGCATTCAGAAAATAACACTTCAATCCAAATGATTTCTAAACACACAGAGTAGGTCTCCACAGCAAACTGTATTAGATTTCAGTAAGTGGTGGAAAAAATGTTTTTCAATATTTTCACTACAAAATAATAAAATGTTTGTTTTAAATTGCATCAATAGTCGGTTTTATTGTATGTTGCCACAACCTTCCCCTAATATAATATAGGGAATCAACGAGGTCCCTCACTGGCTTCACAATCATGAACTTAATCAGGACATTGGATCCCTGTCAGTGGATTTCTCTGTTTGTATGAACATTCCTCTATGACTGTGCATATGCTTCTGCTGACGCTGACTGAGAGAGCTCATCTGTTGTGTTTGACCCTTCCGGCCTCTTGCAGCTTCAGGGCAGGTCAGATTGTTGCTATGGCAACTGTAGACCAATTTTAATAGTAATATTTTAATGGTGATACCGGAGGAGTAAAGACGAAAAGATAAAAAGAGTGTGGGAAACTAATGAAAGCTACCTGCACAATGGCTGAAGTAGAGAGAGAAACACAAAAAGGAAGGAAAGTGAAAGAATTAGGAAGAACAAGCTGTGTTAACAGGGAAACAACAAATGAGGATGATGGAGGAAAAAGATGAAAGCCAGGAGAAATGAGGAAGTGTGTGAGTCAGGAAGGGTTGGATGAGAAAGGTGTTGTTAAATTAATAATAAATTACTATCAGTGGCTTGCAGAAACCTTGTACACAGTCTATTGTATCCTATTTCCTGTTTGATCCTTTCTAGTTTCCTCTCCCTCTAAGAAGATAATAAATAACTTTTATCTTCTCTGTTCACATCTTCTCTATCACACAACCACAACAAAACAGTTCTATAACAGCCCAGTGCTAAAACGATAACCGTACACTCCATGTAGCCTACCTACCGCCCTGTGTGGAGTGATTGCCAAAACAGATGTGTAAACAAAGGTCAAACGAAGACAGTTTCTTGTTGCTCACAAGGTGAACTTTTACACTAACTCTAGACATGGTCAGCCTCCCGAGTTGCTGCTCAGTTAGAAGTGTGCCTACAGTGAAAATGTCATGTGTGATATCAGAGGTCGGGCCTAAAACAGCTGCTGCTGAAAAGAATGCAGAACAAACCAAACTCAGGGTCCTCTACACTCCCTCTGCACAGTCCTCTCCCACAGTGTGCACATAGTCTGACGCATTTTAGCTCACCATCCTCTAAAAATAGCAAAGCAAACAGCTCCTTCAATCTGTTGTTATGGATCCAAGTAGTTGCTACTGGAAAAAAATTAACCACCTCCTTGTGGTGTGAATGAAGTGCACTGAGGACAGCCCGACATTATTCAATTCCACATATAATTGATATGATATCTTAATAAAAATCTATAAAAAACTGTGTGAATGGCAGGCTCACTGTGACAATTATGGAACAGGCTTATTCATTAACAGTCTATAAAAACTAATTTAAATGTGGAAAACAACTGTTCACAAGCATGTAACAAACCATTCCTGCAGTATGATCACAACACCCTGTGTTAAATATAAAATCTATACAATGACAGTGAAATAAGTCGATGAATTGAAAATAATTGCTCATACATGATGCATCTGTTCCAGGTGATCACATCACTCCCTGGGAATAGGAGTAGAAAATGACCTGTAGTTACCCAAACAACTGGAGAGAGCTATATCTGTATCCACAGCATGTAACTTGCCACCAGCCGAAGTTGGAACAGATGTTTGTCAAATCTAGCTTCTCATACCTCAAAAATCACTAATTTCTTGTTTGGTTTCCAGGGGGCTGTAAAGTTAAAACCAAGCGGAACCAGAACAAATGTCAGACCGAGTGCACATGTTGCCAAGCAGGGATTTGGACAGACGTTAACATTTGAAATTTGTCTGGGAAAATTCATCATTCAGAGTGATTAAAACTTTGTCAGAATAGCAAACTTTTTTAAAATAAGGTGATTTTCTAACTCCTTTTTTCCTACTTTAAGTGAAAATTCAATTTTCATCCTAAAAAGAATCTGCATATCCCACGAAATTCCAAAATAGTCCACTAAATTTTAGCATTCAGACTCAAATCTCCAAATTATTAAGTCAGTTTCCAAAAGAACAAACATCTAATTGGAGTATCATCACAACTACTCTATCTGTTAAAGATCGACACTTTTTAAAGCCGAGTTTGCACACTCAACACCCCAGTATAGCTGTTAGGAAAAAGCTGCAGACAACATCATTTACCTGCCCACCATCTACCATTTTGAGACTGAACAAATCACTTACCATCCACATCTCCGCTGGGATCCTGAGTTCACATTGAACACATCTGAAAGCATCTCTCAATGGACGCAATCCATAATCCATTAACACCTCTATTCAGTTCCCATGGTGTACATGTATTAACAAATAGCAGTCATCATACTCGTTTAATCTGTGATTCTTGATGTAGAGTTGTTGCTGTTGGAAAGATGCCAAAGCCCCTGAGCTAAATGGACTCCCCAGTACGGCTAGTGCTCCCATGGTGTAAATGTATTAACAGCTTCCCTGACACATTAGACATAATAACTCTAACCAACCAAACACTAATAGAGCCCCTGGCCAACTGTGGCCAAGGGCTATAGCTGAATGGAGGTTACCACCACCTGTGCGTCCCTGATTTTAACGTGTCAACAGCTGACGTGACAGTTCCAGCTCCACTAATCAATAACAATACGTTATTGATTAGTGGATACTGATATGTTGTTGTTAATAGAAACTTAAGGAAATTTAATTTTGGACTTTTGACCTGGATAAAACCTTGGTACTAACGCAACATTCTAGCTTGTTTATTGACATTTTGTAGATGACAGCTGATTTATTAATTAAGAAAATAACTGGTAATGAAAATAATCTTTACTTTCAGCAGTAATAAACACTAATCTTATCAGCCTGAAACAGCTCTTAAAACCAAAGTGTGCCTGCCACAAAGAAGTTCGAACAAACACTGCGTAGCTCTAGTTAATTCAGCTCATACTCAAAACTGCATGCTGCACTGAATGTCCCAATGATATTACAGATCAGAGCTTTCACTCTTGCATTTATTGCTTTGGGACAGAGAGCTGTTTATTATCTCAAATAGTGACGGCACTGTCCAAGATAATGAGAACAACATATCTGAATTCTGCTTGACAATTCTGGATGTTGGATTTTCCTTTTAAGTGTGCCAACCAGTGATGTTTCCTGCATCAATTCCCAACGATCACGAGTGAAGGAGGGCAATCAGGGTACAGACTTCACTTTGTTCTACAACACAGAGAATAGCATGGAATAAACCACAGCCTAATGAATCAGGGCTTGTAGAACCACAAGTTACATAGTAAACACACCATTGGATTAGTTGGATGTGTACACATAATACCAAACACTGCACTAGCTGGATGTATTCCATCCTATGCAGTCTGCAGTTATAAGCTGAGATCCAAAACATATTTAACTGGAAAAAATGAAGCCTGAAAAAGATACATCCTGGTCTGCCCCTTTGGAGGAAATGTATTAAGATGCATTAACATTTCCTATGTTCCCTTGGTGAAATATATATTAGCGGGGCAAGTGGCATTTCCAGCAGTGCTTGTCATCAATCACCTGCTAAACAGAGTAATCACTGGAGCAGCTACACTCTGTTAAACAGCAGCTCTCCTCAGTCTTTCCAGCTTGACTGCAGAACCAAGAAATATTGGTTGCTAATATGCAACATGCCCATGCTGTGATTGCCACAATCAAAGACCAGCAGCTACACAATCAAAATATACAGTATTTAGCAACATCCAATGCAGAAACAGGCCTAATGTTTTGTCTGTTTACACACTCTTTTACATTCTGCAATCAGCTAATTTCAAAATACTGTAAGTATTTAGTCACCCGACTTATTTTAAAGCAGAACAAGCTAAATGAAGACGCCCAGCCTATGATGATCCTCATCAGCCCCAAACTTAGAGGTTTATTTGCTTATTTGCTGGCAATAATTCAGCTCAATTCAATACAGTTTTTTTTATATAGTGCCAAATCACAACAGAATCATCTAAAGGCACTTCACATATTAAGGTTAAGATCTTACAAAGTTATACTGTATATAGAGAAGCTCAACAATCCCTCTTGAGCAAGCTTCAGGTGACAGCGGAGAGCGAAAACTGTCTTTAAGTGATGAAACCTCCAGCAGAACCAGACTCAGGCTAAAGATGTTCCGCTAGTTGCAGACAGGACCAGAACGTGAATGTTTAGAAACATATGTTTGATGGAGGTTTGTGTCAAGATTACACTAAGTTAAACAAAAAAATAATTAAAAGTAATAATAATAATAATAATAATGATCAGTTGATTCTAAGAGTTTGAATCAGTTCTGATATTGACCAATACCAGTGCTGTAAATTGATAGAATGGAAATATGATAATCTGGGTGTTAAAATTCAGTCAAGTAGTTGCATTTTGGAGACACCAGACATGCTGTGTTAAGCAATTTCTGCTGCAGAAAAAGAAAAGGGTATTAGAGTAGCATAACCTATGTGAGATAGGACTGAGTACCACTTAATGTATGGAATTATCTTGTTCTTGAAATATTCCCAAGGTGTAAAAAACTGAGCTGAACAAGCCTTTTGATTTGAATTATTCCATCAATAATAGTTTTAGGTTCTCAGCAGCAGGTTAGCAGTAGGGTGTCAAGAGCTGGCAGTACGTTCAGGGCCTATAAGTACCACTTTAGTGTTGTTGCAATTAGGCTGTAAAAAACTGACTGACATTTAATTACTAACAGATGTTACACAACTGTCCAGACAGGACAACATGTCCCCCTAATAAGATTTACTTTGTTTTTGTTCCTATTTAGTTAAACAACGGGGATGTGTCCGTGATCAAAACCACTATGATTCAAGAACTATGGCCTCATTAAGGTGTTTGGGGAATGAGTTCCTGGTTCCTGTCAGACCAACTACTTTTCCCAACTGGACTGGAAGCTCAGGGGAGTCCCACAGCTGAGATAACCAGGTCCTGGATGACTGAGAATCTTCACAGTACATTTAGGCTTTTTCCTTTTTCCTTCCTTCCTTACATTTTGACATATCACAGTAAAAAAGTACTTGTGTTTCTAATAACATTAACCTTGGCTCAGTTCTAGTCTGGCGTCCCACTAAACTATGACAATGAACCAGGTTGAAACCAAAGTAGCTCAATGGAATTCAGCTTTCATTAAATTCCCAATTTTTCAGTTTGTTAACAACATTCAGATACCATTAACTGTATATAATATATACAGATAATAGGGACACGTATCAAAGCAGGGAGAGGGAAGCTGGACGGAGCAGAGTGGGCTGAATCCGAGTCTCATGCTAGCTTAAGATGCATATTCCAGTTTTGATGCAGGTCTTTAAGAGATCCCTCCAAAAGCTGTTTCATATGTTAGTGATGTGTGCGCCAACATTCTCAGTCCTCCCTCTGTGCACAAAAGTATTAAAACATTTATCTGAAGACAATAGACGGCTTTGATCTTCCAAATTAGTCGTATCAAATAGATATCTTCCAAAGCTGCAGCCTTACAAAATTCCCTCGTTTTATTACTTCTCTTTCCTGCAGCAGCTCGACAGGGAAACGCTGAGTGCTTAAGTCTGATATTAGCTTTAGATGCACATTTTAATAAATGTTTGTGCAGAATAGGACTGTGGATGTTGGATCCCACCACTTGAATGAATGATGAACCAGAGGAACGATTACAGCAAGTTCCTATGATCACCTGATTATTGTTTTAAGACTTGTGAACGTATGTTCGGTCGTTCTGTTCTCACTGAACCCTCAGAGCTGCCGCTGAGAGTAAACCATCCTCCAGATGACAGTCGACAGTGTTTACTCCATATAAAAAGTTTGAGAAACACTATTTTTGAAACGACTTGTGCTAATGACAGGTACAACAATAATAACACCATGACGCTCCAGTGGCCAGTGGTTGCCCTGGAAACAGGGACATAGCCTGAGGCTATGGAGAGCTGCAGGGGACAAACAGAGGAAACATCAGCCAACTTCTATATAACACATAAAAAACACATCCACAGCTATTTGCTCTTAAAAGGAACATCTGCACTACAAGTAGTTTTTACATATGTACATTTTGTTTTTGATCTGGGACAGTTCAGCCTAGATTTGTGAATTTGTGAAAGTCCAACTAGCTTCCACAGAGATAATCTGAAGTCCCAAGACTTTAATCTGTGATGCACCAGAGACTCACTCTACATTTCGAAGCTCCAAAACATAATTTTGATATAGTACCCTGTTATCAAAGCACTGCAGCATCAGTAATGGCTAATGGATTTATTTTTGGTTTATGTTTACTAATGGCTTTACTGTTTGGCTTTTCTTTTTCCTTTGAGTCACATTAACAACATATTTTCACTTTTGAACTATATAAAAAGGCTGATGCATCACGGCTTCACTATGAAGTTGCAAAATACGTGCATACTTTGTCACTCTGTGAAGCCGAGATGAAATGATTTGCAGTGTTTCCCATTTACGACCTAATAACAATGTTCACTTTCTGTGTAGAATTTAAATATATAATTTTTATTGTCAATATAGTCCATGCAGCAACACAATAGCTTTATATCTGAAGCTCAGACTAATTCAGACTGCGCTTGAAGCCTGAACCAACTAGTTAAAATGAAAATGACTAAATGAAAGCAACTAGTGAAGCAGCAGTTTAATTGTGCTGCTCTCTGAGAAAAGCATTACTCAAATGAAATAGTATTAAGTGCATCACAGAATTGACTTGAACAAAATGAAAATACAAAGTCAGCAAACAAAATGTCAGTCCATTTGTCTGTCTTTCTGCTTACTTGTCTTTTTCCAGTGCAATAAACTTTGCTAAGGACTCTGTGAGCTCTCCACATACAGTAGCCCATGGCCACCCGCACACCACACTGTAACAGAAAGTGCTGAGGAAAAGGGGGCGGCAGATAAAATAGCATCTCATTCAGCCAGAAAACCTCAAAATCTCTAAAACCACATCCATTCCCAGCCCTCCCCCATCACTACTCCTTCACCGCCACTTCTCTGCCCCTTCCTTCCTCTCCAAAGACCACTGCCAGCATATCTTGTTCTATCTTTCCCCCTACTTGAGTAGCCTGCTTTGAGGCTGTGCTGTGTCTGAGGGGACAAAAACATGGAGGAAATAACATCACATAAAATAACATCAGTACATCAGTACTCGCATTTGGGTGAGCTGACTTACAGGAATGCACAACACACACACATAAACTTTTGTACTTCTATATCTGCACTGATAATAATTGATATAATGCGTAGCTACCTTCTTATCATAACCTTAGCCAGCATAAATAAATACCTAACTGAAACCGACAGTAATTCTAACTTTAACCCTCAAACGGCACAAACAAATTGTGAAGATGAACAAAATGTCGTCACAGTGGCAAAATGTTACCAACAGACATGTAAACACACACACAGGGGCACAGTGTGTAATACTATGTAATATGTGCTCTTGCACATGTAAAGTAAAACTCATCTTTCTTTTTAAACAGCGTTGTTAAATCTGTGCGTGGAGCCAAAGAACTGAAACCAATTTTAAACATATTGTTCCCTTGTGTTGCACATGTGACCGGTTTTCCTTCCTTTTGTTTAAAATGTGTTTATGAGCATGCTCAGTAACTTCAAGAGGTCATAGACGTGATGGATGTTATTAATCTGTGCAGCCCTGAATACATGAAGAACCCAAAAAGAATCAGTGTGATGCTGTGACTCTCTTGTTCTTGACTATAGAGGCCTGTGTGACAGATAAATATGCTAAATATTAATTGTTGAATTTTGTCTCTTTATGGGATTTGTTGGTGATAACACAACCACAGAAAACCACAGATTTTATCCTTTACGTTAATAATCAAACTAATAGTTAACAAATCAAACTAAAAATTGTAAAACAAAACCTTTGGAATTAAGCAGAACAGGAAATGCAGGTTGGAATACTAATATCAGAATATGAAACATTTATAAATGCTAAAATAGAAAAGAAGAAAACAATAGGAACAAGTATTCACTGCTCGAATGTTTAAATGGAAATTAATCATTGCTGTCCCGATTCCTTGTTGCACCTCTCGCTCTCCTTCTTGCACACACACATACACGAGATCTAATGCATCTTCATTTAGCCTTGCTGTCCTCTGGGCACATTTACATCTGTCAACTCACTATACAAAATGGATGGATGGCATTATGTGTGTGTATCATTCCCCATGCTGCATGTATGTGTGAATCCATTTGTCTTAATGCGTGTGTATGTGTGGATGGGTGGTGTGTTTCTGTCTCTCTGTCTACTAATATGTGCATGTGACCAGATGCATATTAGCTTCTGTCTCTATCTTTGCTTTACGTGTGTAAGTGAAAAACAGTCAATTTCCTTCGGTGACAGTTCACGGACCCCTGGGCAGCACAGAATCGTGGGTAAATTCGATGTCACAACTATTCCCATACATCATGAGACTGACACAAACAAAGATACGCACACACTCTCTCTCTTACAACACATGCACCCTACATCCTCAGTCTAACTTCAGCTATTTTAACTAAATGACTCGACCCCGAGCTAAACCTAATTCCAACATCAACCTTAAAACCAAGTCTTAAATGTCAAACTGCCCTTTGAAAGTGTGAAGAAAATGTCCTCACAACTATAGTTTCAAAATTAAAACAGTAAGACACACAATAAAATGCTTTGTTGCCATTTTTAAGTGCAAGACTTTGCATCAGGGCCCATGGGGAAAAGCAAAAGTCACTATAAATATATAAATGAGACGTTATATGTCACTGAACTGCTGCATCTGTTCTACACTTCCTATTTACAGTAATGTGCTGCAAGCTAAGAGACAGAAAAGAAGTGATTTTTTTACTTTTTATCCTACAAAGACATATTACAAAAGAGGATCGGATACACTCAGTGCACTGCATTTTCTATAAAGACCTTTCTATGGGAAATTTAAAACCAAGGAAGAAAAGCTCTATTGTTATAAGTCTGTCTGACGACGTCAAGGAACATTATTTATCAAGCAGTTTGGAGCACTCACTAAAGCTTTCCTCTGCTACTCAGAAGTGGGCTGTAATGGTGTAACAGATAAATTAGGATAATGGTTAAAAATGCTGCGTCATTAGTCTGTATGCCTTTCATGTTTTATTATTCCAGTCATGGAAAAACACAGAGGTTGTTCAGAATATTTGAGTTTTTAAGAGTGTAATAGCTGCTTCAGTGATTCTTCAGGAAATGCCTCAATAAAAATGAAGCATGATAATCAGATGTATAACTAAGATTAGATGTTATTATTATTATTATTATTATTATATACTTTGCACACACTTTAATAAACTAAATAAGTAAAAGAACTTTTCTTTCTAGGTCTGTGGTATCTTTTGGCCATCTGGGATTCGTCCATGTTAAATCTTCCAGCTGAAGATGTGTGACATGCCTAATCTTACATTTGCCTGTTCAGTTGGAAGTGAGCATCGCAGAAGAATAAAATGACCCTTGTTCCTTCACAACTCAATGCACAGACTTGCACGCATATGAAATTAAATGTGTGAAATGTTCAATCACTGACAAGAGGGGCTGTTATGTTCACAGGACTCCACATGATGATCCAGCTGTCAGGCCAGAGCCCAAACAAAGGATAAATTTCCTATAAGAAGCGTGCACATGGGATAAATATCTGATCCCCTGTGCCAAAGAATATTTTAGGACAAAGTCATTGTTTCTGCATCATTCATTCCCGTGCTGTCCCTGAATTTTCAGCTCCATTTCAATCCCTTGTGTATAATAGTACCTTATTTATCACTATTTTTTCAGCAGTCATTCTGTCACTCAAGCAACACTATCGCAGCAGGAGCCCCATTGTTTTCTGTTCTGCTCAGCTGAAAGCTACGGCTGATACTAACTCAACACTTCCTGCTTGTGCTTCACAAAAAAAAAAAAAAAAAAGTCTGAACGCAGCGGTAGGCTTTGTGAACCTCTTTGAAATATGTTGAGAAAGCCATGAAGGTTATGCTGCTGAAGTGTTTGCAAGGACAGAAGAGTTTTTATCACATCTCTAGCAAAGCAAGAAAGAAGAGAGCGGATCAGAAGTGACATTACATTCTGTGAACAACGATTTGAAAAATAAAAAAAAAGAGTCACCAGGAATTATGCAACAGAATAGTGCAGTTTAGTTTCGCAAACAAAAAAGAGAAGCTAATCTCCAACAGGTAATGTAAATGTAAAAGTGGCACGAGTGCTGATCACAGCCGCTCACAGTAAAACAATTGAAGGAGCTTTAAGTTATGTGAAAGAAAGCAGAGCGACTATGATGTAAATACACACGTAAAGCCCAATAATCCAGTGAAGATGTGTCGAGCCCTTTTTGTCAAGGGCAGATGTCTTGCAGGTTTCTGTTCCCTGAAAGTTAATGAGCCGCACTTTGTATCTGGGACTAAGTGCGGCTCATTAACGATCTAGGAGGAACAAATACCTGGAGGACGCCCGGACTGCAGCTCGACTCCTTCAACATGAAAAACAAGAAGCATCAGTTCAACAATGAACTGCCGAAAACAAAACAAACTATTAATCCAGTGCACACGTCTTCTTGTTTCATCTTAGTACAGTTTAAATACAGCCTTTATACAGGAACAAGCTGTTTTTCATGCAAAGATTTTAAGATAAAAACTAAAATGTTCAAGGGTTCAAATAACAGTCTATATCAAACAGAAGCTGCATGTCCTAAATGGTAAATCATGCTAAGATTTAACATGTTTCACCTGTTTCTCTGGTGGTAAGGACTGTGTGTTTACAGCCCTGAAAAGAAATTAAAGTTATTTAAACAACCAGCAGTGAGAGTCAGCACACGTCTTTACAAGTCAGCCACGACTTCTTCCTTTTACAATTAAAATAAACTATTGCTGAGGACCGCCTGGAACCCCTGTGAGTACCTGTTTTGCACTCCCTTTCTAAAATAATCTGAAATGAACCATAATATTTTGATCCCTCACCAAATTACTTGGCGATGAAACCTCTTTTTTGTCTCAAATAAAATAACAACCCAGCACAACCTTGGCAGACATTAGTTATGGTTCCTGTTCAATAATTCTTAGAGAGGTAATATAGCGTTATCCGTGGTTATGGAAATGGGCAACACTCCCAGTTACAAGCAGAACTTTAAGATATGGCATATAAATTTCAATTGTTTTATCGCTATAGCACAAAGGCTAAATTCCATCTTGTTCTGCTCGATTCTGCTGCAGAAATACTGGAAGTTACTTTGATGTCGTCGGCAGACCAGGTGCTTGACTGTAACTCTCTCTGTGTGCGTGTGATCTCATAGCTTATCCCCAGCTTTCCTGTTCTGTCTGCCCACTTGTCTGTGTGTACGTGTGTTCTTCTGTGGGTGTTAACCATAAAAACAATGTAAGCCCTGGTAAACCTCCCCATATTTCAACTCTAACACTCGGCTCAAATTGTAAGTTTCCATTGTTGTGTGTGGGAGAGAGATAAAGTACGAGATAGAAACTTCACATACACGTCGTGTGTGCATGTGTGAGATAGACAGTGTGCATGGTTTTGTTTATGAATTTGAATCAGTGTGGGTTTTGTGGGTGTTTCGTGTATTCTGGATCAATACATGTTGTGTTAGGGGAAATAAACAGACCCTTTAGGGCTTTCTGTGGTATATCTGAGAACACACATAGAAACACTCAATGCAAACACAAATATACACACACGCTCTTGCACAAAGCCCTCTGTGCTTAATTCTTCCAACATATTTACAAGATAAATGACTGAGTGCAGTGAGGAGTGTGCAGTTATTTGTGAATCTTTGTGCATGTGTGTGTTTGAGATAAGCTTCCAGTCTTTACAGTGTGTGCTTTAGATGCATAGGACTACCTACACCATACAACACAGTGAGGCTTCATGGCCAATAAAGATTTTCAAATTGGCTCACTGGTTGTACTGTACGCGGTGTATTGCAACACAACATTAACAGAAATGTGGCAGAGAGACAAACCAGGAAGCTCTGGTCTTGTATGCAGTTTTAAAATTTAAGATGCATTTTAATGTGTCACGACCACTATCCGAATAAAAGACATGAAGCATATTCTATGTACATACTGTCTGTGCACATCTCCTCTGCAGAAACAATAGCACCTCTCATAACTATGCTTTTATTTTGAGTTATTATAGTGCTTAGAAACTAATATATTATTCCAAAGACACCCTCTACTACACAATCAGTATAGTACAGCACAGCTCATCCAGACGGCCTCTCTCCAGGTGAAAACATTTAACAATTTAAATAACTCAATATAGAATTTTTATATATAGAATTATATACCTAACCGTCTGAATATATCAGCTTGATTAATGCATGTTCCACAGGCTTTGCAGCAGGCAATTAAGGCTTTAACACGTAACAGACTTAATCGTTACAATAGTCATGGATCACATAGTTAATTACAGTATAATGTAGGTAAATACGCAAGACAGGGACTGACAGCACTGAATGATTGCAGTACAATTATACCAATAAGCTATGTATGCTAGGCAGTCGATAACTAAAAACAGCATGATAATAATACGGATAAATATTACAGTAGTAGTACACAGGTGTTTCATAACCATATATTTATCTTATATTCATGTGTGCATCACTGTCAGGACATCCGCATGTTTGGGATGTGTAGTGAATGTTCAACTGTTCAGTGCAAACAGATCAGTGCCACATGCATTAAAACATTTTAAAGAGGAATTAAAGTGACCTCAAACCCTTTCAGTGTACATATGAGAATGTGGGTGTTGTCGCCAATCACCTGTCAAGTAGTTTGGCTTTTATGAGCCCACGCACAGTGGATTACAAATATTAACAGCTATTCTTCCACCAAAGGGCTCAGAATCCACATGTGAAGGCCACTAATAGTCATTTGTCATTAAAGGGACCTCTGGACATTAAAGAACAAGAACACATGTAGATATAAATCACAGTTAAATGATAATATATATACATATTATAGTTCATTATCCAGCAGAGCAGTGACTATTAATCATCTCCACACAGGCGTGGCAGTGTGCATTTCACATCATGAGATAAAAAATGTGTGTTTCAGCACGTACATGTGTGTGTCTGTGTGTGCACATGTACACATGCATACGTTAACAGTGTGACATTAAAGGCCAGTGCATGTGTTTGTGTTAATATCTCATATTAAAGTAAGATTTGTCTGTGCAGCAGCATGAACGTCTATATGTGCATGTGCTGCATGTGAGTGTGTGTGTATCCATAGATGTGTGTATCGCGCTGCAGTCAAGATCATCACAGTAGATTGATGGTGTGATGCTGAACCGTGCAGCTATTCAACGATGAACGCACCTTGGTTTTACAGTATTTTACAGCTTTTTATAACATTTTACAGTGTTTCCATTTAAATAGTGTTCCGTCCAGAGAAAACCATTTCTACGCTTGGAAAAACTCTTTCACACATGCGTACCTGTGCACGCTCACACACTTCTAGCATCCACGCACGGCTGTTAAATAGAATAAGTTTGACAGTGTGACAAGCCATAGTGGGCTAAATGACAGACACAATCATTCACTACTCTGTAACACCTGCCCACAACACACAGACAACCATGCAAAGAGACAGACACATATGCACAATACACACACATTCTCTCTTTCAATCTCCCCACTCTCACTGTGTCTGTCACACACGCACACACACATAAAACCATTCATTGATTCATTAACCACTTTGTTCCATCCATCCATCTTTCACCAGAGGGTGAAGGACGGATGGAGGAAGGGAGGGATAGAGGTAGAAATGAAAGGAAAGGACAGAGAGAACAGCCTCGAGAACACGCAGCAGAAAATAACAGAGAGAGAACGATGCCGTTATAATGCACAGAAAGAAAAGTATGCAGCATTAAAATATTCTTTTTAATTTAAGCAAGAAGAGTGAGAGGGTGAATGAGGGGAGGTAAATGAAAAGATGAGGTGAAAGAGTGGTGAGAGAAACCTTTAAGGAAGGAAGAGAGGGAGCGCAGGAGAAGCAAGAGCTATTTCAATTCAAGTTGAATTTACTTTATTTATATACTGTAGCCCCCGATCACAATAAAAATCATCTCAAGACAGTTTAAATAGTGAGATTAAGGCGTTAGAGAATTCTAATCACTGGTCACTTCATGAGGTGTACCTGTTCCAGTACAGCAGCATTAACATAAATTCTACTTTTACAAGTTTATTATTTCTCAGAAATGGTCAAAAAGCTGATTATTGCTGAGGGCTAGTGGGTGGTGGAGTTAAAAACGTTAAAAACTCTGACTCAGGGATGGTATGCAACAACAAATCTGGAGTTTTCTATGGAGAGAAAGTTTGAATATTCTCATGCGAAACATGTCATCTTTAAAAAAACAACAGGGGGAGAATAATTCCAAGCATCTCGGGAAAACACCAGCTTTCACGCTCATCCAAACAAAACACATGCACCCACATGTGACTGAAAACAAGCAAACTGAATACATTAAAATCAAGTGCGCATGTAGCCCACACTAGAACAGTCTGTCCCTTTTCTTCTTGTGCAGATTACATTTTTGACAAAATCATAACAGAGACAGAAAATGAAAGGGGAGAGAAGAAGTATGAGAAGAGTACCACCTGTCCTAATATCAATATTCATGTAAATACTAACAGTGACAGGACAAAAGCAGACAAAAGCAGTCTAGTGCTATGATTGTATAACAATAGGAACGTCTCTTCTGACTTTACAATAGTTGAATATAGACACAAAAAAACTGGAACAGGGTGGAGTTTATCAAACACTGATAGTTATAAAAGATCTATATGGGTTCTTTCTTAAGGACACAGATAAAATCAGACTGAACAGAGCTTTTAGGAAGAACTTCACGATAAGTTGATGAATGTGATCTGATTTAGCCATGGGGACATTGTTACGTACAGCTGCTGTGTTCAGACCACTATAGTACTACTTGGGGGTTCAGTGTCTTGTCAAGCACACATCAGAAATCGAACTCCAGGTCATGACAAATGCTCACCAACTGATCCACAGAGGCTCCATATATACTGTACGACCTTTTGACCAACAGGAACTAGCTGCTGGTGCTGGTTCACAGCTGGGTCAACTTACAAACCTTCGAAGAACCAATTTGCTTTTCCACAGGCTAGAGAGCCACTACAGAACCAGAAAAGATGCCCACGATGAAGCCAAACACAATAAGAAACACTTCAATGTCACTGGAATCCAAACACCACTATAGATATATTTTGGCCAACGCATGTTGTGTGTGAATTCATTATGATAATAATACACACTGGACAGACTTATGTTATGTCTCGATTTGAACTGATGCATATACTGAACACTCCCATTGTATAAGAATATACTTTCACACCTTTAAGTGCGAGAGAGACGAGTTCACCAAGGCTGTGAGCTAAGTTGTAGACCTGGAGAGCTCTTTTCTTTTGGGAATTTCAGAGGAGCATATTTTTGTTTTGGAGGTTTTACTGCCCTCCACACAGACGTGACATATGCATTCTTTGCTATAAGCTGTGCTCCTGACTGAACTGAAGATTTATTGCTGTCTATTCTCTTTCCACTGCAATGTTTGATCTGAATCTATGCGATTTTTGAACAAGCCGAGGCAGAATGTGGCAGTAAAAGCATGTAATTAAACAGATGGATCTAAGAAGCTGCACGTCTGAAGTGTAAATTTGCAAAATGTTTAGGCAGAAGTGGCAGTTTTCATACTTTATCATGTTCGGTGGGCACTGGACCCTGATATGTAGGTGGAAAGGAGGATTTTACCCCCGAGCATCTGCTGCTGGCATGTGCTGTTGACAAGTGAATCACCAGGATTAGATGAAAGAGACACACACACTCCCAAGCCTGTCTTTCTATAGATGCGAGGACAGTCATTGGTTCGATGCATTAACTTTTGACATAACATTAACCAACATACGTAACTAAATGTCCAACTCCATTGTCCCTAAACTACAGCTAATTTAAATCATAACCCCAAAAGTTAAAGTGTTGACGACTGGTCCTTGTGATTCAAATATAATTTTTTATTCTTTATTACACTGCACGTGTGATGATAGTAAATGATTCTGCTTAAGGTCAATATTTTGTCTCCATTATGTTGTTTCTTGTATGAAATATTAGACCTGAAATGTTCTCATGTTTTACACTAATGTTTTCCGCTGCTTCTCCTTCTTTCCTCGAGAGCTACATTCTCACTTCCACTAGATCCATAGTCTTTGTGAAGGTTACTCCAATAAAACACAGTGTGACCCTGGGAATGTGTATTTCATTTGATTTGTAGCTTTGTTTTCCTACTGCTGGTTATATTTCAGCAGGACTAACAAGTAGTGTAAGCACAACAATGGCTAACTGCATTGCAGATCACTTGCAAGTCATTGTGCACCTGCGGTGAATAGTTGAGCTGAAACCCAAAGCCTGGTGGCACTGACAGTGTCATTTTTAATCACATGGGTGTGTAGCTGAAGGAATCCAAAGGCTTTCATGATGCTGCCACCCAACAGTGCACCAGCAAAAAAATTCTCATCCCATTTTTCTGTTAATTAAATTTCATAGCCAAGGGTCAGCAGCTCACTGGGCAATGTCAACAGTGACTGGACCTTGTTAGAATGACTGAAATGTGTCTCATTTCTGTCGGGGGAATGCCACTAATTCATTTGTCATCAGGTCACAGCAGCTGGAAAATTTCACCAGGAAGTGTAATTCAGGAAATTTGTCAGATAGGAAATAAAAAAGACACAAGCCCCCGCTGATGATCACAAAGTGGTTGAGACATTTTAACCTCTGCACATTCACTGACTGTTGAGGGGATTTTATGCTCTGATATATTTTTATAGGCAAGGTCTTGGTTGCTGTCTGTGCTGCGTGATAAATTTAACAGACAAAATGAGAAGTCCAAACAGTACATTACTTTTCCCAGTAATGCTTAAATGTACCAAATAACTGTTTAATGTCAGTAATGATTGTGCATCTGTAGACCTGTGAAAACTGCATTTTTTACAGTACAAATAAATAACAACATAACATATATCATGCTTAATGCACCGAATTAAAACATGTTCAATGCATTTTACCCTTTCCTTACTCCTGTGCATGCCACTGCTTGTGACTGCAGTAAAGGATGGAGGAACATGAACTACCTCTTTGCTGCCAAGTTGCAGAAACCATGCAACAACTGATGTTTAATATATGGAAACTTTATAAAGTGATAATACATCTGAGTGTGTATTCAGCCGATTTTCTGCGTCGTAGTGCTCAAAATGTGACGTCCTAAAAGAAATGTGATTACTAATGACCATCTTAGATATTTTATAGACATGCATTGGTTTTTATTAACTCTTAAACCTCATTTTATATGAAAGTGTATCAGGCCAGATTGGTGAGTGCATGATTCTGTGTATGTTTAAACCAAAGTTCTTTGAGTTTGCAGGCGGTGTGTCACATCCTTTTGTACCTATGGATTATTTTCTGAATGTTTACTGACGGCCTATAGGTTGTGTTTGGCTGACGTGCTGCCTATAAGACGTACTGTAAGCATCAGAGTGAAATGGATGTTTAAAGTTTCTCACCTCTCCTTCCGAGGATGTGCACGGCTGTTGGTGCGTGTGTGTCAAAGTGAGTGAGTGAGTGCATGTGTGTGAATATGAAGTCTTTGATGTATGATCAAGGATTCTTATTGTTCACTGCATGACTCTGGCTAGCTAAACACCACACAACACTTTTCATCTAACATGCACACAGATAGGACGCACCTACACACAAGCGTACACCTAAACATACACCGAAGCAAATGCACATCACTCACTGATTGTTGAAAAATGAAATGGAAGGAAATGCAAAGGAGGGAGGGAGGGAGGGATGGAAGGCAGCACTCTCACCCACACTCCTTTCATTCTTTCTTTTGTCCCTTCTCGTCCCCCGTTCACTCTTTTCAATATCCTGGCCTGGCCTCCCTTTATTTCCATCCCTCAGTGCCCACTCTTCACATGTTATTTTGTCTATCCCTCTTTTCTTTTAGAATCCACATTAACCTCTGAAAGCTTTATTTTATCTTCCCCTTGTTTGGTATTTGCCATCTTGCTTTTGTAAACTGGCTCTGTGTATTAGCTAGCACTTAGCATCTTTTCATTTCTATCCATTCAGCTGCAGTTCTTACCTATAAAACATTTCTAAATAATCAGACTGAGTGTCGTCTCCACAGACCCCCTACATCAGACTCCATTCTCATTTACCATGTCATCTACTCTTTTATATCTTGATCAAGTGTTTCCATATTCATCCTTTAGAATCATATCCCAGTATAATTTCCATAATTTGTTCACGGCCTCTGTGCGTCAAATTCTTTTCTAACTAATCATGCTTTGTGATTTTGTTTCCTCGCTCTTTTGATTCTTTTTCCTATGCTGCTTATGGTTCAAATAGACTCTGTATCTTTCCTCCTTTCAATTCCTTTTTCAAAGGCTTGGCTTTTAAATGGTCTCTTAGTAACTAAAGTCCTGAGGTAATAGTTCTATGCCCCCCACGCATGCATCTGACTTCTTTTTGTATATAAGAATATTTTGTCCATTCTCCATTCAATTAAAAAAAAAAAAAGAATGTTTGCTGTTTTTTCTGCCTTGCAGTGTCATTTGATTGGCTGTAATGTTGTAAGTGCCTCTATTGCAATACTTGTGACCATTTTGGCGAGGATGAAAGTATATTTGTACACATATGTGTATATGTCTGCTTTATGCAGGGTCCTTTGGTGAGACTCAAGGTGCAAGATGCTAAAGGCAGTCAAGTGCAAATTGTGCAAGGTACTTTCGTTTCTATCATAATAGCTAGGGTTGCACAAGATCTATAATAAATTTCACATTTAATTGTCATTAGCAATGCACAAGGAAATGAAATCCATTAAATAAACTGCTTTGGAAATGTAATAGTGCCAATGAGCCAATTTGAAGATGTTGTGTAGGAGAAATGTTCTTTGAAAATATGTGCTTCCCCTGAGGCAGTACAGTGGGGCTGCAGGCTGTGTGCCGATCATTCTGGCGGCTACAGGATCATACATGATCACCGTTAGACAGGTTCAAGACTATTAAACCTTTATAGTTTATTCAATTTACAGAGACAGAGGGTTATTAACCACGATAATGTCATATCAGCTGCTTCAGATACTTTACTAGTTGGAAGACACGGAAACACAACGCAGTGTATAAATCATAATGAATGATGTCAATATTAGAGCGACTTAATTAGCGATATAGAAAAGCTATATCCTGGCAGCTTATTTCACTCTTTCAAGGCTTATTTTACAAGCTAGAGCCAGAGAGTATAGAAAACCTCTAGCTCATAAAACTCAACACAAAAGAAGTCTAAACCTCAGTAGTGTGAAGTATAATGTATATTTATAAATTTAATTCTATTATGCTGCCCGGCATAAGATTTATGCACCTCTATAGCACATGTCCTAATTCTACCCATGTAGTTTCTCACTCAAATTCTGACTGGTCAATTTACAGTAAATCACCAGCTCTGACAAAAGTTATGAATAAACAGTGAGTTTGCAATGAATACGTGGATCTGCTCTGTGCTGCTCTTTAAAAAGTTGTGTTTTAAGGTATAATGTGCATTTCATAAGAAAGAGATAAATAAAAAATAAAAAAGACAATAGAAGATAATAAGTGGATAGATGTTTAGTGTGCAGTGATACATGAACACTGAAAACAGGGTTGTAAACATGCAGAAGGGAAAATTAGCATCAGTAAAACCGAGCATCACTTGACCCAAATATCAATGCAAAATCCAGATAGGTGAACATGTAAAAAGTGATGTGTCGGCTGATACGGCTGAGCAACATGAGTAAATGACATTATTTCTTAATGATGCTTGACTGGGCAGGAATGTCCCATTGGGCAAATATGTGACGTGTTGATTCCTCTGTGTATCCCATCTCTGGAATCTCTCCCTGGGGTGGAGGAGCTGAAGAGCGAGGAAGAGACATAAGTGAAGGAACCATGGAGGCATGAATAGGTGAGAACCTCATATGTGTATATTTCTGATAGTATAGTCAGGAAATGGCTGTATTTCATGAGTGCTTGGATATCCATGCTCTGAGAGCTGCGAGTCAGTGTCCTGTCTCATTATATCTGCTCTCTCCACCTCTGTCTCTTCACTCTACAGCTCGACTGTCTAAGAAAAGACAACCAACTAACTAGACAAACATTCACATCAAAGTGGCAGCGTTCGCTGGGCAGGTTCTGCATCTTCTTATTTCATCTTTTTTTTTCTGTTTCTAAACTAGCTTTTGTCCAATAATGCTGAAACTGTCCTTTCATTACTTTAAGCTTTGATTTTAACAGGAGAGAGTGAAGTGAGACTTTGGTTATGATAGATGTTCTCCAGTTGTCCTTTAAATGATGTTGCACTGTTATTTGTCTTGTTACTGTAGCTGCTGTGCATGTGTGTGTGTGTGTGTGTTTGTATGAGTGAGAATGTGTGTAAACTCATTTAGATGAAACAGTATAGCCATCTTGCAGCTTCTTGTTGGTGTTCAGTTGCATGCTGTATTGATTAATAAGCATTATAGCCCTTGGGGAAATGTTGATGTAACAGTGAAAAAGCACGTTGTACACGGCCAAACTGCCCACAGAGGATTACACGGATACATTAGTATAAAGGCATATTTCAGTAATGTCAGCCCATTATCAATACACATGTTCAAAGTGGAAGCTGTTTTGCATAACCTTGTTTAACATTTAGTGAAGTTTTTTTAAGTGTGAAATAAATCCAGTGTCTACCGAAGGACACCGAAGCAATCAGGTTAATTAAAATTATGCAGATGCAGTGCATGTGTAGCCCTCAAAAAGGTCTTCACAGCAAATAGAAGGGACATGACCCTATTATGTATTTATCAAATGCAACACGCATTCAGAAAGAATCTGTCATCACATCATCAGTGTCATCCTTCAGTATCAGATCTTTAGTTGTGTCCGCATCTGGCGCCACATTACATGTTTAATACTGCAGCATTTTGTTCAGTATTTATTCACCAGTCTTTGATGAGATTAAATCATTTCATCTGATCACATTTCTTGACAACACATTATCAGGCACGGCCTAATTTCTGTCTTGTATCTCTCTCCTGTATCTTCCTGTTTTCCTTTCTGTCTGCTTTTCCCTCTAGATAGTCAGATGACTTCTGAACAGATTGAACAGAATATTAATTGGCCTGCTAATTTATGGTAATATATGCTAATCTACACACTCATCGACTCTCAACGGACTCGTTATCTAGATCGTTTAGAGCGGCCAGGAAGAGATTCAGTCCGTGTGACCCTGAAGGTTACCAGTTCAATTCCCAATGAGCTGAGCCTCAGAGCCACAGCAAGTCTACTTAACACTGCGTGAACTAGCATAAAGCTCCACTGTTAAAGTGGATGATGCGTGGGCAAAAATATCTAATCCATTAGAATGACTAGCCACTTACACCATAGTCACATGTAGGACATGACACTTCTAATACTGAGACACACAAACAAGAGAGCGAAGGCATCAATACAAATCTTCCTGAAAGCAGACTACTGTCCACTTAGTGATATTTTCAACGTCCTTCAGATTTTTGAAGCTTTTACTTTGCCAAAACATTTCATTGTTTGTTTGAAAGAAAAGAAGCAACAATGCAACAAGAGTGCGTGACATGACATCTTGTTTTCTCAGCAAATGCTTTTATTTGAAAGAATTAGAGCTGGATGCACCAGAAAGATGACAAGAAACAAGACAGGACAAGAAATGAAACGTGAAAAAAGTATGCGATCAATATCGATATTTGTCAAAGATTTGGAGATTAATAAATGACCATTTAAAGTTTCTGAAACAGCAGCTTCAGCCACTGAATGAAATGGAAATCATTAGTTTAGTAACAATGGAGAGTCACAAAGTTACAACTTGCTTTAAATGCAGCTCTTCTATACATGCATGAATATGTAAAAGGATAAATTCCATTTTTTATTTGGTAAACCATGAATCTAACAGGGAACTCTACTTTTACACGCGGTTCCGATCACTTTGCATTAGGAGTACCCTTAAACCAGAGCACACAGCTGTATAATGTCTTCTGTGACTCCCTGAGGAGCTTTTGAAAATCTGATAAATCATCAGTGTTAGATTTTCAACAGAGAGCCAGTAGGTGTGGAGTTAAAAAGACGTGTGCTTCTCCCCAAGGGGATGCCTTTAAGTGGAGAACAGCTAATAAAATACTCAAGTTGCATAATGAGAAATAAGAAGAAGGCTGCTCCATACTGGAGATTAAATGTCAGGACATCTTATAATTATTTGCTTTTAGAAGTGCAATACTGGAAGAAGTACTTGGATAATTTACTTTAGTAAAGGTATAAATACCACAGGTATTGGCTTATTGGTATTGGACATACTGAAAAAGTACTCTCTATAATTAGTATAGTCCACATCAATGAATATGATATTAATACATTATAATTATTAATGCATTATCATATTCATCACTTTATTGTTGCACTATTACATCCTGCTGGGCAGCTTGTGAGTGGGTCAGAAAACGTAAATCCTAGGATTATACTTCATTTTTGAATTATTAATCAGATTCTACTAACTAGTAACTGTAGTCATCCAATAAGTAGTAGTAGTAGTAGTAGTAGAATAAAAGTACAATATTTGCCTCTGAAATGTAGTTGAACTTGAAGTATTGAGCGGCAGAAAAAAAGGGAAAAAGTCAAATATAATGCTGTAGAAACACCTCGAAATTGTACTTCAGTGAATGTACCTCATAACTTTCCACCAATGAATGACACACTAGAGTTTTGCATGGAGACAAAACACTGATGTCACTGATGTGGTCAAGTGTGTTCTCTGATTGCACCAAAGCTCTAAACTACATCACATTTCCAACCAGTCTATTTAACATGTTCACTCACTCTTTTAGGATGAATTCTGTACAACTTCATTGCTGGTGTCGCTGCACTCACAATTGTCTCCCTGCTTTTGTGGCCGTGATGACCTAATTTCTTATGCACTTTATTAAAGTTTCATCTTATCTTGTCCAGTTCACTGCCGTGAAGGGTACAACACAATAAAGATGTTTAATTTGAATTTTTCCAGCCAGTGTGACCAGCGGACTCATGTATGACACAGACACACTCTGCTGAATGCCACCAGCAAAAAAACATCCACAGATGTTTTTCAGCTTCTGATCTGATCAAGCCCAAAGCGAGACACACACACAAACACACACACAGACACACAGGGTGAAAAAATACCTTCTATACTCATAAAACAACATTTTAGGTCTGCACGACAGTGTGTGAGTGCATGTGTGTCATGCACTGAGTTTGATCAGATCAGGAATCAGGGAGGCACTGAAGTGAAGCCGTGTTTGTGTGGGTTTGTGTGTGATGAAGGATTTGTGGAAATTCCATTGCTCTGATCTTAATAAGTGCAACAGCACACACATTTCCATCTAATGCTGCCTCCAGAGCTAAAAGTAATGGATAAAATATGATCGCATTAAGGTTTGATAGCTAATCTATGTGGCAGACTGCATCCAAAAAACAAAAAGTCTATATTGCTGCAAAATTCATAGATTCTGCTGTTGCCAGAAGAGTTTGTCCTGAAGTCTGGGTTCTACCGTTCTTACCCAGATTAATGGTTGTTTTGATGCTGACCAGTGTGCCAGTTCTGCTCATTTCGACTGCTCATACCAGAAGACCCCCAAAGACTACATATCAAGCGTGTTTGATAACAATTGGGACGTCCCGCTCGAGGTCAGGAGCATTGGAGGGCAATTAAATGGAGGCATGCTGACTCCGTCGCAGCAGGAGTGCGATGAGGCTCCATAATTACCGTGCAGACGTGCCGATCCTGAAACCTCATCACTTGTTACAGGTGTAGAGAAACGCTTGGCTGCCAAGCACACAATCCCACAGTTTAGGGTTTAAGCAACCTCCTATCGTTCAGTTTGGCTGCTTTTATGTTATCGCATCATGTTCTTCTGAGATTTTGTATTTTTATTTTGGGTGAGAACCACTGTCGGGTTAGTCAGTCTCCATACATGAAAATACATGAACCATGTCATCTTTATTTGTATTTAGATATATAGTTAGTATTAGACAGTAGTTATTATATTCTAAGTTATTAACAGATCATAACAGATCACTCTAATCATGCTTTACTTTGGTTTATTGTTTCCATTTCTACTTTTTCAAGCCTATTTATATTTTATTTAGGTTTCTAATTTGTTGTTTATTGCTTAAGGTCATTTTAAACAACTCTTTCTGCCCTGGCCACACATAAATAATGATATGATATAAGAGCTGCTATTAACGATTGCTAATATACTTGACTCTAATGCTTGATTTATGCTTCTGCATTAAATCTATGCAGAGCCTGTGCTGTAGGCTATACATGTGGCCTATGCCATTGTGAGCATTTATACTGGTGATATGTCTGTGACTGCAATTATAAGTCAAACACCGATGGGGTTTTATGGGGGGGCTGTGTTGAGCTTCGTTGCCATTGGGGTATGTTTTTTTCAGTGTACTATCAACAATGTCGACTGAACTCATGCTGCAAACGAGCAGGATCAGTTGGAGCTAATAGACAACGAGGAGGAGTTACTTTTAAATGGAAAAATTAAATTATTGCAATGTATAAAATAGAGAAGACGTCAGGTGACATGGTCTGGAGGACCACCATCACACTACAGAGGTAACCATTCTGTGTTGTTTCATTTCTGCAGAGGTGCCCATCAGGGTGCGGTGTATACTAAGGTCTGTGTCTATGTGGTACCTATGCTGTTGGTATGAAGATCACAGGATTTGAATTTGTTTTACACAACATGTGGGCTGTTGAAAACAAAGGTTTGCATTTCATTTTTGTGAAAGTGGAAAACGCAACATAAAGACATGACTTCCTTTTTTCTTTCTAGGAAAAGCACACCTGCACTGCAACACACACAGACTCCATCCTACAATGGCCTACTTTAAACCCTCATACAGAAACCCTCAATAGAAATTCAAAGGCTTACTGTCTCTCCCTCCTTTTTCATGACCATATACTTAATATTCGTGTTGCCCCCTCTCTTTCACTTTCTTGTCGTTTCCCTTTCACACTCTCTCCATCTATCTATCTGACTCTCTCTATTCACACACACACACACGAACACACACACACACACACACACACACACACACACACACACACACAAACACACACACACACACACACACAAAGGTTTGCCCTGTCTTTCAGCTTAAGCAGAGATTGTCATGGAGTCATGCAAAGTTTCAACTAAAGAACGTCAACCAAGCACGTCAGATTAACACAAGGCTGGCTCCACTAGATAGAGCACACACACAAACACACACAGAACTGCACACATGCACGCTCTCAAAGACACACACACTTTGATTTGCTAAGACCCTGACTGACTGACACATCAGACATAAGTGGATGACAGAGAGAGAGAGAGGGAGAAAGGAAATGGGATAAACAGAGAGGGTTCAGAGAGGGAAAATTCCGAGTAAAAAGCAGTAATTACGGAGAAAAAGAAACGTAACTGGGACCACAATTACTCTAATCACTTAACAAACCCGAGCTAATTCTACTCCGACAGAAAAATACAATGGGGAATACATGCATGGCAGTGGTTATGAACAAGTTTTGAGTACGTGTTGAAGTTAAAGCTCTTTCCTCCCAGTTTTGTGAGCTTTGCAGCCTGCAGCTCTGCAGCGTTTGTGTAGAAGTAGACACCCTGTCATTCTTTTCTATGCAGTTAAATTATTGAGAACTCATGAGTGCAGAGATCAAGGTTGGAAGTTGGGGGGGAAATGCAGAACAAACACAGATGGCAGCCTGAAACAAACTTCAGCTAAGATATTTACAAGCTGGACAAAAGCTGTCACAAATCAGTCTGCTTGGTTTTCCAGTTAAATGCAAAACAAAGTTCCAGCCATACTATCGTCCAGATTCATGTTTAACTATTCAATATTATATATTAATACACTCAGCTGTGTAATTTTACACAAGCACAAAACATTAAATTGCTCGTACAGACCAGCAGATGGCTGCTTATTTACACAGAAATTTGTATAAAAGAATTAATGCTGTAAAGATTAATTGATGGAAAATACCACAGACAACACATTTAGCATGAAGTGTTAATGTAGAGTTCAGCTTCACTTTGCAGTGATCTTTCTTATACACAGTACTTGACCTCTCTCGCCCTCCGCACTGTCTTTCTCTCTCTGAATATTAAAAAGCTGACAGCGTTGTGGCCATTAATATTAACAACTCCCATGCATATGTGATAACATTTAGTCATCATGGACTCAGCCTTTCCTCTGAAGGGATATCATGACTTGATGAACAGTGAGGTGGTTGCCATATTGTGAAGCAAAGGCGGCTACACTGACAGTCTCATTAGCATCATCACCGCGATGATGGCCATGATTAGCTGCCAGACAAACTCTTCATGTTTGTCTCTCTCTGCCTATCTGTCCCTTGGTCTTGCTCTCCACCTGCCCTGCTTTTCACAGAGTGGTGTAGTTAAATAATTGAAGTGGCGGGAGTGTTGAGTCTCGGCTAAAATAGAGCCGACGTTGCAGTGGAGCACTTGATAGCTGACCTCTTCAACCTTCCCAGATTCAAGTCTGGATAAATCTTCTGCACTGATCTGCCATGCTGACTCAACCAGAGTCATTAATATTGCTGCCAGCCATTTATGTCATAGCAGGTTGCCAGGTATTCTTCTGTATGGAAGACAACGACATCTTTCCTTACTCGACACTTGTCACTTTAGGGATGAAGCTTCAACACTTCTTGCATGCTAATTTTCCAACTTTATTCTAACTTTCAGACTTTGACTCTCTCTAAATTGCCTCTCCGTCTGTCTCCCCGTCTCTCCACACCGGCCTCATTCACGCACTGTAGCGAAATGGAGTTGAACAAGTGAAGTACTGTTACAATCAAGTGTGCAGACAAGAGCCAACAATGGCAGTTGAGTGTAAAGTAGCATAGAGCAGAGCTGTACTTGGCCCCTGCTGGCTGGTCTTTCTGGACATTTAACCATTCATCAACACTCATACGTAGCCAGTGCAGTGCATGCTTCATAGCTATCTTCATGTAAACAGGTGCACACATGTATAACTAAGGGGAATGAACAATAATGCAAACACATACTGTATACTGTAGAGTGACATACCACAGAAGACGTTACACAGCTTGACTCTGTGTATTAAAGGCCTACTTAGGTGTGGACATTGCAATCTGGTTCAACAATTGAATGCTGTGGTATGTTATTTCCTGCCATTTACATCTAGATATATTAAACCACCACATAGCACCTATAGAATCCAAAACATATTGGTGTGCAAAAGTATTGGAACAGATGATCGTGGGCTTAAAATCTTAAACCTGTGACTGATGAAGTTCTATGTTGAGCGTGGATTATTGTGTTGCTGCATGATGAAGCTCCTTCCAGCTAGTTTTAAGATTCATTTCTCTGTAAACTGGAGGTGAAAACGTTTCTGTACACCTCTGATTTCATTCCACTTCTACCACCATGACTAATATATTATTAATAAGAACCTTTAATGAAGATCGGAGAGTGTTCTAGAGGCGGATAGCAGATCCAAGGCATGACACTAAACTCCACACAGATGAGCTTGTGTGGTTTGGATCATCATGAGGATCCTTTCTTCCCCCACTTTGGCCTTTCCATCACTTTGATAAAGGTTAATCTTGGTCTCACTAGTCCAGAGAACTGTGGCCGTCTGTTTTTTCCTTTCTGCTAATGAGGGCTTTGCATCCTGTGGTATGGCCTCTGTATTTGTGCTCATGAAGTCTTGTTTGAATAGTGGACTATGATACTGTAACCTCTGCTTTGTGGAAGATGTTGGTGACATCACTGATCTGTTTTAGAGTTTCTCTTCAGACCTTTACGATGCTTTTAGCAACTTGTTCTCTGTAGGTTGCTCAGTACACCAGTGAAAGGCCTCTGATTTTATTTTCAGTCTCTTCTCAGATTCAAAATAGCTTCTTTTCTCCTATAGACAGTGGAGTGGTCTTTTCTATTTTATTTCATGTTAGAGTATGATTTTTTTTTAAGAAATGCAGGTAAAACCAGCTGCAGTCATTTATAGCTGTTTATTGTTGGACACTTTTCCTCATTTGAAATGTGTGTGTTCTTATTTAATAGGTGTCATCTTCTATAATAAATGTAAATAGAAATGAAAGATGAAATGCGTCTTATATCCATCATGTACTGCAAAAACAAAGAAATGGACTGTTCCAATGCTTTTGGTGGGGACTGAACTTAACCCTACAAATAATAAAAACATTTGTGTAAGATGTGCTGTAAGATGTTGGTCAACTCTCATATTGATTTTAAACAATGATCACTTTCAGCCAACACCTCTAATAAATCGACATCTCAGAGGAATTGAATTATTTTCACCTGATTCTTTTCTGTTTATTTCTCGTTTTGCCTTTTTGACGCTCCGATAACAAATCAGATGAAACAACCTGACAACATGAGTAAGAACATTTCAAAGTAGTTCTTACACATGTTCGTTTTCATTCTGGGGCTACGACTCTAAAAGTTTAAAAACCAAACATCTAACTAATCTTATTTCTCTGGCCCCTGTTTCACCTTTGGACAGTGGCTCTCAGAGGTTTCTTTTACTTCTCTAGGTCTAAAGTAGTAAAGAAACAATAGGTTTGTAAAGCTAAAGCCTTTCGTACTGGCTAAAATTGTATTTTGACCTCAGTGGCTGTGGCAGCAAAACTCTTTTAGATAGACATCTCTGGTTTGCTGACTGCCTGGAATTGAATTTGTTGCATGAGCAGGCAGAAAACAACCAAGCGACTGCTGGCAATCTGCTGGTTTGGTTACCACGTGCACGCTCGCGCACACACACACACACACACACACACGCACACACACACACTCACACACACTCACAAAGCAGAATAATCCTTGACTGATTTCAGTTCTCGCAGTGAAAGCTGTCAACACAGGCCACAACTCTACAACCTAACCAGCGGGAGAGTGTTAGTGAATTGTGTGTGTGGCTGTGCTTGTGAATCTGTTGTGGTCAGTGATTTTGTTGCACTCCAGTTGTGGAGGGAATTTGACTGCTGATATGCTCATTGCAGCCCAGGGCAAGACAAGTGAATGTTTGTGCCTGTGTATGTGTGTGTGTGTGTGTGTGTGAGTCATCGGTGGTTGAAGTAAGCGACATTTGGGTAGGCAGGAAGTGACCTGCATCACAGATGGGAAGCGGCACAACTGGTGACCGCACACACACTAATAAACACTAGTGTGGAAAATGTGGCAGAAAGAGTGAAAGTAAGAGAAAAGCTGGAAAAGTGCATGTAACTGCTTTTAAAGGGACATCGCTGACTTCTCACTAGTCTGACAAAGCAGTTTGATCTTCTTGAGCTCTTTAATTTGAAGATTCATACACTTTTTAAATAGATATTTAATATATCTGTATATACTTTATATAAAAAGCTAGTGTTGCATGATTTGTGTCACGCTGATTCAAGCTGTTAGGGGTTGTGACAGCGGCTCACATCACGTGCATGTGTGCTTGTAACCAAACAGCAAAAGTAAAAACATAATTTTAAGTCCTTACAGACTATGCTTAATATTTGTGCTGATGTACGTTTTCATTTTCATTTGCATTTTCATTGCATGTTTTCAGGCCTTTGACACATTCATTTATTATCTTTACCTGCTTAACCTTGAGGGTCACAGGTTGCTGATTCAGTTCCAGCTGACACTGGGGAAGAGGCGGGGTACAATCTGGATAGGTTGCCAGAGTATCACAGGGCACACACAAACACTATTCGTGCTCACATTCACCCCTACGGACTATTTCGAGTCACCAGTTAACCTAATGTGCACGTCTTTGGACTGTGGCAGGAAACCAGAAGACCCGGCAGGCGCAGGGAGTTTCACACAGAAAGGCTGGAGCTGGACAGAGAGATTATATTGTTAAATATGTAAAAAATGCTTTAATTGCTTAACTTTAGTGAAATCTGATCTTTTATACACGTGTAGACAGCGATATGGTTTAAAATAGAAGCAATGTTGAACTGAAAAACAAGTCTGAAAAGCTGTGTAGACGTGTCGTTAATGTGAACAAGAACGAGTAGGTCAGATGAAATCATCCACGTCCTCGTTGAGGCGTTGATCTGTCACCTTTAGGGAAGTTTGATGGATTCTCTATTGGTGCTGTCAGTACTGTCTTCTGCTTTATGAAACAGTTTGGGATTGAAATGAAGGACGCACTGAGAGAGACACCAGGCAAGACAGTAAAGGAGAAATACTTTTGCATGTCTTTCCCTAATGCAACCTTGTGTGTGTGTGTGTGTGTGTGTGTGTGTGTGTGTGTGTGTGTGTGTGTGTGTGTGTGTGTGTGTGTATGAGTGAGTGTGTTTTGATCAATGAGCGGGGCGTCCATGCAGTCAGCCTTGATAATGTGTCTGACTGCGAATGACCCTTAAAGCGGGAGGAAGGACAGATGCATTAGGGAGAAAGAGCGAGAGAGAGGAGGACATGAAGGGAGAGGACGAGAAGAGCTTCGTCTCAGATTTTTACCTAAAATTGCAGCCGTCCTATACTCTTCACTTCACAAAGTGTACAGACAATAAATGCTGCTGATCAAACATCAACTCTTAATATCACTGGACTATAATACATGAGCGTGTCTTAAATCAGTCACACTCACAGCTTTCTACAAAACCGACAAGTCTGGAACTATTTTTGGCCCGCAGCATTCCAGTTTTAACTTCTCAGATGTGTTTTCAAACACTAAGTAGATTCTGACAAAGTGCCAGCTGAGAACCTGTTCATTTATTCAGAGCGTCACACCCCCCGGTGCCCTGAGTGCATTCTGGCCAAGGAGAAGATGCAGCAAAGAGTTCAAGTCTCACTGTAGTGAATTCTATTAAGGTAATCAGATAAACTTGCTGGCAGGGGAGCAGGAGAGCTGCCACTCCGCCACGGTGTAAAAGCAACACCTTTCCACGGTGTACACAGCAGTAGGAGGGGATGTCAACTTTAAACACACAACTGACACCAAGTTTTTAACATGTTTAATCTCGTTCCGGTGACTGAATTTTAACTGTGTAATGCACAAAAACACAAAACAAGTTAAACTAAGTAAATCTCCACAAATGGGATGATGACAAATGGTGGTTAACTATTCAGAGCAGCAGTACCAGTAGAATAAAAATACAGAATAGTGTCCAACCAGTGGCACAGTTTCAGTCAGGTTACATGATGATAATGTTAATGACTTTATAAGTACGTGCACGGACATTTGGCAGTGACCATACTAATACTACTTATATAGATTGTTTTAAGCCAAAACATTCTGAAATCGTTCTTTTCTGTCTGCTTGGATCTGGCCATGTTTGCAAAATCCATCTGTGTTATGTGCGGTTTCAGCTCTGATTGGTAACTGACAGGACACACTGAGGGCTGGATGTGACTCCTGGCTGGCTGGATGTCCAAAGCTGCTCTAAAGGGGATTGTTCAAATGTAACAAGGGGATGATGGCGGGAGGAACATTGTTCTGCTCTTTTTTCTTTTTCTGAGAAGAGAAGCACACTGTCTATAATCTGTGTTAATCCATGATCCAGGATTTATTTAGTAATTTAACAGAAAAGCTTATGTAAATATAAGACTTTTTAAATGTAATTATTCAGCATGACTAACACTTCTGATGTTATTATTATTATTATTATTGTTAAATAAATATGTTATTTATGACAGAAGGTCTGTCTGGATTCTGACGTTGCAGGTCATAGTTGGTGTCTTCACCTCGTTCACACTGAGAGGCTGTAAATTATTTCAACCTCAACAACAGAAGCCATTCAAACTTCTCTTAAAAGCTCATATAATGTGTGTGTGTCATGTCCTTTCGTCTGTCTGTCCTTATCTTTTGTCTATGCCGCACGTTTCTCTGGAAAGTTGTCTCACACTGAACTCATGGAGGTGGTGGAAATGACAAAAGAAAGAAAAGTTTAATGTGGCACATTCTAAATCCATTAAATGCCACCATCAGAGCCCCTGTCAGAATAATGAAGCCCACTTCAATCACGGCATGTCAGGTTGTCACAATGTCCCAGAACAGGAATGCCAGGCTTTAAAATGACATTGGCAGGGTTAAAGGAACTTCTCAAAAATCATATGTCTTTAATATCAGATGCTATGTGGGAAATGGCCCACTGGCATGATGATAGAGAACTCGCTGACACTGAGAGAGCAGCCTCTCAATGATAAGAGAAGAATCTCCAAAATAAAGTGTAATGCTGAAGACGCTGACAACAGCGCACTTAGGTAAATGACAGAGCGTTGACAGCAGAGCTTCAGTTATCTTTCTGCTCAGGACTACCTGAACTGACAAGGTTAGGGCAAACTCTCAGCATTACTACAATTATGCATCTCTATTTTTTGAAGCTCACCTAATTTCCAAACATACGTCGTCTCACTTCAAAAACAATATTAGTGTCTTATTTGGTGGCGTGAGACAGTCACAGCTGCACAAGGCTGCTTACTTCCCCGTCAATGTACTGGACCTAGAAACACGTGAAAAAGCTTAACAATTAAATGGATTGACATTATTGTGGTAGATATTTCTGATCCCCGTAGGGTAGAGTCCTCATTACTCTAGTGATTACCTGACTCTTCCTCTGGTTCCACCAGAAAGTTAAGATTTTTAAAATGTCTCAACAACTTTTGGATCACTTGAAATTTGGTACAGACGTTAATGTTCCCCTAAGGATTAGCTGTCATGACTTCGGTGGTCCCCTGACTTTTCCTCTTGAGTGATCATCATCCATCCATCCATTATCTTAACCGCATTTCCTAGGGTCACAGGGGAGCTGGAGCTCATCCCTGCTGTCATTGGATCTATCTGTAGAGACAGACAAACAGTCAATCTCTCATTGACACCTATGGTCAATTTAATCACTAGTTAACCTAACTGCGGGTCTTTGGACTGTGGGTGGAAGCCAAAGTACCCAGAGGAAACCCACACAGGCACGGGGAGAACGTGCACACTCCATACAGAAAACCACTCAACCAGATTGAAACTCCTTATAATCTTCAGTTGTTTTAGTGATAATTAGTAAGTGTGATAATATTTTGAATAATGAATACTTCACAATTAAATCCTGCAGAAGAGGGAACGTGCCACATCTGTTCTTTCTCTGTACCTACCTACTCACGAACTTGCCTTTCCTCCTACCTTTGTACTGTACATGCAGTTCATGAGCTGAGTCATGATTTGTGAAAGTAAATAGCCCATGGACTGACAGCATGAAGACAGACTGGTAATAAAGCAAGCCTGTTATCTACAGCTCATAAGTGCCCCTTCTGCAAAGAAAGATGGAGGAGAGAGAATGGGGGGAGAGAGTGGGATGGAGAAAGAGATAGTGCTGGAGAAGGATGACAAGGTGCTTCTGTAAGATATGGGAAAGGTAAAGGAGCTAAAAGGCTGCAGGCATACACAAGTGGACTTTCTGTGCTCTATGTCCCTTTTCTCACTCTTTTCGCACAATCATGCAGCGATTATCAGATTATGAGTCCAATTAAGCCATTTTCATGGCTCTATAAAGTAAAGTCTTTTTAAACGCAGACTACATGTAACATCTGTTTTTTCAGGAATGGAAAAAATAACATCCCCGACACGGGCACATGAGCTACTCAGACAAGTACAGATGACACATGGACGATTTGATCATAATTATGATTAGTCTTTGAGCTGTGATTACGGAACATAAATGTCTTGATTGGTGTCTGTGGTTACATGCAGCACATCCTTTGTACTTCTGCACCACTAACAAACACAGCAAGAGCTCAAAGGGCACAAAGTTACCTTGCAGCCACAGTATTTTTGAGAAGAAAAAAAACTAAAAACAAGCCATGTCAGGGTTTGTACGAAATTACAGAAAGCAGGAAGGTGTTAAAAAGTGTCGGTGGAAGTCTTGATTAACAAATTAGATGCACAAACCACTGTGATTGTACTGTGATTAAGGCAAAAACGAAAGTAAAGCTGGACCCGTGCAAATGCCATGCCGTGATTATGCAGTGCAATTATGCTCCTCTTTGGAGTAAACATAATCATGCTAAGATATCACTACTGCCAGGTGAAATCTGTGCACCACTGACATGTCAAATGTTTGTGCACACTTCAGCTGGATGGGACTCGTAACTTGGCAAAATGCAATAGGTTTTAGAGTTTCATGGAGGAACATGATCCTTCACTAGTGCATAAGAATCACCAAAATTAAAGTTACCAAAGTTTTTATTCCAGCAGCAACAATATGCAAAATACAAAGAAAGGGAATTCCAACAGGAGCACTTCTCATATCGCCTGCAACCACTGATGCTCTTTGAGATGAAAAAAATGTAATTAGCCCACATTTCTTAAAGGCCTTTTTTTTAACCATCCACTTGAGTGCCTGGATTTTTTCTTCTTTTAAATCATATGTGAAGTGTTTTGCATGTATTACTAAAGATCACACAGACATTTATCATATGTGATTATTATGCACATACTCGAACCTTGATACCGCACATACAGTACACTATACTTGCTGGTATTATCAGCAGCAGTCATTACACTGCACGTGTAATTATCTTCTGTCTCTTCCTCCCTCTCTTTTGCTCCCAATCCTTCTTTTTTTTGCACATTTTCCCCCATTTCACATCTTGCTCTTTCTATCCCTCCATTAAAATGTTAACAACTTGTGGCGGTTAGTTACGGCGAAACAACACGACGTCTTGAGTCTGTACATGTGTGTGTGTGTGTGTGTGTGTCCACAGCTCGTCTGCAGTGTATATGTCTCAGTGTGCATGACAGTGAGTCCACTCCAGGGAGAGGTATGTGTCTCTGAATGTGTGTGCATGTGTGTGTGGTCTATTTTTAGGCACATCTCGAACAGAATGCATCTTGGGAAAAGATATGAGTTCAGCCGAGCGAGCATGATTCTTCAAGTCAGTTCTCTCTCTTTCCTCTTTTTCATCTTCCTTCCTTCACCATCATCCATCTTTTTATTTCTCAATCCATCCCCTCATTCAGCTTCTCACATCTTCTTCTCTGTCACCGTCTTCTTCCTCTGCTGCACTTTTTTTCCACTATGTAACTTTCTCACTACTTCCATCTACTGACATATTGTTTGTAAAAACAAATATATGATTTAATATTGAAAAAATTTGCAGCCACATGAGAAGAACAGTTACTACAACTAAGTATTGCGACCTAGTGTACACAAATCTTTTCTAAGCTACTAGCAAAGACTTTGGAATGAATCTGAAAATGACTTGAAAGGCCTCCTAGCATTTATTCTCTCTTCGGTATTCTGTGGATGCTCTCCATCTTTCACTGCAACCCCTCCTCTCCTCTCTCCTTTCTCTCTCAGCCAGAGAAGTGCTTGGTATTCTAGGGATTGTCTGCTCTTCTTTCCTCCCCAGCCTACTCTCACACTCCACACTTTTTTCGCTCCCTTCTCTCTACACTCTTTTCACCCATCTTCTCTTGCTTGTTGGACCTTCTTCATTTCTCATTGCTTCTCCGCTCGACCGCCTTCCCTTCTCTTACAAGTTTTTTACACCGTCCCCTGTTCTGTTGTTCTCATTTCTCTTAAAGCATATTAAGGTTATGTTCCCACTACGCATTGATCTGTGGTTGTTTTTCTATGATGCGGGCTACACATGCACATCACATATAGTGTAACTACCTAGATGCAATATTATGCGTCTACGGCATCAATTTTCTGCTCCATCTGTGCGAAGTAACATCAAATCCAACTGCAGACTCACATACAAATGAGCGAAACACACATGCACATGCAGTCAATGAGGTAGACGGGCTGCCTCACACAGACCTAAAAGATTGATCTGACCTCCAAGTGAAGCGTTAACAACAGTGAACTGTTTTCTTGTGTTTCAAAGCTGAATTTGGAAGCGGTGCTTCCAAATTCAGCTTTGAAACTTAAGGTTTCCTGTAAAATTCAAAGTGTATTTTAATATATTAGCATGTTTTGGCACCAATTTGCAGATCACTGACAATAACCTGCCTCTAAATTTAAATTCTGTCTAAAGACACAGTTGGAGATCTAACTTTTTAACATTCTCCTCCAAACCAGTGGAACTAACATTTGATTAATAATTTGTGCAGATCATTAGTGGAACAACATTCGAAATGAGGAAGTCAAGTTTTACTCTTTTTTTTCTGTCGTAGTCTTTAAAGTATTCACAGAAAACCGAATGTGGTGTGAATGAAATTAGAACCTAAAATTAGGACTACATGCAGTTTATGAGTCACCACCACCACAAAAACCTCACATCAGAATCCAACAAAAAGCACCAAAAAAAAGGTACGGAGGAATGTCCAGTTCAGCTTCAGGTGAGGTAAAATATGCAGACTTTGAAATGTGGGACCCAGAAACCTCTCTGAACTCCACTTAGAATTAGATTCTGCATTCAGGACAACGAATGCAGGAATTTAAGTTTAGTTTCCACAGGTTTGCAGTGTCCCGTAGAAGCTTGGCTTAGCTCAGCAATCATTACAACAGTACAGATATCACAGACAGGGAAATGATCATCACAGTTTTATCAGCATCACCATTATTGTCCTTTTATCCATAGTTGAACAAAAGCCACTACTGAGGTAAAAAAAAAAAATACACACAAATAAGACGTCTTCTTTTCTTTTGGCACATTGAAATGTTTAATCTTAACACCTGTTGCAGGTAGGATCGTTTCACCATCAGCACAGCTCCCATGTTTTCTAATTGACTCCACTTGTTCGTTTGATAAGGTCTAAGTTGTTTTAGACGATAACCCTGATGCCCACCTATCCATGAATGTGACTGCATGGTTACCTTATCCAACCTAGTAAATGACCACGGTGCTCAACCAGACGCTACTTTTATACTTATATCATGTCTTAGGAAAAAGATTTTTCAGTTTCAAGAATATGAAAAAATAGTTTAACATTGCAAAACTCACTTTTATACTTGAGTGAAAAGAGAACATTCATGTCTAGGAGAAGTGGATGTCCAAGTTATCAAAATTTTATATAAATACTCCCTGGAATCTTTTTACAACCCACAATCAGCATTTGATAATAATAACCCGAGCAGCGATGTGTCAAAGATTTAAGGTGTGAGACAGAGCCGGAGCCACAAATTCAGACAGTTAGAGCCAGAGAGGAACGAAAAAGCATGAAAGTCACAGAGAGCGTGGCTTAAATGACAGTAAGCGAGATCTTTCTGTCCCCAATATTTTCACACAGATTTTATAAGCTCTGCTTATCATCAGAGGGAGAAACACAGAGGATAAAAAGGGAGCACACAGATATGAAAATGCAAAAGAAATCTTTTATCTCTGCCCCCCAATTCACATTATGCTATTACAGTGCAATTGAACAGCATGGAACAGTATCTGGTGGGGCGGAAGAGATAAGAAAATCAAAACTTGGGGGGTCCCATGTCACACTGTCAGTTAAATCCCATACTTTATAAATCTCTAGATGTTGAATTTTTTGAAGTTTACTGAATGTTGCATTAACTTCTGGGGTCATCAATGTGGTAAACACTTGCATGAAGTGATGTGTCATAGACTGTATCATCGTATTATAAAAATGATCTTTTTTCTTTGTGTCTTGAGGGATTTACTTTTTCTGGTTCTAGCTAACAGGCACACGTTCATCGTATAAAAACCAGACTGATCCAGTCCCATATCCAAAGACAAGAGTGTCCCATCATCCAGGCCCCAAAACAAATGGATTTGAGAGATCTCTTACCAAAATGTACAATAATATAATAATATATAATATAATATAATAACAAATATATAATATAATATAATATAATATAATATAATATAATTATATTAGATTACAGGTAAACAGCAGCCAGACTCCAGATAATTCAAATTCCATGTAGTGATATACATACATTCATTATTATTAATATTATTATAATTACTCAACCATCCAGGTGAGGTTATGTGGAAATAGAGTTCCTAGACTTCCTTCTTGTTAAAGTGAAATGTTTCACCACAGTAGCTTCTTCAGTCTGAGGAAGGTTGGTTAGAGACCTCAAACGTCTCCTCCAGGCCGGTTCCACCTCTCACTTGAGCTGAATGGGCTCATTAGGTGAACAACAGAAAGGGTGTGAGTGGACAAACATTGTTAGAACTTCTACAATCCCTCCTATTCCCCCTCAAAAGTGAGTCATTAGATGTGGCCTCTCTAGTGCACATGTGAAGTGTTTCTACATTTCATGTGTGTCTGTATGTGATGAGTTGAGTGACACTGTCTGATCATTTATGAAAAAGGAACTGGGGTTTGTATTTCTGCATGTGGATATGCTGTTCATACATGCATTTAAAGGAGAACAACTGTGGCCATGACAGTGGCACTGAACTTTATCCAGTTCTCTCCTGGAATGTGCAGAGGAAAACCACGTTCCAAGTCTGAGCTGCTGTGTGAGTCCTCAGATACGTCTGTACAAATGCTGATGTACACAATTTTGGCACTAGCTGCTGCACAACTAACTCTACTCTGAATATGGTCCGATATCTTTAGCTGCTCATGAAGAGCTGTCCAGTAGCCAACAAGACAAGACTGTGGATGTGCTGAACACTCCCCAGAATATTATCCTACTCTCTGCTTTTAGTAACTCTGCTGAGAGACCGGTTAGTCCATGTGCTGGGAACAGCACATGAAGGGTGCCAAGTTCAAAGCACTTACATGTCATATTGACTGTACTGGTGGGAAGTTGATTACACACACAACACTCACTACAAGCGTGTGTGTGTGTGTGTGTGTGTGTGTGTGTGTGTGTGTGTGTGTGTGTGTGTGTGTGTGTGTGTGTGTGTGTGTGAGAAAAACAGTACGCGTCTTGGCTCTGTCAACACGTTCTGATGATGGTGGTATCACCCTTGAACGCTCCTCTACTACCCCACCATGGACACAGACGCACACACACACAGCAGGAAGGTTGACACTGTTGCTTGGATCGATGCAGCCGACTACTGCTGGCGTCAATAACAACAGCGTTACATAACACACTCCCAAAGTGAAGAGCTTCCTATGGCGTTCCAGTCAATATGGGTTAATGGTGTAACGGACTGCTTCTCCCTTTCCTCTTTCACTGTCTCTCACTCTTTGGCTCTCTTCAACTCTCACATGGACAGACATGCACGCAAACAAACACACAACCATGTAGCAGCACCTGACAAATCTGCCCGTAGTCTTTCCTTCCTTTAATGATTTGCTGTGTTTGCTCTAAGAAGCTTCCCCGCTGAATTCATTGGCTTTGACTAAATTCACCAACCCTATTATTCTCAATGAAGGGCACACAGACACTGACAGGAGCAGGGAATAACAGGTCAATAGCGAGCTATAATGGGCTATGTACCGCTTACAGAGGAATGCAGTAAATGTCAGGCGTAATCGTAATAATTGATATCCCGCTGCAAATATGGCATACTTTAAAAAGTAAGGAAATTACATTTTCTACCATCTGTTATGTATCATTTGTCTGAATTGGTTGCAGCATCATCTCCACTCATGATCTCCAACCTGCAGGTCTTGTGAAACACCCAACACTGAAATAAGGATCTCAGCTATATGTTTTTTTTTTGAGTGTTTGTATATTTCCAGCTTTTCTATTACATATATAAAATCAATTTTCATAAACATAACATTACGTCATTTCAACTATTTCCACTTCAAACAGCCAATATTTTGTTATTTATGTATATATAAGTCATTTCAACAGTATACATGCAGCCCGTTTCCTCCAAATGAATTTGGAATGACTGAGACTTGTTTACCCTCTAACTTTTACTCAAATAGATGGAGTCTGGTGTTGCTGTTGCCAAATATACAAGCTCAATAATTCTCTGATCTAATGAAAGCAGTTATTATTGTGAATCTATAAATTCTAAATATAGAACACAAGCCTGCATCAGCAGCTACAGTATGTTATGAAGACACATATGCTGACACAAATGTAGCTGAACACTACAGATGATTAAAGTATAAAGACGTATTCAAAGCACACTGACAATTTTAGGAAACAATCTCTAAAAACTTTTTTATGCATGTCAACATCTCTTTTAGATTGCTTGTGAGCACAGATTGTAAAGCATGTTTAAAGATTTTAAAAATAAAATTCCCTTTATGGCTGCAAAACAACTGAGTGCAAAGTTTGATATCTGATTCCTTGAATCTCCTGAAGGGTTGTGTTGATCATTCTTTATTTAGTGTGCTGGCAAACTGGATCTACCTTTGGGCTGATTGAATGTCATTCAAACAGGAAAAATTATAAAAAGTCGCACACAAAAACAAAGTACAGGAAGTGGTGAAAAATAGAGATTTGGAAATGCAACGTGCAAACAAGGAAGAAGCGTGTGGTTAGAAATGAATTCAGTTGTGATTTAAAAAAGAAAGTCTGACACCTGTCACTCATTGATCACTCATCAGTCACTCATACATGTCTTTCATTTTATCAAATAACAACTAGCAAAACTAAGAACTAAAACTAAGCACTGATAAATAAAGGTAAATTAAATAATAAAGATTATATAATAGATTACATTAAGAATAATAGCTATCAACACAATAACAAAGCCGTACTCTAGCAGGTTTGTCTTTTCTGACTCTACTGTAGTAGTTATACTGCAATACAGTATGTGTTTTGAGCATAATGATATCTGTGATTATTGATCCTGTAAATTTCTGGCATCATCCAGGCTGGTGAAGCCAGTTTGACCATTAGCTGCACGATGGACGAACGGAAACTGGAATCTGTGTTGACACTTAACACAACTCTGACTCCTTCTGATGTCGGTATCCAGTCAGTGTGTGTGGGGTGCTGGCAAAACATGTGAAAACTAACCAACCAAGCAACCAACCAGCCAATCACACAATTAACCATCCAACAAAATCACTAGCGAAACAGAATTAATGAGCAAAAATTAATAAATGAAACTACATCACACTGTCAGTTTAAACAGCGGCTGAATAGTTCTACCATTTGTTTGAAAACCACTCTTCCAAATACTTTTTTGTCATTCTGCATCTGCATCATCTACATCTGTTACTTCTTATTCGTACTATGTCACACATCCCAACTACAGTATAGTGCAATTTTCTGCAATGGCTATTTGTAGCCCTGTGAGATTTACTAAGGCAAAACTCTATGAAATAAAGGCATCACTAAGAAAACTATCTGGCTCGAGGCATCGGAAAAGACTCTAGATGAATAAATCTTTCTTATGTGTAACATCATGTCGAAAGGACACAAAATCCCTGAGCAGGAAGCTGCGATCTTTTTGCATCTCTTTCAATGGTTGGTAGCTACAGGGCTCTTGCCACAGTCTGTGCAAAGCCTTGCATCAAGTCAGCTAGATTTGGAAGCTCCAAGAAGTGTTCCTAATGGATTCTACACCAGTCTACTACACACCAGAGAGAGAGGGAGAGAGAGACGGTGGAAACGCCAACTCCAAAGGGGATGAACCTCCTGCAATTTTACAGATATATCCACATTCAGACAGGGGCAGTCGCGTATTACATGTTGCAATGCAGCGTAGAAGTGACACCCCATAATAACCTAAATGTAGTGACATGGTGAGTATCAACATAACATAACAAATGAGACAAACAAACAAAAAAAGCTGTGACCTGTAACACATGTACTGGAACATGCACAGGCCTGCCACTGTCCTCCTCCTCTGTTCATACCTTTATTCTCCATCTGTTGCTTTTCCACAGTAACTTTCAACAGCCATGAGAGCATGTGTGCGCTGGATGGTGTGTCTGAGCCTCTGTATGCCTGTGCGTGCTTGTGTTTAATGTGCAATGTCCCTTTAAAGAGTTTCCAAGTCATGTTTTTCACAAAAGTCCCTCAATGGGAGAGGAAACTCTGCAGGTAGCCTAGAGACTGAGAAACGTACACTCAGCCTCCTCATCTCAGTGTGTGTTTGGGATAAAGTAGTGTGGGAGGTTGGTACTTTGAAGCCGGTGTTTCTGTTAAAGTTAAAGTTGGTTATGGGACTCAATAATTTCTCTTTTTTGCACATGTTTATCTCTCTGTAGTTGTGAGGAGACTTGTTGATATCATGCACTGCACAGGGCCGTGACACTTGTATTAGATCACTGACGTTCATCACAGGTGCACAGACAAGTTTCCCAACATGCCACGACACCTGATGACCCATATTTTGCAGATTGATTTAGTCAATTCTAAAAGGCCGAGTGCCTGAAGGACACTCCTACCTGCCTGTTGCACACATAGGACAGTTCAGTCACTGTAAAGCGGGGTGCACTGTTTCTTCTTATAGGTAGCAGCACTTAACAAATGCTTGGGGGAAGTGTTGGCAGTGCTTCTTGTTGCTAAGCGACAATTGCAAACTCATTTGAGGCGAGGCAATCTTTTTACTAAAAGTTTAATTATTTATAACTTTCAGCATTTGGCACCACGAGTGCTAGACACATGTTAGACTCCCAGCTCCAGCAGGAATGTGAACCACAGCTTCTATTACGTTCATGCATGGAGAGAGGGCCCTAGTGGACACACAACCCAAGGCTTATCCATGTTGTTTCCAACGAATCCATAGCTATAGCTCGAGGTCTAACTCCTGATGAAGCAGCTGTAGGAGTTTCCACTCACTGAATGATGTCTAAACACAGAGGCAGCACACATAAATATTTAAAATTATTTTATGACTTTTTTTGCAGGGGAAACAGACGGAGAAGATGGTGAGGGAGACGGGAGACTTACATGTGACAAAAATCCTCCATCCAGGACCCAGTAGCATCTGAATTCAAAATGCCATCAAAACACCATCATTGTTAATTAAAGATGAGTTGAGCACTGCATTTTCTTCTCTTTTCAGTTTAATGATACGATGTTTGTTGAATAATGTTTTATCCTATAATTTGGTGAAGGCAACAAACTAGAAGCATAAACAAATATAACCCCCCCTCCTCCTCCTTCTATCTATCTACACCTTTCTCATCTTCCTTGCCATCTTTCTCTCCTCACTTCCTTCTCTCCTGGCTCCAGGGGAAATTAATTGATGATTATCTTGTCTTGCAGTGCCGGTTAGCAAACTTGCTTTTTTATCAGTAAGGCCGTGCTTTCCACCACTTAAAGCTTCATTTGACCCACTCCTCCTCTCTGTCTCCCTCCATACATCCAACTCTCAGGCCACTGGAGTCTTATCATTTAGCTATGTGGTTGCACTTTTAGTTTAATTTGGATTCTTTTAATGAAAGGACAGAACAGAGGAAAGATGTGTTAAAAGAAGTGACTATGCTAAAAGAAACACGCGGAGAGACACTGGAGACAGGCTGTTAAGAGCAATAAAAAGACAGGCCTGGATGCATTCTTTGTTAGTGTAGATTAGTTAAAATGCAGAGAAGCAGAGAAAGAGCAGAGAGAGAGGAGAAATAAAGGTGCAGCAAAGAAACAGAGGTAGCAGAAGAGGGAAGGACGATGCTGGAAAGAATGATTTAAGTGATCACTGTTGTCTGTTAAATCTGATCATACAGTTGGGTTTTGTGATTAACTTTGTGTTTTATTTTATTCCACAGGGAGATATTGCAGCTCTACGTCATAGAAACAACAGGGACAACGTGTAAAATACAAAGACAAACCATTAGTTTGACAAGAATTTTTCAAGTTTCCATTGTGTTAACCAGCAAATCATTCAAAGAAAACTAATCTTCCTCCGTCTAAATCTAGATTATAGAAACCATCCCCCAATTAGAGCTGAGTCATGGAGTTGCTTTACATTCTGCAACTGATTTCAGTAATAATATACAGCAGGTGCTTCTCTCACTGCTTGTTTCTGGCTTTGTTGGACAGATGAGAAGTGTTTTCAAGTCACTGGTTTATATTAGCAGTGATGATTTCAGTCAATGAGATTAGTTGTTATCTTTGAAAATGTGCTTGCAGTGTCTGTAGCACTCCCTAAAATCTCTCTGAAGTTATCAGGCAATTTGAGACGAACGCTTTACAAATTGCTGATTTATCCCTGAGTTATATTACAAATGAAATTACCTTTTCAGTGCACAGTGACTTTGTTTTGGTAAATTGCTTCACATGTTCCACAGGATGTAGTTTCTGATTATTGTTTTCAATTTGCAAGAAACAATCGTTTAAATAATGTGACTTTGCCTCAAATTCTATGTAACTGTAACATAGAGTGTAGGTTGTATGTAGGTTAGTTTATGGTGTTGAATCAAATCAGCAAATCAACAATAGGTTTCTATTTTTCATTCTTGTTGTCAGTGTTCACTCTCATATCAGCGTTGCCTTTCAATTAACTCATTTAATACATACAGGCATAAAGAGGAATTAGACAGCTAACCAGTCACAGTAGCTAGCACAGATTGATCAGATTACATCTAATCTCACACACACACACACACACACACACACACACACACACACACACAAAACGAAAAACAAAACATTTATTGAAAGTCATACATTGTTTTGATCTATTGATGCCATTTTCTGGAGACAGAGACGCACACACCACCCACGAATACACATAGGCTGTCATTTTACACATGCACAGACATTTATCAATTTTTGATGACTAGGACATCAATGCAAAACAAAGCAACACTGGAAAAATAAAAGACATTAGCAGAAAGGCCTGCCACACACATACACACAAACACAATCACTCCTGAGGCAACAAACACACTTAAGGGTCCCCACAGATGTGAAACGGAACAATGGAAAAAAAAAAGACAAAGTACTTCCTCGAAAAGGTTTAATGGTTGTCAGATTTGCTCTCAACACACACACACACACACACACACACACACACACACACACACACACACACACACACACACACACAATGAGATGCAGTGTAAGAGAAAGGTGAAACAGACAAACATGCACACACACACACACACACACACACGGGGGTAAGTGTGTATATCTGGTCTCTTGAGTTTGTCTTTGATATTTAGATGATTCATAGATGAACTGTTATACAAGTGTAACGGAACACTGTGTGTGTGTGTGTGTGTGTGTGTGTGTGTGTGTGTGTGTGTGTGTGTGTGTGTGTGTGTGTGTGTGTGTATCTTTAAAAGGTCAGGCTGAGCATTTGTGTCACATCCCAACAGACACGCAGACGTAAAACAGTCTCATATACATCGTTCATACCGCAGACGAGACACACAGTAAAAACAGCATGCGACCAGGAAGTAAGGAAACACATCAAGCGCCAACACGAACATGCAGCCCTTAGTGAAGAAACCAACATATAGGACACATGAGCACATGACTCGTGTCCTGACATGACATGAGTGTATGCATACATATTTAGTGTTTACAGTAATGCCAGTTATGGGTGGTAAAAGAAAAGCAGCTCAGGACTGGGAGCCAAGAGTCAACCACACAAAACATGAAAGTTCCCATCACACCCTATTCTTAAAAAATCAAAGCTCCATCTCACAGCTTCACCCTGAGCCTGTGGAAATTTGTGAGATGTAACTGCATCTGAAAAGGTTTGTTTTTGTATGTCAATACAAACACAAGCTGCTGACAACTAACTTCTCTCTTCGAAGATGATTTAAATATAATCTGTATTGAATTAAATAGGACTGATGCGTGTCTGCGATATGCATGAGTGCACAATTTACGCACCTGGCACAGCAGTGTTCATTAATAAATCAAAGCTTTTGTATCTGCAGTAGACTTATTAACCTACTGTAAATACTGCAAAACAAACAACGAATCTGCAGTGAAATCGTGCTCAGGTGTCGTCCAGCAAGCACATTTTTAAGAATTGTGTTCTCTGGAGCCACAAAATTAGTTTTCTCTTTTTTCAATTACTGCAGCAAGTGTTGTTTAGAAAATGCAACAATGTTTTTGCAGGCTTATTTAGCAAAAAGCAAATTACATTAAAAACTAAACACATAGTTTAATACTGAAGGTTTCAGCACAAGGAATGTATGTACGTCTATGTTCTTAAAGTTGTTGTTTAGTGAATTAATGCAGCTCAAATACATGGCTGCATCTGACAGTTTATTTGGCTACCGTCCTATTCTGTTGCCATACCTTTGTCTTTTGGGATTTCAAAGTGCTTTCATGGAGGTGAACTTCTTTACATCAATGTCATTTGAAGATCACTCAAATTTGGATGATGATATTCAACTGTCCCTGGGGAGGGAGCTTCAACATAAAAGTTGAAGGTAGTTTCCAAAATGATTGAGTCACTTTGAGAATAACATTTGTCATCACAGTTGCCTCAGAAATTATCATGTGTATCATGCCCAGAATTCATCCATCGCTATGCTCACTCACACATTACACGCCTTACCTTCGTATACAGCTTTGAAGCCCTGTGCGCTGACAGCAAAGTCTGTGGTAAACCACAAGGCCAATATAGATCCACTGCTGACTATCGGAGAGGGCAGCATGAATCCTGACAACCTGAAAAACACAAAGTAACACAGGAAAATGTTGGTGTTCGGGTTAAAACTCGTAAAGATGTAAAGTTCCCTTCTTCCAAAACCTTCTCTGTTGTGTTTTCCTGACTCCACAAAACTCTCAGGAAAAAATAGAGTTGACTCCCAAACATGTCATGAACCCTGACCTATGGCTTTACCCTCAAATCAGTCAAACTAACGTGTTAGGAGAAGTCAGGTGTTGCTTGGCTTGGACTCTGCATGTTAAATCTTAATTGCACTGTGAGACAACAGCTATTTGAGTCTCAAATAAGAGGTAATGATTAAAGGTTTGGGAGGGGAACAGGAAGGATTCTCAAAACTACACAATACTAAAAGAATTGAAATTGAAACAGTGGATTGACACAAGCTAAATACAAAACTTTCACTGTAGTGTTCATATTCTGTGGTTCAGTTAAAATTATTTTTAATTGTTTTTGTAGATATTACTTTTGTAGGTGTTTGACTGCACCTCTTTGGTAGAGATATTGAGTTTAGTTTATTTATTTTGGGAATTATAATCTGTGTATGTGATCTTCTGACCTACTGGGAGGAGCAGTTTTCACCTTGTGCAGCATAAATATGGGTACTGAAAACTGCCATATGGGGGGCGACATACAAAACAGCTGCTTAATTACCAGTAATGTATGTCTCAAAGTACCATTGGTGTATATTACTGTGTGTTGATAACTGAGTTCAGTCCTGCATGGATCATAGACACAGCTGAACAAGGACGAGGTATGACGTCAAGGAAGGAGGACGGGCTGCGCTGAAACAGTATAGGCCTACAGTATATTACTGATGTATGAGAATGAAATTACCTTTTCAGCTCAACACAACACAGAAGCTGAATATAGAGCAGGAAAAGTGAATAACCTGTTTAACAGTATATTTTGTAACAGTGAAGCATCGTTTGTTAAGGTCTGTTACAGAGGATGTAGCTGCGTTGGCTTAAACAATGACCTCCCGTGCACACTGAGATAATTTGCAGCTGATGATGAATGGTTAGTGTGAGGTTCAGCACCTCGTACTCTAAGGCCATGTTGCTCTACTCTGTCGGGTTTCTTCATCTGGGTTGGGATCAAGTTGCGAGCAAATGAAGGAGCTCAAGTATGTTGTGATCTAGTGCTCCCAATAGATCTTAAATCTGCCCCACAGCTCAACGTGAAGCTCTGAGTGGAGAAAGCACATGCAAGAGGCAAAAACGCATCGATGTGTTTTACTGTAAAATATTAGTTTACGGGATCATTTGTATTAGTAACAAACTAGAATTACCATATCGCAGTATGTGCATATAGTTGCATATACAGCGTGCCTCCGCTAACCAGTGATGCTGTAGTTTACACACACATCTACCCAGACTCATGTTTTAATAAGTTTATGCCTCAGTCCAAGCAGATGTTTGTGCCAGATGTAATGAAATTCCTTCCAGGTGTTTCTGAGATATAGCATTGATGAGAATGGGACAAACATAAGGTCAGTGACCTTTGAACTTCCACCACAACTTAAGAATTTATAGGTCTGCACATTAAGACAGTACCACCTGATCAGAATCCTTATACATACTGATGAATTACTGTGGGTGTGTCGGGCTGGGGGGAGACCTCAGGCTAAAGCAAGAGCCAAACAGTAACACAGAAGTTTATCAGCTCTCTATGCAGCTGGTATTTATCTGCTAATGCTAACATTTTCTAATTGCTGTATTTTTCATTTAATTTAGTTTATACTATTTAATATAATGTATTCTAATTAATAAATTACAAGCTGAGAAGAAAATTCACGATTGTGAACTGACACTATTTGCTTCTCAGTGTCCATGAAAGTGAGCTAAGTGCGATGCAGAGTTAAGTAGCTCGTGCTTTTTCAAATTAGGAGAACAGCGACAAGCTCGGACACAAAGAAGTACGTAAAAAGAAAAGGTGAGGAGGTAGAAAAAAAGATGAGACATTAAGAAAAGATTCAAGTGCGAATGTAATCAAAGCAGCGACGACAATGAGTCTGGTTTCTGTTTTATTGGCAGTCATTTTATACTCAACTCATTTTTCATCATTTGAAAGGTCAACTAGCTCAACAGAGAGGTCGGCTCAGTTGGACTATAAAAAGGAAGAGAATGAAAGTGAGAAAGTGGAAAAGGGCAGACTGGGAAAAAAAAGGTCTGAGAAAGGGGAAGAAGGTGGATGGGAAGTAAAATATGGAGCTATTTAACAACTGAGCAACACGGAGGACAGCAGAAACAGGCAACGGTAAAAATGAATAATTTTAATTTTCTGGCCTCAAAGCAAGGACACAAGGGACAAACAAAACGAATGAAGGGAACACGGGAAAAGTGACAAACAGAAAGAGAGATGGAGAGCGGAGAGGAGACAGAGGAAATGGAGGAAGGACAGAATGGAGATGGGTGTGAGGCGTGTGGTGAGATGACAAAAGAGAGACAGTGAGAGACAAAGGGTTTGCTTCTCATACAAATAAAGACGAATTTTACTGGTCAGTAGTTTCTGGCACCTGTTCAGCCTCAATCTCAGCATCGACATGAAGTAATGTTCATGTAGAAAGTTAATTAGACTTGGTCATAACTCAGAGTAAGTGCAGTTAGATGATGTAAACATATGATGGTGTTGGGAGTTCACTGGTAGCTGTTGGGCTACCGTGTGTACCAGGAGTGGAGAGAGAGAATAGAAACCTCCAGTTCATGAACAAGAGCATTCCTGATACTGTACACTGTGCATCTTCATCTGTTTCATGACATATCACAGTGATACAGATGATACACACATACTGTGTGTAAAAACTTCATTTCCACACTCAGTTCATGTTTACATTCAGTTTCTTCAGCCTTTTCTAATCAGTCTCCAATATTGTCTGTCTGTTTGTTTTTTTCTAAAATTCAATTGTGGCCCATGTAGTTCTAATTTACTAGATTTCAGTTCAGTTGCAATTCAGTATTTTCTAACTGTGCAATTACAGACGTCTTTGACTAAAACTGTGTGTGTTCATAAAATTACAAAGCTTCATTCTATCTATGACCAAATGACACTATCCTGACTGACATAATGTATATTATTAATACTAAGTTACTTTCTGCAATCTGGGTCATTAAAGAAAATGTGCATTATTTTATTTATTATTCTGTGAATTACCACGTGACATTTCAGCTGCATTTCAGTGCACCTTCTATTTTTCTCAGCCAGTCAGAAAGTGAATTGCCTGGTCACTGGCTGTAATAAATCACCCTGGTGGCCTACAGGGGACAGCAGTTGCATTATCACAATATTTGACAACTCAACAAATAAAATGTGAACAAAATGAAATGGGTATAACTAATAATTGGAAGCAAGCCCTGCTCCTTCATTTTTAATTTCATAGGCACGTGAACTTTCAAGGCCATGTTTTTTTCTCTGGGCCAAGGTTAATGTTTGACACCGGGCAGAGATTTAGAGAGGCTGGCTGGAACATGTGGGATTTCTATTGATCAGAGAGGTACTGCCTGCATTATGAAGCTACTATTTTCCTGCAGGCATAATGCAGCTCGTATGCAGTTTTCCTCAGTGCTAGTCTTATTTTATTTTGGCTGTGCCTGCTTTGCAATTTTCTTGACAGAGGGCACACGGTGTGGAGAGAGGCGTGTCTTTGGCTGTTTTTATGCAGATTAGGTGACTTGGTCCTATTCTTGTGACTCTTTTGGACAGAAATAGCATTTGCAATAGAACCTATAGTACTTAGACCCCTTCTTCTGATTAATATGTATGAAAATGCTTTTAATACAATAATATAACAGTAATGTAATGTAGTAAAATCAACAACAATATATAGCTTCCATTAGTGTGATCCTAGCTACTGTATCCACAAATAGGGACTGATATTATCCATCTAGTTATTGCATTTTAACAACATATGAGTAAAGTAATCTACTTGCACAGGAAACCAGCCTGTAGATGCTCCAGCTGCAAAAATAAAGATCAGCTGCTCGTTAACCTTTGACATGTTTATGTCTATTTATATCAATAGCTGTAGTGTTGTGTATTTTATTGTGTTAACTCTTGATCTTCCTTCACCTGCTAATTTTAAAGGGGAGAGGAACTGGTATTATTGGTTATTATTGACCCCCACCCTGACTCCACCTGCTCATAATGTGTTCCTCCCAATAATAATGAATTCTGCCCGTCTTCCATATGGCACCTGGTTGTACCTGGCTGCGCCCTGTAACACCAAGTCGGTGGTCAGGAAAATTACAAAAAGATCCCTGGACACATCTACGACGCTTTCTCCCAGTTTGGCCGGATTCAGGAAAACAGGGCTCAATGACTGCTACAAAAACTGCTGAAGGAAAACTTATTTCAAAAAGCTCTGGCACTGACCTAGATTGAGATTCAGCTCAAACAAGTTTAATATAAATTATTGATTGATTAAAAAAACATGGCACATTACAATATCTAATATACACATATCTTATATGGTATAAAATCATCGTAGTGCACCTTAATCCAAATGCATCGTGTAAAAACACAAGTTTCATCCCGTTACGCTGTCTGTCTGTGTCATGGAATAAAATGGTAGTGTGATATGTGTCTCAAATGGAGGATTGACCAGGAGACAAATACGAATTTATTCACACACACACACACACACGAGATTGTCAGTCAGTCAGTCAGGTAATGAGCAGTAATCGTCTAGCTGTCACTGTACTAATGGACCGGCATTATTCTATATCCCTGTTTAGCTCAGTGTCTCTCTCTCTCTGTGTCTTTCTCTGAGTCTGTTCCTCCTTCTTCTGCTCTCTTTCCATCTCACTGTCCCTCTCCATCAGGCCAGCACACTGATCCCACGGCTGTTTGACATTTATACAAAAATAAGTGAGCCGGGTTTAAAATATGTGTCCGTTTATCCAGTCGGTCAACTGTCCAACCAGTCATCCAGCTTATGCAATCAGACAGCCACTCGGTGAATCCAGCCGGCCGCTCTTTACAGTCAGGCGACCGACCAGCAAACGTGCCTGTGTGCCTTTCTGTTGCTTCGTCCATCTGTCTGACCGCCCATCTGTATCTGCCTGCTTAACAGTCTACCTCATGTTCTGCCTGCCAGTCACAGACGGTTGGCTCGTCACATGTTGACAGACTTGTATAATGTTAGCATTACTGTTTAGATTGGATGGTAGTACAGTAATAAGGCATGACGCGGAATTGGAAAAGTGTAAACGAGCCACTGTAGTCACTCAAAAGATTGAAACTGGTGCAGTCTGGCAGCACAGGTAGAAAAGTATGGTAGCTGCAGAAATGCAGCTACCATACTGCTTCTGCTGCTGTTGTGGGAAATGTTGCTGTAGTGGGTTGTACAGTGTGTCTTTATGCTGTGACCTTTTCTCTTTAGTCCCACTTTAACCACATTTTGTGGTGTGTAAAAATTGGCCAGTGATCCCATACTGTAGCTGTTAAAGCTGGTGAACCTGGAAGAAAAAACCCATTACACCAAAAAGAGGAAGAAAATAGATGGGAGCTATTATTCAAATGAGTCGGCGCAAAACAAAATGTTAGTATTTTGCTAATAATAGATGTCTCAGTATGTTTCCATCCCAGACACCACTTTTCTATCAGTGAAGAGACAGGATGGGAACATAATGCCGCCGTACAGTATGCTTAGAAAGGTCCTTACCTGTGCTCATAGTACGCCGCGTTCCAGAAGATGCAAATGTCATTAAAATAGAGCCCAGTTATCCTGATACAGTGGGATTCACAGATAATGTTGTGAAATTGTCATTGTCTATTTATGGTCACACACTGATATTTTTCTTTACCACTCGCCTCATCTAATAATTTCATTTTATTTAACGCAATCCAATTTAACGTTGCCTTTCTTTTCTGCAAATGTATACATGTAGATCAAAGCCTGTTGACCTTTAGCATGTCCTTGCAGTCTACTGGTAAATCAGGCTTACAAGTGATCCACCAAGCAGAAAATTTCAATAACTTTCAAGCTTTCAGAGTCAGTTCAAACAGCTTTCTGAAAGCTTGCTATATTTCAGACAGCTCACGTGGAATGGATTATATGTGAATGTAGATTATGTACAGCACTGATGTTTGGCGTCTCGGCTGTGAACTTTTCGCTAACCACAAGGAAGCACCAGGGAGGCAGTGGGGAATGCTATATGAGTGAGCAGAGAGCTGATGGCTTAAGTACATGCCATCAGTGCTACATCCATGATTAAACAGGTGCGAGAGAAAACAGTGTGAGAATATCAGATTAAACTGCTTGAAAAACACCTACTTGTATACTATATACTATAATATCCATATTACACAGTAGAGTTTAGTAACAGTCCACTGTTACAGTTGGTCCTCAACATAAAACACATAAAAAATGCAGCATTAAATATCCTGAATAGGCTGTTCGTCTTCACATTACGGCCTCATTAATCTATGGCCATATTCTACAATCTCTAAATGAATGTAATACTGAACTATGGATATTTAAATGTTAATCCCTCTCGTATTCCTTTGAAGGATTTATGCTGATATTGACCAGTATTGACTGAATGCATTTCAAAACAGCTTTTTCAATTTATTTTTCCTGACGGTCTCATGCACTGTTTGCTAGCAATAGCTGTGACAGCCTGTATCAATCACACCTTAACAAAGCCAAATCAAGAGTGATGTGGGCAGCCTGGGGAGCATCTCACAGGTAAAGAGAGTGCATGTGAACCGCCAGTCCTGGGTTGAAATCCAATGGCCAGCATGGGAAATCCTGACAGGAGAAGTGGACATATTCAGTGACCATTTTATGTGTTTGACCAAGGCACGTCTGACTTCTGGCTGCTCTGGGGAAGCTGGAACAATAAGCAGCTGTGATGGGTGGAATAAGAAAGTTAAATGAAGAGGAAAAGCAGCCTTGTCAATGTAAAACTTCTAACTAAAGTCTTCTAACTAAGACAGGATGCTTCCAAGAGCTAAAAATACGTTTAAAGGTGTGAATAGTCCAGTGTGTATTCCAAATTGGATGGTTTGAGGGAAATTATGAGTCACACACATCGATGGATTTGTTTGTATAATTGTTTTAACTTCTCCAACTTCCCTGGGAAATGTGTCAAACCTAGAATCAAATCACTATTCCCATTCTATACCCTGAAAATCATTAAATTCAGCTCTTCTGACAAGCTGGAAGACCTTCACAACACTATATTACCATTGTAAAACCTGATACCCTTGCAAAGTTTGAATTTTATCTAATATAGGCTACAGTACAATCAATAACCTTTGGAGCTATGAAACCATTACAAAGTCCACAAAATAAGAACTAAGTTTTTCTTCTCAGAAATTACAATTTATGAGAGATAGCAACAATTTTTATTGTTGGTTCCTCATATGTATACTGGCATTGACATCTGGAAAAACTGTCACACACAACCCAGAGATAAAACTAATGCAAACCCATAAAACAAAAGTGACTATTTTCCACCACAGTGGCGTCTTCTTGACAACACCAGCTATACCTCACACTTACAGTAGATGTATGTCTCTCGCTAAAACTATTTGTTTCAACCTGTCATTCTGGGACTGTAATCCCTTTTTTAAACTCTGTCTTGAAAACACTAGTCTGTCAATGACACAACGCAGCATGGAGTAGATGAATAGACATTAAGTGTATGTTGGGTAGAAAACAGAGACAGAGAGGAAGACAAAGACAGGAAGAGAGGCAGTGATCAGACGATGGAAGAAATAGTGCACAGAAGTGAACACATAGAACTAAATAACCAACTTAGGTTTCAGTGGGGAATCGTTTTGCTAACATCAAAACAGCAAATGGGAAAAACAGAAAGCAGAACTAGTGTTGTTAAGTAGAGTTAGGAGATTTGTTTTAAATTACACTGCAGCGTTTTCTCTATGAATTGTAGCCGGTATGTTGAGGAGTGGCGGTGAAAGCTACATGCAGAAACCCAGTCACCAGCAGGCACACAAGAAGGCTGCTGCAGAGGTGCAACGGAGGAGAAGTTAAATGTGACGATCTGTAAAATCTGTGCTGGATATTTACTTTTATGCTATTCTGGTGATCATAAATACATAGACTGAAGAACAACTGGTTGGCGTTTCCACAGACCAATGAGCAAATCATCAGGGAACCATTTTTGAGACGCACGTGATGGTCTGCGAATCAGCCACAGTTGGAGGCACACATGGGTGCTTGTGGAACCTGACCACAAAAAACATGTAGCCATGGTTAGACATGGTTTTAAAAATATTACTAAGATGTTTAAGACAGTATAAGAAATTTGTGTTTTCAGATTCGAAGGGAGGAGAGCAGAGCAGAGTGGAGCAGAGGAGAGAAGTTTTAGAAGATTTTACCAGGGTTTGAGCACATTTCATGCTGACAAATGGAGAAACAAACATCTTATTCTGAAGACGGATTACAGTTCCTTTGCCTCTGGGAGTGTAGTTACCCACTGAGATACATAAATTCATTCACATGCACACGCATGCAAACAGGCGAAAGTGAGAGGTACACACAAGATCACACATCTCTACGTACAAGCACTGTTGCAGTGTTGTGTAGAGTTGAGTGCCATGCTGAAGGGCACTTTGGCAGTGGGTGGCATTTGATGTCTGCAATAAGAAGGTAACAACCCCCACTGAGTCCCTGGTGTCCTCAAGCAACACCCTGCTGTGCAAACCCCTTATAGTTAAACCAGGTACCCACCCACCCCCACAGTGTCAACCTGTCAGTCTACCAGCAGGGTTGTCTGCGTATATTAGTGTGTATACAGATGTGAAGCAGAAACAAAGGCAATAATTTGTGCAATTTCCACTTGAACAATGAAAACCATCCTCTATTCATTCCTATTTACATAAAATAATAATACAATTTACAGCATGCCTCGCTCATAGTCATTTTTTACACAACAATGAATAATTAAAACAAAGCTTTTAACAGTAATGACATTGAGCATGAATAAGAATACAATGAGCTCTATAATGATGTGAGTTCCATTTGGCACAATGCAAATAAGGACATTAGGGCACTTTTAGTTTCATTTAACCTGCAATATTACACCTTCATTTATCATAAGCATTAAATGGTATTCAGAAAACCACAGAGCCAAGGTCAAAAATAAATGTGGATATTTTACACCAAATCCTGAATAATAGTTCCATAATTAGCATTTCATGTGATGTTATTTGTGCTGACACTATGCTGAAGGTATAAAAACTTTCTATAATTTGCAGTTTGGTAATTATCACAGGAAATCATAAAATACAGTACATATGCCTTTTTCCCGTGATACTTAGCTACGGTTTGGGTACAAATCACATTCAATTGAATGAAATAAAGGCGGCTTTAGTATCTTTTTCTCCCTGATTAGCAATTTGCACCAATTATATTGCAAAAATAGCTTGCGTTAAAAATGCAAATTGCTTTGCAATTTTTGAGAAAAGTTATCATAATTTTAGGTCACAATAGGTACAAAAAAGCTCCACAAAATCCCAGAGGGACCAATTTGTCTGAGCTGTGGTAAGGAACAGGAGCAGGGCGGCAGGATATTGTGAGTAGGCAGCTGGCATTGAGCCGGATCTCACTGGGTCGTAGACCAGTGTTTTTCTAACTGTGAATCTGGCACTAACATGGGTCACTGGTTGCTTCTAGTTAGCCCTCACAAGATGATGTTTTATTGAGTGGGAATTTCAAGTTGAAACAATAAGGTTGTGAAAAGGTTGCTGTGTGTTAAAAACACTGATCTGCTCCTTGATGACAAGATAAGAGAGTGCATTTAGTCAGTGGACCATAAACAGAGCAGCTCTGATTCCAGTGATGAATTGTTTGATATGAAGCATGTTGTTCAGTCGCTACAAGAGAAGTCGCTGACAGTCGATTGGTTCTCCATCTGCCAAGCAACATCTAGGTACCAAGATCCATGGCAAAAAAACAAATTCACAAAGGTTCTGTGGTTATCCAGTGCTCGCAGTTTGACCTTTTCTAGTTTTTTTTATCAAACGTGTTAAAAAAAGAAGAAGAAAAAAAAAAAAACTGTGCCGATGTAGAGCATGTATACACAAATCACTGGTGCACATGGCAGTGGTGGAAAACAAAAATGAAAACTGGCCCGAAGCCTGACATTGGCTCTTTTCCATCAGCAATGTGGGACACTTGTAACAAAAACAAAAAAAGCTAAAACTTGTGAATGTGAGTTATGGATAAATGCCAAGCATAGGGGCTCTTGGCAGATCTGCTAATCAATTTGGAAAGATAAAGAAAGATAGAAAAAAAGTGATTAAATAATTGGGATTATGGAGATTTAGCTCCCATAGCTGTTCACAGATAATTTGCCAAAAACTATTCAGTGTATCAGCACTTTGTAGGTAAAACTGTAGCAGTGAAAAAGTAGTGATCATTATAGGAATTGTTATACTGTATATACTTTAGGGACTGTTCAGTTTCCATTTGTTTTTGCAGTGTAAGGTTTTCAGCCTGACACCAGATAATAATTATAATATCCTAATTCATTCAGTGATTTCACTGACAGCACTGACACAGTAGGGGCACTGACAACAAAACAGGATCCTCTGATAAAAAACAAACAAACAAACAGTTTAACCTGGTTCAGTTGTGTTTGCAAATGAAACACATGCAGCCTCACGCTGCTGGTTGATGTCACTGTTAAAATCCTGTTTGATGGTAACACTGTGAACCACTGCACAGTATTTTGACATCTGATAAGCCCTAAACTTGTGAACCTACATCAAACTTGCCATCCTCAATCATTTTCCTCAGATGACTACAAATGCATCAACAAGCTGTCCTTTTACCTTTTCATGTTCTTTTTTTAAAACTCCCCTCTCTTCTATTTGTCCAGTCCCTCTTCCTTCTATCCTTTTGTTTCTCTACCTCCACCACACTCCATCTCATTTCATAGTACAGTCAGGCTATAAAGAACCATCAATCAAAGCGCTAGCAGGTGAACAGCCATTACTGTTACACACATAGACACAAACACGCACAAACGCCACACATAAAACACATACAGCTGCTGAACTCGAGATATATTGCCATATCCATCACACATTTACACACATAAACTCCAAGAGGTGCTTCAACTTTAAGTTTGCACACTCCTGTTGTTTGCACATCAATTTCAGACACAGAGATTGGTCATAGCCAGACTTGAGGGCAAAATGAACAAATAGCAGTCACAAGCGCACACACATATCAAACTTTCCAAGCGAAACCGACTGAAAACGCGGCTCAATGAGTGTGTAAGTGCTGATATTGACAGTAAAAGACTATGTCACACACACAGAGAGACACACTGGACAGTTTATGAAATGATTTATAAAGCTGCATTGTCCCAGAAACACACAACTCCTTAGGCTTTAATTTAAATGATGCTAGAGAGAAAACATTAATTGTATTGTTGGTATCCTACAACATGTCTAGACATACTGTATGTGTGTGTGTGTGTGTGTGTGTGTGTGTGTGTGTGCGCATTATAGTGCGCTCATTTTGTGGTCTGTCTTTGAATTAGTGTGCAACTCTACACTACGTATGTCCATACATTTGTTCTCCCCACTGTGCGCGTGTGCATGTTTTGTGCGTGTTTGCATTGTTCTCCAAGTGTGTGTGTGTGTGTTTATTGTTTTGTGAGTGTGAAAGTGTGTGTTCGACCACATTGAAAGGCATATAATCCGACGCTATGGGCAATATCAACACAGAAAACCACTGGGCTAAAGTAGGGCAAGCTTCCCTTTAAAATACACACACACACTTATGCACGTGCGCGCACATGGCTAACACAAACACCGCTTCGCCAATCCACTGTGGGGGAGAAAAGCATTATTTGACAAACCATTAAAACTGATTCTCTATGCTTCTGAGAGACAGTGAGCGGGAGAAGGGGAGAAAAGGAGAGAGGAGGTGGATTAGAGAGAGAGGAAGTGAGAATTAGGAGACCCCATTCCCTCCTGCCACCATTTCCTCTTCTGCACCCTCCCTCCCCCCAGCTCATTCTCCCCCCTCCTCTCTCTGTCAGGTTTTGTTTGGAAGCCCATGACATGTGTCCTCTACATGCTTGTGTGTGTGTGTGTGTGTGTGTCAATGCAGTAACCGAAGGATTTCTGACACGGTGTGAACATTAAAAGCTTCTTCAGTCACATACACCCACAGGCCTGTGGGAAGGGCACCTTCACACTCACCCTAATGCATATGCACATTCTCCACGTACAGATACACGCATACCCACATACGCACAGATGTATCAGACAGCAGAATTAGAGTGCTCATCATCTAACCAAACCCTTGCAGCTGCAAAGACGAACACAAACAGGGACACTGTGTCATATTTAAGTGGAACAAGACCATGTAAAGCTGATCAGTATAACTTAAATGAGCATCAAACCTAAGTGGCTCCAATGTACTTTGACTGGATTTACTTCAGTGTGAAACACTTCCCTCAAACTGCATCATGTCTTGACGGACACATTTTGGATCTTTCCAGGTTGCTTTATTGACTTACATTGAATTATTACTTTTTACTTCAGTGTTTGTTTTACTAATGAGCACAGAGCTCCACGGTTTTTGCCTGAAAAACAACAGTTTTGCACTGGGTGACGTGAGTGAGTGACGTGCTCTTGCATTAGAATGAACTCAGGTTGTTCTGGACCCTAAAAAAACTACAGAAGAAGAACCAGCTGTGTTCAGGATTTAAAAAAATAGGTGGAGTGACTTCTTCCCTCGCTATGGCCTCACATAGCCAACTCTACAGTTTGTTTGACCTTTTCTACAGTGTCAGGAAATTAAACTGAAGTTATTTAATTAGTAATGACAAAAAAATCACAACTGATAATGGCATAACAAAGGTTCAAAAATTTGGCTGCAGTGATGAATGCATTCAGAACAGAACTCTTAATTCTTAATTAGTGCATGTTTTGCTTTTGCTAATTTCTAATTCTTGCTTTTATATGTGCTTGCACTATGCAGGCATAAAAAAAGCTAGGCTAATATATCTGTGTGCAATTTTGCAGACTTGCACTATTGATTTGAGTCGACAGCATATTCTCCCTGCTTGTCAGCTGTGGCTCTGTTGCATTTATTGCACTGTGGATCCGAATTTGAAGGCTAAATGTGAATAAAGACAGTGGCAATAAAACAAAGGAAGTTACATTAACGGTGAAATAAAACATGCATTTTTTTTGCTGAGCTCATTCTCTGGTGAATAAAACATGACTGACATGAGAGAATCAGCTTCCCCCCCCCACCCCCTTCCTTCCTTCACACCCTTACTCATCCTTGTTTGATTGATTGCCACCCTTCTGTTGCAGCCGTAATCCTTCACTGTGCCTTCCAACCATAAGAGATAAGGTAGACGGGCTAGATTCCTGTGTTTTGGGAGGCTTATATTCCCCATTATTGGAGTTTTGGAGTCCTAAATGCATTTGCATTTCAGGATTTAAAGTGCACCATGTAATTGTGTTTTCTTTACCATCTTTTGTCTTTGAAGCAGTTAGATTAGCTAGATGTGCACACTGGCTACCTTAAAATCTCCCTCTGCTCAGATATGTGTTTTGCTCATTATTACTTCACTTGAATGTTTGACCTTCACTGCAGAGAGGGAGTTTGACACTAGAAGGGTGTTTTAGCATTCATCTACTTTCCTCCAGTGCACATACAGCACAGTGAGAGGGAACTTTTTAGTAAAGTAGGAGACTTGTGTCCAGGACTAAAAAAAAAACCCAAACATTTGCATATTCATGAAGAAGGTAATTGAGATTTTCTGGGACAAAAAAATGAACAAATACACAGTATTTTTTATGCAGATTTTTTTAGGAGAGGATAATGAATTTACACATTACGTGGAGTTAAGTGTTAATGTGAGTAGGCAGCTGGGGGCACACTTGGTCTTTTGAAAGTCTTCTACCAAGTCTTTTGCACTATACCAAAGAAGGAGCAGAGCTGACATGAGTTCCATGAGGGCAACAATCTCAGCAAAGAAAAAAATTAATAATATATATATATATATATATATATATATATATATATATATATATATATATATATATATATATATATATATATATATATATATATATATGTTACTGGGCAGTCAGCTACTTATTATTCAAAATAAAGCAGTAATAAAAATGACAAAAGACACTTGGTAAGTAAGTGTTTGTTTCTCAGTCTATGTCAATAGCTGCAATGACAATTAGTTTAGCTTGGAGCATAACAACAATTCAACATTAGTCAGTGTTACTGTGATTCAGGCATTCAGACCTTAAAAATGACTCAGTCAGATCCTACGCACTGAGTATTAAACATGTAACACTGAAAGATAAAAGAACCACGACGAAAAATCTATTTTTCTTTACAGATTCTATGAATCTGCATTTTAGCAGCAGGAGCCATTGGATTACATTCACTTTTGATTGTGTTACCAGTAAAACCACTGACATTTATTGGATCAATTTGTCTTGTATGGTTTTCTCTGTTCTCTGCAGATCATCTGCATGTTCTCCTCGTACTCACTTCTCCTTAGTTCGTCTTGTCCTTGTGTTGTCTCTCTGGCCTTCATCTGCTCGTGTTTTGCTCACTCTTTTCTTGTCTTGCTCCTGTCATCAACACCACTCTACCACTTTCTCTGCTCCTCACGCCCTGTCTTTGACATTCGGCTGCATCCTTTTGTTCTGAATGCATGGGAACAGTGACAGGCTGAGACAAAATGTCAACAATTTCTGCCTGATTATTAACTTTTGCAGCTTTTCATTTATTGTAGTTTGATAATAACTGATATCTTAATGACTGTGCAGGGCGTAGCATATTGTAGCTTAGCAGAGGGTAGAAGTGTATAGTGGAGCAGGGAGTGGGAGGGCCAGGTGGAGCAGAGTGGGTTTCTTTTGAGTCTCATGCTAGCTCTAGCTTAAATTGTATATAGTAGCTTTAAATTTAAGTCTCTTCACAGAATAAATACAAATGCAATTAAATGGACCCTGATTCTAAACTACATAACAAAACCTGCATCAATTCAGCTTTAATAATTAATTAATTAATGTTTATTTCAACAGTTTATTTTTAAAATATCTCTTTTGGTGTTACAAGAGATGAAGTGAATTTAGGTTGGCCATGATTGTACAAATAGAATTAAATACAGAAAAAGCTAAATTATTTAACGTGAAGAGATAATTAAACTGAGTTTCACAATCTGATTAAGTGCAGGTTATGTTGCATGAATATTCATCAAAGGTCATATTTTGTAGGGAGGTTAATCTGCTACGGGTCTGTTTAGTTTTTTTCTCTCATCATCATCACCATCACTAGCAGCTGTCAGTATAATTTTTTTCTTTTAAGTCTTTCTAGTGAATTAACAAGTTAATAACACATCAAAGGCGAACACCAGGTAAAAGTCCTCCATAGTTAAAAACGACCTTTATAAAAAAAAAAGATTTAAAAATTATGTTAATCTGTATTTTATTCTCACCTCAATCTCCCATCTCATGCAAATACTGAAAACCTAAACTGTGTGCACATGTTTAGTTATGAAGCTATGTGTGTATAAAGAAAATGAAAACATGAAAATGTCAAATGATCTCAAATGTTCTGTAAATGCAAACATGCTGCTAAATAAGCAGACAGAAAGCCTCCGTCTTTATATACGAGAAGGAGCAAAGCAAAAGATTTGCAGTGGCCCACTATGCAATGAAAACATTTTTTCCCAAGACCCTTTTTAGCACCGTGGTGAGCCTCCTCTAATCTCTTCATACACTTTCTGTCCTCATTCTCTTTCCATCACTTTTTGACATTATCTTTTTTTATATCAGCCCTCTGTCAATTTCCCTCTCTCATCCATTTCAGGCGGCACACACACACACACACACACACACGCACACACACATTTACTGTGAGGCAGGTGACATAAAAGAACACGTTATTATAAAGCAACTTTTACATATTCATAAACTGGAAATCAGTATTCCTTTAAGACGTTTTCTGAATCATTTTTCACCGTGTGTGCTCATTTATGTGACATCTTTCCATTTTTAAACCCTAAATGTTACTGAGTGTTTAACACACCACAGTGTTCCTCTCTCTTTTCATCTCTTCTCCTTTGAATCCCCCAGTCTTCTTATTTTCATTCTCCTGTTCTTTTCTCCATTTCCTCTCTTCTTCCCTTCTCCAAGGAGGCCAGCCCAAACTTCTTTGAAATTTAAATCGGATTGAAACATAAACATTCGTTCTATAAACTCCAAAGTCAGTTTCATGATATGAATTTTGTGCTAACAGGGTAATAGAGGCAGAGAGAGACGACCGTGAGAAAGATTTTCTTTTGAATTAGAAAAAGATGAAACGCACGAGGGGAAGCTGATTCTAGGTGTGTCTTTGTGTAACAAATCATTTTGACGCTAGTCTGTCAGCTGTCAATCATAACTCATCTCCAGTTGCTATTGTGACCCTGTGGTTGTCGGTGTGAAAACAACAACAACAAAACTTGCTGTAAATTCAAAGCCAGGCCAGGTGCTGTGCTGCAATTGGCCACAGGGCTAAAATATGCAAAGCATGCTGACTCATTGGCTGATATGAGACTTAGTTCAGTTTTGGGGGAACTCTACTATTTTTTCTACTTAGCCAAAGACAGACATACTCAAGGATGCCTTTTCATGTCTCTGTGAACAGTTTGAAGAAACGTCCACACTGGTGGGATTAGTTAGCTCAACTCGTGGAAGTCAAGATAAAGTCATCCTTAGGTAAATACACTCTGTCCGGCACTGAGGTGTTTTCACAGATACAGGCATATCCTGACATTTATGTGTCCCATAGGTACATATTTGTCCTAATGTATGCTCTCATCTGATCAGGATAGTAGTGTCTAAAATAAAGCTGAACTGAGCTCCACTGTTATAAATATGACGTCTTTTTAAGAAGACCTAACAAATTAGCAGAGAAAAAACAGAAACTTCAACACCCACTTTCACAAGATTACTGTATGTGGACACCTCACACAATCAATCGCAGCACTGGATATTCCAATTAATTATAATTACATAATACTGGCAGCCTACATGAGCAAATTTGACATTTAAATACTCCCACCATACTGTCTTCCATGATCTGCAAACATTCATAAATATGGTAATGTCTGAGAATTGAACCTTTATTGAAAACAAAAAAGCTGAAAATCTGAAAACAATGGAGAATAAAACTTTCTTTGTTTACAAATGTTGCTGTTTATTTGTGCTCTCAGTCTGGGAGGTTAAAGCAAGATTTGTGGCAGATGGATGAGAATTGACTCATGTGCATAAAGAGCTTCTTTGTGTGGAAGTCCTGAGGAGCCACGTAACAAACAGCAGACGTTAGAGTTTCTAATGACATTCTACACAGCAGGTAACCAATAACACTGGGCTACACCTGTACTACACCTCTGCTGAGATGACAAGACATTAGAACCAGGGTTTCACGAGCAACTAGCCTGCACACTGGACATATACACTGACAGCTAGCACCATTAGCTGCACACAGCATCTCAGAACTCGCAGACAGACACAGTGAAACCACAGTTTTTCATACGCCCTCCCAACTTTCAACAACTCGCAGGCGATTCTCAGATGCGCGGGTGGCCATCTAGCCAACTGAACTGACAGAACAGGTTTTGAAATGTATTACTCGTCTGCTGGCAGAGGAAAACCACCTTCAGCCCCTGTGCACAGACTCTCACATCTAAATAGCAGCAGGGCAGCAAAAACAAACAAACTGTCAGAGCAACAGAGCAAATGTCTTCCTACTCTTGTCTATATAGACCACACACTTTTATAAGTAATGTCTCATTTCTCGTCTTCCTCCCTGCTTTTTCTATTGTAATGTGTACTTTTAAAGATAGTTTTACAATATATATCAGAGGTTTTTCCTTCCACCACAGATTCATGGGTTTCTTCATTGTCTTCAGTTGCTGAATTCTCAGATGTTTGGCTTTATTTTCCAATGTGAAAACCGTTTTTCCGTCCTGATAGCCTGACTGTGTAAGCAGTTGTTTTTCTGCATGCGTACATGTGTGTGTGCTCATGATACTATATGAAATGAAACAAAGTTTTCAAACAGGGAAAATGCTGTTGGAAGTACAATCACAGCGGGAGGCAGAAAGTGATGCAGGAATGAGAAGGAACGAGAGAAAAAACTGTGCAAGCGAAAGAGAGACTGAAAAAGAGATGAAGAAGCATCGACAAGTGGTTGGAATCCTACACGAGTAGCAGCAGCTGAAAATAAAGTAGTATGTTTTTATGCTGGCGAACCCACAGTGGGGAGGCAGACAGAGATACATCAAGTCAGAAGAGAGGTTAACAGGAGAGTCTTGGCAAGAAATGCAACAGAGAGAAATAAGAGAGATGGACGAAATGGAGCTCCTCATATTTTTTCCACCATAGTTCTCCAGCAGTAGCTACTGTGTATTAAATAGACAAACATTTTCTCTCTATGCAAAATGTGAAAAAGCTCTTAATGAATAAAAGACTAAAGAACTTCAATGTGAAATTTTTTATTTCATCCATGGTTGAAAGAAGTTTTCTTCATGTTTAGATGAACTGCTTCTATTGGTTGTACATTTAGAGAAAAGTTTTTTAAAATGTGAGTCATAAAAAAAAAAAAAAAACTTTTATTTCCCCAGAATGTGAATAAAAACCAAATGCTGGAGAGAGCATCATTTGGTTTTTGCCTCTGATATCAACGCGCTCTCCTCGCTGCACTTTGGTGTAACTGTAAAAAAAAAAATAAAAAAGATTCTTTTGGAGGCATTTCAAACTCTGGCTTTTTACCAGCCAGGCTTTCCACCTTGATGTGCCTGAAACAAACATTTTTTTAATCTGTATTTTCAGGAAGTGTGGATTCCATATCACCACTCAGCAAACACCCAAAGGCGGAAAAACAACAGGAGATTTTCTGGATAAATGCCAGCTCAGATGTTCTAAAAATGACAGCCAGCCAGTCAGCCAGGCGGTTAGTCAGTCAACCAGTGTGGAAAGGAGTGCCAGGGGCCTCGTGTCTAAATGCCTGTGCACATTACATCTTATGATGTATGATGTTTTGAAATGCAAAATATAAATCAACCACTATGCCTAAGGGATGGAGCTAAATAAGAGAGAAATGGCTGTTACTATACAGTAGTGTGTCACAATTTCCATGTATCAGAGGTGATATTTCTCCTTGAAGAAACACTTACATGAAACGTGAGAATTTATTTGTCACTGTAGAACGTCATCATTTACTTCAGTACAGGTAGATCAGTCTGCAGGTGGGTTACAAAACAGCATGAGCGTGCATATTATAATGAGGATGATCAAGACAGGACTGGAAGCCACAGCTCAATTACTTTGTTTTGGGCCTTTTTATTTTAAATGTAAAGTTTTGTTTTACACCTATTTGTAAGAAAATCGCTTTGTTTTTTATTCTATTTCAATGTAGGTTTTATTTTAGGAATAAATGTACACAGAATGAAATGTACAAGGCATAAATGTACACATTGTGTGCGCATTATTTTATTTAAAATTAATAGATTTTCAACTGGAAAAATAATTACAGTGCTCTTGCTTCTAAAAAAGCGAGGTGGCTCTGATTCCCATCACACCGGGGCATTTCTTACACGAAGAGTCATCTCTCTGTTGCTGGGAAACACACCAGCTGCCAGTCACTTGTGCACAAGCAAGCTCCACCTGTACCTATCAACAGCAGCTACATTCAGCCAATTAAAAACACAGTGGGACAAACAAACAAACAAAGAACCTAAGTGAAACTCCAAGGACCCGGTGATATTTCTCCACGAAGCCTGTTGTTTTTGTTTATGTTGTGCTCATTTCTACCGGCGAGATCAAACACTGCAGCTCTGGGTGGCCAATAATAGGCGCTCCTCTTCATCACAGCGACACAGGGGCATCCACGACCACGGAAAAGAAAAGAAATGTGTGTTTTTCTGTGGAAAATAAGTGAAAACTGGAAACTATGAGCCTTATGACTTTTTCTAAACCTCCTGTGGATATTACCAACCAGATCACAGGTTGTCTGCGGTTCCATCTGAGGAGTTTGAGTGAAGACAGAGATGTACATTTGCCGATACGCCTTTCTCTTCCCATTTTTGATTTGTGTAAACAAAGATGTTTTTGAACCAACAGTTTCAGTTTTTATGCTAACTTTAATAACGCTGCCGAACAGAGGAAATATGCTGTCTGAGATTGGAATATTGCATTTTCACAGCTGCACCGGTGAACCTACACATTAGCGGCTATGAAAAGCAGCGTGTGCCAGGTGTCGCTTTGTTGTTTATGTTCAATCTCGTTTCGTCTGCGACTTCATCTCCTGTGCAAAGAGATCATTTCCTGTTAGCATCCATAAATAGCAGCAGCAGAAGTTTATCATAGGATTATTATAGCAGAAGACTACAAATGGATGGCTACGTTGGATTTTCTAAAACACTGTGTTTTCTGAAAGTGAATGACATCACTGTGGGTGGCCAGTGTTCATGGTGAACTATTCATGAGTGCATGTGTCATTTAGGCTGTCTCATCCAGTGGAGCTGTGTTTTGAATTGTCATGTTGATTTCTGTTGATGTTTTTGTTGTTTTGCATCTTTTGTTTGGGGTGAGATCTGTTTCGGGAACCCCTGGAGTTTTATTCTTTTTTACTCTTAACTTTCTTTTTCTTCTTGTCACTGTATTCCTCACCCTGTTTTTTTTTTTAGCACTTTGCACCAATGTGTCATCAGCACGTAAACAAACTGAAGTAGTAAGTCAGACGTTTCACTGAAGTGAAACTTCTGTGACAAGGCCTAATCTGGATTCACGGTAAATTACACTTTTACTGCAGATGTCTGAATAAATGTGACTGAAATTCAGGTTAGCAGAGACATTACATAGCGCTGCGTGTGTATGGCTATCATTGTGAGGACCAGTATGAATTTCTAACCATTCAAATAAGGACATTTTTACAAAGTGAGGACGTTTAAGGGTGTTTAAAGAGCAACTTTGGGGTTAAGACTCAGGTTTTGGTTAGAGTAAAGTTAAGTGTGAAGCAGTTAGTTGTCATGGTTAGGGTTAGGGTAAGGCAGTACATTAAATAGCAGTAGATTAGCATGGACAAAGGAACAGTAGGGAGCTAGGGAATGCATTACGTCAATGAGTGTCCTCACACTGACTGCCTTACAAAAATATGCGTGTGTTTGTGAACAAGTGATCAAAACACACAATTTGCAGAGACAACTTAAGGAAAGCTCAGCTTGAGATCTGGCCACTGGCTTACAGTCTCCTCTCTCCCTCTCTTGCTCATATGGTGTCACTCTGCTCCACTCCGTCTCTGTTTTTCTTAGTCTACCTTTCTCTCGTTATTGCTTCATCTCTCCCTCTGTATCCCTTCACCCCCTGCTGTGTCTCAGCAGTAACAGGTGTTCGGTGAGGCAGGAGGCCTGCAGATCTAAATGTTCTCATCTGTCCAACAGTCCTGTCCAGCAGCTGAACTCAGCATCAGTCCAAAGCCAGCTCCAGCGACCATAACGCCTCCCGGTAGCTTTCATTCTTAACTAATAATTCCTGCTACCTTGGAATTGTGGCTTGGTGAATCCGAGAGAGAAAACAACAGGGTCATTAAGTTCACAACTGGCTTTGTTTAGGTTTTGATTTATTCGACTCCAGTGATTTTGGCGGCATTATAAACACAGTGACTGAGCTGCAAATGCGTGATAGGAATGTAAGTCACACACAAAGAAAGTTCAGAACCAAATGCACACAACAGGTTACACCAATAATTTGTAGTGCATCACCAAAAACTAATAGAATAGAATGGACAATAATGGTAGAAAATTAAAGATGTATACAATATATATTGTATACAATTCAATTTTTATTGCCTGCTGTTCTTTTCTCTCTTCTCTTTCCTCTCCACTGTCTCCGGGTGCTGCTCAGTGGGGTTGTTGGGTTTTCTATATAATTCTGTATACAGTTATATTTTGTAAGGTCTTAAAACTTAAACACTGTAAAGTGCCTTGAAATGACTTATGTTGTGATTTGGAGCTATACAAATAAAGTAGAATTGAAAAAAAAAAAGCATATTTAGGCAGATTGAAATGTAATGTCTGAATCTTTCTGTATGTGAGTATAGTTTGGAGATTTCCTGTGACATCATGCTGATCACAGCTCCTGTCCTCCAGAAAGGAGTAAGCTATTTTAAAAGCGGTGCTTCAGACCTACAGAGGAGGAGTGTTTGATATAGAAACCTACCCTGGGAGTTTTCCTGTAAGTCTACATGGACCAATAAGACTGGAGCTGTAACTTTGATAGCTCCACTGTGGCTGCAGTCGGACAGACAGTTGAACAAATGAACCGACAACAGAAAAAGGAAAGGAAAAAAAAAAAATCTAAATGCTTATCATGCATATTCTTTGAGTTTCCATCTCCATTCAACTGTTATCGCATTGTGAAATCTGCACTCAACTTTCTGATGTGCTGGTGACAAGTCGAAGCAGCTTAGAGAATTATCAAGAATACAATAAGACACAGACAGACGGACAGAACTACCAACCGCAGAGGGACTTAGTTCAACTAGCTTTAGCATCCTCCCTCTGTGTCTGTGTCTGTGTGTGTGTGAGAGAGTTCCTCTCTGTTTCTATTCCTCTTTCTCTCCATGTTTCTGTCTCTCTCTCCTTTCCCCAGCAGTCCTACCTCCTTCCCTCCCCCACTCTCTCTTTCTCTCTCCACTTCTCTCCTTCCTTCCCTAGCGGTTGTCCTGGATTAGTTCCATTGCCTGGTTATCTAGTGTTGGCCTATTTTTCTCTGAAAAGTGTGTTTTTTTTTTTTTACTCTGCAGTGGGGGTAGTCTAAGTTTGTGTGGGTGTATGTGTGTATTCGCTAGATGTTTCCTGTAAACATATTTTGTGATGAGACTTGTAAAGGTGGCTGTGAAAATGTAATCTATTAAGTATCTTTCGTTACTTTCACCTAAAGTAAATCTCCAAACTCTGCTGGACAATTCTTCCCATGTCTCTTTTTTTGGTTCTTTTGCTATTACACAACTACATGTATTTAAAACCTGAAATACTGTAAAGAGGACGGACCATTATGAGTGTGCAACACAAAAAAGGCTAAAATTAGATTAATAAATATTGTAATACTTTATATTTATTATTATAGTTTCCTTGCATCTATGTACATTGATAGGTAGTATGTAGGAAGTATTTTTATAAACATTATGAAATCAGTCTCTTAAACATCTGATGTTGTCGTATTGTGTTTACTGGATGTATTACTCCACTATTCCTAATTTATTTTCACAGATAAAGCACTTTTACTCTGTTACTCACTGACTAATGTTTTGACTCAATCCTGTACCTTTTGGTCATTTTACTTTTATCTTCTAAATCTAACCTCCGTTTTTCTTCACTTTAATCATTTTAATAATTAATCTAAATCTGCAAATCTAGTATATAAAAGCCTATGTAAAATTTAGACTTTCTGAGATCTTCTGAGATTTTCTTGACACTGTATACCCCCTACCACACTGTCACTTTCAACCTGCAGTACATAAATAAACCATTAGAAGCTTGACAAATCCAAAAAAGGTGAACAAGCAAAACTGAGCTGAGAACAGAAGAATGCACGAGCTGGTGAAGGCGGTGGATGGAAAAGAGCAGCAGAGAAGGGAAAGTAGAAAAGTAGAGGTAGAAAAGGGAGAAAAAGGAAAACAGAGAGGAGAAAAGACAGAACTAGGAGAGCGAGAGAACGTGTTTGACAGCAGAATAAATGAACCACGAAGGTAAAGTTAGTGACCAATGAAGCAAAAATTACTGAAAATTGTAGTTATGGTGCGTGTAGTACATCCAGTATATGTGTGTATCTGCATGAACAGTAGCTGCCCTCCTTCTCTCTCTATCACACACACACCAGCACCAACTTTACCCTTTTGTCTTTGTCTTTTTCATTCTCTCATTGTGTCCATTTCCTCTCTGTGCTGCTCTCTTGATTTTGCTCCTTCTCCATCTCTTTACAACAGAAGACACAACACTTCGCTGATAACCTTTGTCTGCCAGCTCCTTCTCCCTCTGTCTGTGCATTCAGAGACACTACAGAGCACGGAGTTTCCTGCGCCTATGCACAGCTGATGTTTACATGTTTAAGAGCAAATGTAAGAGGAGATATTTTAATAAAAGGTGAGAAAAGTATGTACTCTATATATCTAACATGTATCCATATGCAGTATATACTGTATTTTGAGGATTATGTTTTATACAACAGTAACACAGATGAATCGAGAATGAACTTGAAGGAAAAATGTGAAAACAAATGTGAATAAATCCTTTTGCAGACTGGACAGGTGTCTTGGTGAGAAACTAGTGTCAGCTTTCTTCTACATCATCAGAAATGCAACTGCTGTGTGCATTGACTTACCAGAAACATTTCACTTATCCCCTCCAGCAGAATTTGTGCTGGTGTATGACAAATTTCACTCCTGGCACCGGTAGCAGCAGAGGCTACAGATGAGGACAGACATATCCTGTAGCGGCTAACCCTCCTAAAATAATTTCATTAGTATGCATTTCAGTGGAGTTTTGGTCTCGTCTCATGGTTTAAATCCCACTTCAGAGATGTTTTTCAGCATGGAACACCACCTTTACCATACAAAGGTGAAAATGTTGTTGAATAGTATGTAACACTTGACTTTATTTGTCAAGGCAGCTTTTCACACCTGTTTCTGATGCTAGACACAATTTATTACTTTGAAAATGCAAATACCTGAAACTGATGTGTCTACAGCTATATTGGAGCAGTTCACCTTCTGCACTTTCTCAGATTACCACAAAGGCAACTGCAAAGAAAAAGAATCTATCTAGTGTATCTATAAATCCTATAATCCAATAATCCTATCTTATTTGTGCATTCTTTAATCACAGGTTGCCTTGAGAACAAATGCAGGGATGTAATAATAGGAAGTGAAGAGACTGGAGAAGGATTTCTTGAAATAAGCTTTAAGGGGCAAAGATCAATAATGAAAACAAATACAGCACACCCTGAACATCTCTGGTTCTCATGACACGACAGGTTCCTCCTCTAAGTAGGTTAGAGGAAGATAAGTGAAGTAGTGAAGTATTAAAGGGTAGGTTGAATTTATGCCTTACATATTCGCATGTCTAAACACTGTGGAGCTTCAGATAGTTGATGTAATAATTTATCTTTCCCATCTTTACAGTACTAGCAAGCGATCTCTTGTTGTTTTATTTGTAGAATACATACTGCCCTGTGATGGACCACCGCCCCTGTCAGTCTTATCAGGAAAAGCAGTAAGATACTGGATGGATGGGTCAGACTATGACGTAATCTTTATATTTTGTTGTTGTTTTTGAAACTACTTACATACATGGAGGTGCAACTATAGGGTTCAGAGTCTTGTGTAAACACACCTCACCATGTGGCCAGGAGGAAGCAGGAATTGGACCATCAATTCTGGGGTTCATGGATGACTGCCGCACAGTACCAACTGTACTTTATGTAAATAATCTTCAAATCAATAGATGGCAACTAGTCTGATTTAACATCACCAACTTTAGTCCAATCACTGGTTCAATTGCTGTTTTTCATCTTTGTTTATGTTCAGAGTAAATGAACCATTGAACTTTAATAGAAATATCTCAATTTGAACAGCAGATGATCTTTACGTGTTGACAAATAGCAAGATAGCTTTCCCCCAGGTTCACTGAAATGACTTAACTTCATAGGTCTTCTTTTTTAAAGATGCCTGAACACTGCTGTTAATTAAATGCCAGACAGATAAGATGCTAAAATACTGAACACTAAAGAATACACTAAATATTCAAGTTGAGTCCATCTCAATTATGTCTCACTGAGAAGGATGTAATCATATACATGGCATAAATGTAAAGCAGAGTTCCTCTGCCTATACATTCATGGTAGAGGGTGACAAGTCTGAGAGATGTAGACCCAGACATTGTAAGTTACGTCCTACCTAACCAGTAGATATACAGTAGGACCTTAGGCTCTAGACTCAATCTTAGTGTTTCCCCAAACACTGTTTTCTAGTTGAAACATGCCAGAGGAGGTGAACAGACAGACACATCTCCCTCAAATGCTGATATTAGCAGTTTCACTGTGTGTTAAAAGGGTGCATCCATGTGTATGTTTTGCAGCTACAGCACTGAATATAACTCTCTCTTAATTACTTTAGTTAAACATAGCAGTACCAAGTGTCATAATCGCTGTACTCCATAATTAACTCTGTCGTCTAATGCAGATGCATCGCTGCACACATGTAACCCAAAACATAAGAAAGAAACTTTTGAATGAACACACAGCTTCACCATCAGACATGCACCTATCATCACACAGTCATTAAACACACCGGAGTATGTGTTTATTTAAAGGAATAGAAATAATGATATGATGTGTTCATTTTTGTGCACACTGTGTGTAGTTGTCAGTTCATTAAATACATCTAATCCAATCCAGTAGAACAGCTTTTCATTAGAATTGTGATTAATTAGAGTGCATTGTGAAAGGTGTTTCCAATATTCTGTCCACCCCCTTTGACAAGGAAACAGAGCGTAATTTCTCTTTTGATGACATGTCCTTCACTGCAATTGTGCTTTTCTACATTTGATTTTTAATTTAGATGATGGCAACTTTTCAATTCAGCATTGCAACTTTCTCTCCACATGTCAGCGTTCCTGACATCAGAAATTAGGTTTATTGATATTGTTCATTTAGGAACCTGAATGCTGTTTGTTTATTATGCAGGTGCACATAATAATCCAGGTGCTGAGGCCTGGATGGTGGATGCACATTTCTCACAATTTTCAAGTTTAAAGTCTGAAAACAGTAGTTGGATATCCATATAAAGGAACTGAAGTAGGTTTTGTAAAGAAAAAAAGTAGATTTTGTGACTTGTGTAAGAGGCTTCTGTGGTCAAATCAAATGAATGTCTTTCAAATTACTCTAAATATACTGTGCAAAATCTTCTATTTGTGATTCACTTGACAGAAAAAGGGAATTTTGATCTTAAGACACTAACTAACTGCTGGAACCTCATATGTACATATCTGAACAACAGTGATATAAGATAGATAGAATATGGACATGTTATTTAGCATTTTCCACCCTTACGTACAACCTTAGCCTTTTATTTGGAGAAAACAACATTTATATTACCTAAAAGATCACTGTGGCAGACTCAGTTTCGACTTAATAATGTTATTAATTAAGATAGTTAATGCAGGAAAGCAGTATCTTTTAAAAAGTAGATAAAGGCTTGAGTAAAGCAAAAATGTTTGTACCCCCTTCTAAATAAATATGTTGCCATGAAGTTTGTGATCTTCTGAGGAACTCATTAATTTGCTGGAGTGTGGGTCACATACAGAGTGTGAAATGTCCCTGCAGGGATCAGAAAGGTATCACTTAACTTGTAAAATTGCAGGTATAAGTGCAGCTTGACAATTCACTTTCGGAAGCGCCTCATGTGCAGCAGCCACAGTGGAAGCACAGTGAGCTGCTGACAAAGACCCAGAGGGTACGCGACAGTAAGAATGTCAATGGTTTACACTGCTATACCCTCTGACCTGACTCCATAACAGCTCTCTGTTTAGGTTTGAGAAACTTGAAGAGTGGTAACATCTAGCTGCAATTTAAAACAGAGCATCTCTGTCTCTATCTGTTTAAACTGGTTTAAAGACTGTTTCAATGTCAGAATCAGCAGCATTTATTAAACTGTTTATCTCTTTAGACATTGAAAGACCAAACATTGTTTGTCCATTTCCCTAGAATGCACACACAGCAGCACTTTGTGAACCTACACCACTGTCTGAAGGACGATATAACTTCTCGGCATCTTCCTAACTATTGCAAATATGTGTTGTTGACAATAAAACAGCAGCATCTACTTTCAGCTCAAGACTCAAAACAAACAGTGGTCAGCTTTGTCACTCTCTAAGAGCATGACTTCACATTCTCCATTCTTCATTTTTAACCCCAACCCACAACTACTACACAATCATTTTGGAGGCCGTAGTGTGTTTTGTGCTCATGCACCATTGTGACATACAGGAGCAGAGTTTGGTCATCACTTTCCTGACCAACAAAGGAGGCAGGGTATATCCTGGACAGAATGCCAGTTTATTATGAGGCTGACACAGGGACAAACAACCATTCACGCTCACATTCACACCTGCAGGCAATTTGAAGTTGCCAATTAATGTCTTTAGATTGTGGGAGGAAACTGTAGTACACAAAAAAAAAACCCTCACAGACACAGGCAGCAGTAGGAACCTGCACCATCATGCTGCCCTGACCAACAAATCCCATTTTACAAAGTGCCACCTGGATTTACCCGCCTTAAGTGGTATAGGATTTACAAAATATCGGCCTTAACAAATTCATCTTTAGATAGTGTCAGCAAGAAAACTGGTAAGATGTCTCCTCCTGTAAGACAGGAGACGAAAGACAGCCAATGCACCAGTTCCTCTGCAATGCTGTTATGTTACTAGGAGGCCTGACAAACAGAAGAACCCTAAATTTATAATCAACATCATTCACTCACCTCTTTGGGCTTGAGTGACAGCTTAACTTTCCTTACTGGTGCTAAACAGCAATGAGATGGACGTTAGGCACTGTAGCTGAAGTGGATTCTGTAGGGGGCAGGTTTCATGGTGAAAAACTATAAAAAAGGGACAGGAACTTTCGAAACTACTCATTTCATCATTGCTCTCCATCTACTGTAAATGTGCAACATGTTCCCAGCAGCGAAGGTTTCAGAAAATCCTGCATTTTTTGATACACTGCTCCAATTTCTTTCAATACTGCCAGTGAGAGAATCAGGACTTTGAAAAAAGTGGTTGGAAAGCGACAAATGTGTCTTTGTTATATAGTATAGGATGCATGCATAGAACAGACAGTGAGTTCTGTGTAAGAGAATCTTTTCTGTTTCAGACATAAATATTTCCACCCTGTTGACATCAGTCATAAGAGTGAGTGGGATGGAGCAGAGTTACCGCTGCTGAAGCACAGCTGGAGCTGGTAAGAAGGGGTCACAGATGCTGGGTCAGCCATTCTACTATATATATAAGATTGCAGCATTCTCCCTACACAGGGTCTGAGGGCAGATGGAGGGGTGGCTGTGAGAGAAAGATATATCATGGGCCCTTGGTGGTCCTCTTTGTGAACAAAGAGAGGGCAGTCAGCTCCTGTTGGCTTCATCCCAATGTCAATGTGGGATGCCTGATGGGTTCATATCAGCATGTCTTGCGCCATTTAGCCAGAAGCTAAAAGGAGGAAAGGGTTTTAGGTCAACTGGCTGACCACTGCCCTCATGGAGCTCAGACAGAGATAGGCAGCAGCAGGATAATTGGAATCCGTGCTTATATGGGCAGGGTGAGATGTTTTATGTGGTTCCACATTAATGAGTAAATGGGTATCATTCAATAGCTACTGAAGCTGGAGCTGGAGGAAGCCTTACAGACTGCGCTGAAGCTTTGCCTGTAGTGACACATTCAAGGGAGACGCCAAGGGCACAAAGGAAGGCTGACCAGCGGTCTCAATGCAGCACTATGGTGCCTGTCCTCAGTAATGTCCACACCATTTCAGAGAAGTACTAACATCAACAGAGGAGCTGAGCTGAGGAGAGAATGAACTCACACCTCCCAACTCACTTGATCTAAATGACACTGGGAATAGGTTCACTGCAAGCACTCTGCACTTAGGGCCAGAAGCTCTAGAGACATCTAATATACCACTCTTCTACTCATCTCTTACATTTGACGACTTGCAAAGGACAGAGCAGTTGAATAACTTCTGGCATGTTTGGATCACTGTCCAAGTCTTTGGGTGCCAAATAACTCCAGGGTTAATTAACATCAGTGACAGACACACCAAGCTGGTTGCAGCTGCCACATTTCCTGCGCCTCTAACCACTGCAGTTACTGCAGTGGTTACTGGGGTGGCAAACTAAAAAATAAAAAACAATAGGAAGACGACAAAGGCTTGTTTCATCTTTCTGAGGCAAAGAATGAGCACTCTGCAGCAGGTGATCCAAGAATGGCCCAGAGGGCCAGGCACAGGTGAGTTGCTGGTACACTTCACTTTCCTTTTGTCACGCTACAGCTGCAGTGCAGGAAACTAGAAATCTTTGTTTCAGCTGTTATTTTACTTTGTGCAGAACCACTATCCCAGCACAAGTACACCTCAGGCCAAAAACTTTGAACAAACACAGTCAGTGAAGGTTCGAGGTGCATTACACAACAACCTACTGGTTGGTTATACTGTCTTCTTAGACTTTAGGATCAGTACAGTACGTAGAAACCTTTCTGAACATATGTATACAATAGTACTGAGAGGACATAAGAAGGTGCAACAAAGCTAAACTCTGGGTTAAAAAACAAACTTATTTGCAATAAGGAGAGACAACTATTTTTGAAAAAGTATAAGAAGAAAACAAAAACAAACAAACAAAAATTAGGAAAAATGAGGAAGGAAACTTTATATTATTTGAAGCTTCCAAAGAACTCCTAATACTGCTACAGTATAGTAGCAGTGACTAATTTTACTCAGTAACTTGGGAATGTGGATTTCGCAAAGCCACGATCATTTAAACACACAAATTTTTTCTAAAGAAATTGTATTTACACATAAAAGCTGCACAATCGATAAGCCTCCTCACAAACCCACCACTAAATACAATCTGCAGTCTACACCATTGTCCTCCAAGCAACAAAATAACAAAAATATATTTTACTCAAACACTGACACATAATACAGCTTTACTTTCAAGGAAAAACCCACTATTATCCATAACTGCACCACCAACCTCAAACACTACTTGGTGCATTCCCAACTCTTCCCTCCTACACACACGCAGAGTACTATGAATAAGCTTCCCACAGTTTGCCAGCGCTGTAGATGCCGCTCTATCTGCCCTTTCTGCAACAATATTACAGTCGTAAAATTCAACAAGTAGTGATGGTTTTGTATCAGGAGAAAAAAATAAATAAAACGTTTTCACACTTTCTGTTTTATTTGCAAGAGTCATGTGTTTAGTTTAAATAGTTTGAAGACAAAGTTAAATTCATCACATCTCCAAACAATCCTAAAAAGCTCAATATTTTGTGGTGAGTTCATGCTCCTTTATCTTGAGAAGATCAGAAAATCAGCCAAACAAGCTTCCCGATGATTTGTCTTCTCTCCTCTGTACCATCATATTAAACAACATTGTGAAAGACCGGATCTATGGAATTTGAAATAGATGTTAAAAGTAAGAATATATTTTTATATTATATGCAACAGTTTTTTTTTAAAATATGATTTAGCCTTTTGGATTTCTAGGAACACCTTTTTTACTACCCTTCATAACATTGAGTATGAAATGCACAACTTATATTACAGGTAGTATAGAAACTCATTTCTTTTCTTCCATTGTTCCATGTACATGTTTATGCAGCAGTGTTTTTTTGTTTACACCCTTTACAGCAAATTGTTTTTTAGTGTTTTAATTTATTTTCTCTGGGCTTTGATGTCCCTATTGTTCCCTGTAGCCTAAATTACAATGTTGAACAAAGTAAGATCTATTAAGACTAACATCATTCAAATTACCCATAGTGGTCAAGTGATTTTTGCTGTTGTAAACAGGCGATAATTAGGAATTAATTTGACACTTGGATAGAATCACACAATGAATAAACAGACAAGTGACATCATCTCCTTTCAACTGTCTTGTTTTATCTTTAGATTTTAACCTAATAATTTATGAGTCAGCCAAGCAGAGTATGAGTCATCATAATAATTATAATGATAGATTTTCATTTATAAAGTGTCTTTTAAGACAACCAAAGACCTAAAACAAGTTTTAAAAAGCGCACTCAAAGCAGGTGTAGCGCACCCAAAATAACTGAATGAGATTCCTTTTGTCAATACTCATAATAATATGAGTCATGTGTAAAAACTTCTCATCTAAATTTTATGAAATATTTTTTATCCCATTTGTTCTCAAAGTAGTGGACCATGCTCTAAAATGTGGCCTTGATTTGCTATTCATTTGACCTGAAAGAAAATCCACTTCAATTAAATCTGACTCTGTTCTTTGACTTTATAATGACTGTGTCATTTTCTCTTTAAGAGAATAAGTATTCAAAGCACAGATGTCAAAAGAAACATGCTTTTGTCCAAAGTTTAACTCTTTGCTCAGAGAAGGTGCATGGGGAAAGCTAGAGAACAAGGAAGAGAAAGCACATCAAATGAGCAATAAAGAAGATCATGTTTTAAATAAAAGAGCAATTTCTAACCTCATTTTTAAGTTTCCAGGCGATGGTTGTCCATCGTAAACTGATACAATATCAAAGTCTTCCTCCAGAGCCAGCGTGACGAAGGTCAGCTGGATTCGGTTCCTCTCCCCCGTTATTATCAACCACGTACAGTTGGCGTAGTTGGGATAACCATGGGGGAAACCAGGCGACTCTATGGTGCCATTCAGGCCTTGGACTACACCACCACAGGATTCAGCTGGAAGAGAGAGATGAGACAAAATCTGATTAGTATATTAGGATCTCAGATTTACATTCTGGAATAAACCACACTATATGATTTAAAAGTAATTTGATACATGCTTTGCCTACAATAATAAATTGGTAATTTTCCCTTCAGCTTTGCAACAGTTTGAACAAGAAGATAAAGTGAATGTAGGTCATGAATGCTAAACATCTTTCTTTTTTTTATTCTAGCCTCTAAAACCTTTTGAAGTGTAGTTGATTGAATAACACATGCTCTCCTGGCACTGTTGCATATGTCATGTGAAAGTTTAATGTAAAGTGCCTGAATATGAGTACATAATGTATATACTTAGATTTCATGTCTTTTTAACCCTGACAATGTCAGTGACCTGAAACCAGAAATAACCACCCATGAGGTATACACTCACATGCATTTAAGCACGTGCATAGTATTGCATAGTGTTGTTTTAACAGCATGTGCCCTATGATAACATTGCTCATTCATTAAAATCTCATGATATCAAACAGTAAAACATACAAACAACTCTTTTGTCCTCATTGTCACACTGAATAGTCAAACATACAGCTTCAACTTTCACTACATCAAACACACATAAATGCAGAACCTCATACTAAGCCAGCTCATATGCATCTGTTTAGAGCATCTGTAAATGCTGCACATAACATTGTGCATATTCAATTCTTTTTGGAGAATTTTAGCCTTAATGATTCCTTTAAAATTTGTGATAATGAATGATTGTTATTATTATCCAACTAAAACAGCTTGTTATAAAGTTAAAGAGGACTCATGGCCATATGATATCATATACAGCTGTCTCTGTTGCCCATCGGCGGAGGGATATGATCTGGTGAAGCGGAGTGCTTACATGTCTTTTGATTGGTTCTATTTGCACGGCACTTTCAGGACTTGACCTTCTCTACTTCTCAGTGTCAGCGGGTGCTGAATACGTCCGTGTACTGTACATGGGTTAAAGTATTTCACAGGAGACACACTTGCACATACATACAGAAGACCCAACTCCATACAGATGGCTACAGCTCGAGTGAGAAGTTCCTACTTTAAAAAGGCAGAATATAAATAATAAAGGAGATGACCTAAAAGCCAAGCTGATTTATAATAAATATGGTGATTACATGCTACACATGTAACTGGGGTGAACCAAAACAAACCACAGTTAGCCAGGATATGAAATATGAAACTTTAAGGAAGTCTGTAAAAACTAACTATTTAGCTTTAATTAACAAACTGATACAGTATGAGCAGAGTGCCACGTGAAAAAACTAAAACACCAACAAGACTGAAAACTATCAAGGTTTAAGGATCCCTAACTTTTTCTCAGTTCCCCTCCTTCTTCCTCATTTACAAACTCCACCGGCACTTCTCTCTTCTCTCTTGCGTCTTTTATCTTCAGCTACTCCTCGAGACTCACACTTTATATAGTTTACTCCTCAAGAAACTAGAGTATACAGGGCACGTAGCACAGTGTGTGTGGCCCACATGAAAGCCAGCAGTAATTGTTTCTCAGATAGCGATGGCTATTGATTTATTAAGCTTTTATTACTGCGAACACACTCTCTCTCTCTCTTGCACACATGTATAGAAAAGTGTTGTACGCTCCAGAGACAACCACTAGGTCAATCAACCAAGTGCTAACAAAATGTGTGTCTGTCTGTTTTTCCGTGGTTTTGTACTTTTCCCCATCAAAATGAGAGCAGAACTTGCCCATTGTGCACATACCAGATGTTCTTAATTGTCTGAAGTAACACAAAACACACAAACATACGTAAATACCTATACACAAGCCCAACTGGACAGGCTGGCAGTAACAGACCAGCACGCATCCACTTTTGCTCACACACAATCTTCAAACCATCTGGAGTGTCTAGATTAATTTCAGATTGTTCTCCGCTGTCTTTCCAACCCAATTCACCTCTCCCCCTCAGCCGTCTTTGTGTCTGTCTCTCATCCTGTCTCCAGTTGTCTCTCTATTTCTGTCTGTGGTCTCTTCTGCTGCCAGATCCCCCTCTGCATGCTTTTGAACAGATGGGATAAGTAGATTTCTGCAGATATTTCCATCACAACGGATGCCATATTGTAGCACCATACTTGGGGCATTTTGATAAAAAGTACCTACTTTGCTTTGCTGTTGAGTTTTCCCCCTGTAGTGTTTCATACTTACATTTTGTTAATGTAGTTTGTCCAGTGGAGTAACTGTCCAGCAACTGGCAACCTCTAGTAATCACGAGTCCATCAGTCAAACCTTCTAACAGCATGTAAAGAGTAAGAATTAAAAAATCTTTCCCTAACTAACCGTAACTGTAAGTGGTTTAACAATCTAAACATCCTGTCTTCTGGAGAATAAACTGAATGTTTGACTGCAAGATCAGATATTTGTTGTCTGACCAGCTGACATTGTGATGTCTACAGCCCCACATCGACTCTTTCTGAAAGAGTTAGAATAACCTTTGTCAGTATATAGTGATGTCTGCTGATGAGTGGCAGCCTCCATCATAATAATTATTAACACAGTACAACCAAACACAGTTTTTTTTGTCCTGTCTGGTGCAAAACGAGTCCTGTGTATCATTTTAATTAGCAACCAATTTGATAGGAAAAGGTTAGGCAGGCTCACTTAAATCTGTTTAATTTTTGGGCTGCTGGTCTGTCTCGTTGTCATGGTAACAGTTTAGAAATCATGTAGACACAAAGTCACACGTCCACATTTTATATCCCCATGTCTCCGGTCCTCTCCTCGCTCTGCATCCGTCCTGCTGACCCTACATACTCTCATAACATCCGCTGCCTTCGAAGAACTAACAAATATATTTAGTTAAAAGCTGAGTTGCTTCACTTGATCAGGTGAAATGTGCTGACTGACCCATAACGTAGCTGTGTGTGAACGTTGTATACTGTAAATGATTCTCAGTGTGTAGAAGCCGTATTTATATCTCAGGTTTTGAGGTTTTCCCCGCTTTTTTTATCACTTCATATAAACTGTATGTGCATGTCAGCAGGGCTACACACTGACACTACAGAGAGACTCCAGTTAAAATACAAATTTGAATATTTTTCCATATCCCAAGAGACATTTCCAAAAACTGCATGCCACAATGAAACCAAAGCAGCTCGTTTCTCAACCTCTTCCAGTTGTACAACAAATATTTCTTTTACCTTCAATGCAGAAACATTTTCTCAGTAAAAACAATGAGTGCACTGGTGTGTAATGAATTGGGTCAGTGCATAGATCTACATAACAATCAGACAGACTCTAAACATGTAGGTGCTGACAAACAGCAGAGAAGAAGCCGAGTGCTCTACTAGAACCTGACCACAAGGTCCCTGGCTCATAAATCAGATGCTAGCCCCATCTTTCCACAGCGTGCTGCCACAAATCAAATGCATCTTTCTAAGTTACGCTGTGTAGAACTATTGACTGCAGTGATTCAATACTGGCTATGAAAGAGAGGAGAGGAGAGGAGAGGAGAGGAGAGGAGAGGAGAGGAGAGGAGAGGAGAGGAGAGGAGAGGAAAAGGCTTTTTGGAGTGTTTTTTCCTTTTTTTTGGTTTCCTTGTTTTCTATCCCTCTTTGCCTCTTTCACACCTCCATCTTTTTCATTATCTCTGTGTCAGAATCATTGTGTCTCTCCCACTTTATGTTTGTCTCTCTGCAGCCCTCCATCTCTCTTCATCTTCTCTCTCTCTCTCTGTCTCCAACCCCCTGTCCATCTTTGCTCTCTTTTATTACACTGGTATTATCACCAGCCCCCTACCTCTCTCCATACATCTCTTCCTCCCTGTAGCTTCACTCCTCTCTTTATCTCCTTTTCCAGCTCTCTGGCATCACCTACTTGCTCCCTTTTCTCTTTCTATCTCTATCTTGCTCTCCCATCCTTTTATCCCAGCCGCTCTCTCTGCATCCCTCTTTCACCACAATTATTTTTGTATTAGTATCATGGCAGCTCTCCCTAAGTGTCATTACGTCTCTTCCTTGCTATTATTATCACTATGTCATATTGTCTCTCTCCTGGTGTCATTATATCTATCTTTCTGTGTTTCCTCTCTTATCCTGCTAGAGTGTTAGGTTGTTTCTATTCCACCCACTCACCTCCTATATTTATCTCACAAAGAACAAATACCACAACCTCTCTCTGTCTGTCTTTCTCTCTATCGCCATTTCTCCCGCTCTCTGTCAGCCCTCTGTCAAACAGTTTAAGTAAATGGGACTGCGGTTAGATTCAAACATTTAGGCCTTTTAGCTGGTGCTCAGTGGGCATAAAAGCGGGTCTCGGGAAAATAATATGAAAGTCCATCTATGCAGTTAACTACGCTGAAAACGCTAAAAAAGACTTTGTGTTCTGCTGTGAAAGCAATTACTCCTAAAATGCATTCACCAGTTTGAACTTTTTACATCCATCATCACTCTGAATTGTTACTAAAAGAGTTGAAAAACCAGTTTGGTCAAAACACTTTTTGTCAATGAATGTGTTGAGACAAGAAAGCATATTCTCTTCAAATAAGAAACTGCCCGAAATTTCACCCCCATGTGTTGACTTGGAGATGATGGACTGAAAAGTTTGCTTCTGCTGGCCGGTAAGTAGTGTAAAAATCATGTGCAGTCATCAATCAAGTGCAGACTTTCAAACTAATAAACACTGAATGTGTTAAAAATGCCACCACGTCTCTTGTTACACTTCGATAAGTTGATCAAAGAGCCTATTTGTCAAATAGAAAATTAATAAAGCTGTCAGATGTAAATTAGTTGCTCGTTAAAATGAGTCGAAACTGCGAATTTAATAAAGAGCGGTGGTGATGGAGTAAATATATATGGGGAGGCAAGGGACAGGACATGCCCAGTCACCATGACGACCACAAGACCTGGAGCTCAGACATGCATTATACCACATGTGAAACACACATAGAAAAATGGACAAACTCGCAGAGACATACAGGAGCAATCAAGGTTAAGTCCAGAGTAAATCTCAAATACTGTCAGCGGGGGTCGTGGCTGCTGTCTGAAAGGAGGGGGGAGCAGACACAGGTAGGACGGATGGCGTGTGTGTACTTTAAGTAAGAAATGATCACAGGTATAAGCACAACTTAAGAGAATTGCACATGATTGCAAGTGTACTTGTATTTGAAAGTGTCAGTGTACATATAAACGGTATCTTCATTATTCATCATTTCTGCTTTAAAAAACACATTGACTTTCTGGAGGACGCCACCAATCTGCCTCTTTAATCAATCACCCTTCAACCTTCGACTCAATAGTTTTATGCACGGACTAGTAATAATAAATGGAAATAACTCAAGGGACTCAAATTAAAATGAAGCGCTGAAACAAAGCAACCAACAAAATTAAAAATATCTGACACAATCGTACAGTCCTAGTACTGCTCTTGCTTCTCCGTATGATTCAGGAACAATTCAACTACATGTAAGTAGTTAAATATTTCAAAATGATTTACAAATCATGATCGATGTGTTTTTTTCACTGCAGATTTCATTGTCTGTGCAGGCACCAGCTGAAATTTTGTCATTCCATTATTTGTATTTGCTTCAGCAGTTTCAGTAGAGCAGCCCATGCTTGTTTGTTTGGGGGTTTGGGAGCTGCTGTCAGTTTGGTGATGCCAAACCACTGGGGGCAGTTTTATGAAGTGATGGCAAATGCAGTGCAGAACACTGCCACAACAACAGCTCATTACCAAACATGTCACCATTGAAAAATTACAGCAGTCTTGCAGATTGGCCATGCTAGGTTTAGATGTTTAAAATAACATGACGTACTGTCATACTAAGACAGGAAGGTGAAAGAAACATGTGCTGCTTATTATTCCATAATAATCATTGACGAGCACACGTGGGACTTTGAGCTGTGAATGCGTGCTCCATAAGATTGGATAAGATACAAAACACAAAGAAGGTATTTTTAGAGTACAGCCTCCTATACTGGGAATTACTTTTGTACATTTACATTCAGTCATTTGGCAGACACTTTTATCCAAAGCAACTTGCAAGTGAGCAGAGTGAAGCCGTGAGAAGAAATGTCTCGTAAGACATAATAACGAGATAAGGGAGAAAAAGGTTTTGTTTGTTTTAATTTTTCCAGTACATATAAAGCTCATTTTTTTATATTGGGCATAAGGTTGCTGAGCAAGCAGAATTAGGTAGATGGAGTCACTTCACCATCGTGGGTGCAGTTGGTGCTAACTTGGGATCTTTAAATATGTGGTGTAGTGACAGCTAGAGGCAATTGGTTAGGGTAGTTAGGGTTAGTTTGACCTGGATTAGGGTGCTCAGGTAGGAAGGAGCTGTTGAACAGTGTCTTTCAGCTTTGAACCTGAATTGGAAAACCTCTGGAAGCCAGAGTGCAGGGATATGAACAGTGGTGTGACAATGTGTCCTTAATGGTTAATCAGAAATCAGACAGATTGTGTGGAGAGGTTGTATTTGTGCATGATGGTAACTCTGCCAGTAAGGCATTGCAATAGTCAAGATGACAAGTGCCTGTACGAGGAACTGGGAAGAATATTCACAGAGGCAGGGTCTGATTGTTCTGATGTTGTGAAGGGATAACCTGATGCGAGTAGATAGTATTGTCACAATCATCACAAGTTCTGGAGGGAGAGAACTATGATAATAAACAGTGGTACATTGTTGACATTACAAGGCTTTAATGCCAGTTTAGCTATTAAGTAGTCCCTGTCTACTTATACCTGTTTTTTATTGATCAACACACTGTCTCTTTTAAGGGGCTCATGAAAAGTTAAAATAACTATCAAAGCATGATTGTGGCATTTATGGGGTTTGTAAACCTGCAATTTGACCTCATTTTCACCACTTGGGGAGGAAGAAACAAGTTGTAAACACAACACTGACAAATTATCACATTTTAAATTGATGTGGTGAACTTACAATAGAAACCAGCTGCCTCTTTACTCATAAATCAACAGAGGCGCAGCAACATTATCATTTACTTAGGTTTATGTTTCTGTTTCTCCACTATAGTCTTTAACTTTAGAGGTGTAGTGATATTTTTTTTAAAGCTGCTTGCTGTAGCCAGATGTTGCACTGAGAACAGAAAGGTTGCTGAACTCCAAACCATAATACTACGAAGCTTTGTAGAGTTAAGGGAACTTACCGGTGGTAATTGTCTGTGAGTGCATCACTGTGAGTGACCCCTTTCACAGCACAGTCATTTGATCCTTTGTTTTTTTATTACAACCACTTTAAGCAGTAATAACCTTACAGGTCACTTATATCACCGTTTCAATGACTCTTCACCATATAATGTTTGGTGTATTGTTTTAGTTTCTTATAGTTTAGACTGTCAAAATCTCCAGGCCTGAGTTTCCTTCAAAAGTGTAGCTGTGCTCCTGAGTCAATGAAGGGGAACACACAGATATGCACAGAGCCATCTAACTAGAAAAGATGTGACAATGAAAATCACTGATGCCCCACTAGCTTGCAGTGTTATTGCCGAAAAGAGAAGCAGTGTGCTCAATATTTAACTTACCCTTGGGGATAAGCTGTAAAAGAAAAAAAAAAAGTCTATGAAATTGTTTTGCATTTTTGTCGACCTGTAAATGTGATACAGAGAGCACGGAGTCAGCACGCGCACACAAACACAAACACACACACACACTCCAGCAGAAACACATCTTTGCGGTCAAGGCTATCCGGGAATATAAAATCCATGAACTCAGCAATCTGCTGAAGCAAAATGGGTGCTGAGAGCAAGAAACGATACGCAGTCGTCTGCATACTGTATATATGTTTGTGTGTCTGCTTGGCCTGGGGTGTAGTTAGTGTGTATCTGTATGTGGTAAACTGTACTATTATGCTGAGATGTTCTTATACAAACTGCAGCTAACAGTCAGGACTAGGTCACTCTGTCATTGCTGACAAAACACACACACACACACACACACAGCACCTGAAAGCCCCACATTTTTCTTTGACTCTTTTCTTTCATTTTCCGTTGTTCTTTCCCTCTCACCTTCTCTTTCTCTAATTCTCTCCCCTCTTCAATAAAGATATTTCTCTTTGACAGAGGAAATCAATTTCTTGTTTCATCTGACAACAATGCTGTTTTTACGGCAAACGAAAAACAAATTAAAGCACTCCTGTAGCCCAGTTCGTATGACAGTTAGCAGCAGTTTTTCTAAATAAAAAAAAATCACCAATTTGCTGCTCTTTTTTCTCTGTAATCCATCACAGCATTATTCCTTAAAGACACCTTAATTGGTATTGTCAAAGTTTTTGTTTGCGATTTTCCTTTGTGTAAACTTTTATGTCGGGCTTTACTGTTACTAATCTGGCACCAACAGGGAGAACTGTGAACTATAATACGTGTCACATTACAATCTTCAATGTCACATCTATGTTTACTAATTTATAACATCTTAGACGTTAATAGGAAAAACACAAACTGGGCACCACTAGAACGCGTACACATATTTTTAAAATAAGCAGTCACTAGATGTTTTCTTTCTGTTCAGCTGGTTTCATTTGTGCCAGCATGTGTTCTTGCATATGTTCCTGCATATATGCAAATTTAGGTTGGTTAAATACACAAGAGACAAAGAAACAACATAACTCACTAGTCCAGGAATGTACTGTATGATCATTTCTATTAGACTCACCCCCCGGTGTGAAAATGATTCATTTATCATCTCTCTTTTCTCTTTCGCTCTCAGGTCTTTATTTCCTAACAACCATGAGTCAACCATGATATCACCATGCATTTTCCAGCCTCTGATTTATACTTGATTTCTTTACTATTTAGCATTATTCCTTCTGCACTTGTTCACGACAGTAATACGTTTAGCACATCATAATGAGACTTGGCACATGGTTCTACAGAGAGTTCTGTTTGCACGTTAAGTCCTGGAAGAGAAATCTCATTTAAGCCATAACATTAATAATAATTTGGATAAACTTGTTTCAGTTCTTTTACCAATTCTTTTCTTTCTTTCACTCTTTTGTTATCTGGGGATTTTAAATTAGCTTTAATTTTAGTGCTATAAAAAGTTAATTCAATCAGAAATGTTATTGATTTTATATTTTCCTCAACTTCTCTCTCTCCTTTTCAGCATATTTCATCTGCAGCTACAGATTTCTAGATTTTATTTCATAGTCAGAGTGAACTGGCAAAAAAACTAATACACATTAATACAGGCTATTTTAATATTTGCATAATTACCAGGGGGTTAGTTTAACCTCAAATAACCTGATACAATTATGACATCAACACTTTACATCAGAAGTACGCTCACTTGCTCAGGTACACCTATACACGCTAATGCACTGCAGTACAGCAGCTCTGCCATGAATTCTACTTCTAATTTCACACTTTTTGCCACTGAGAGGTGATAACACCACTACATGTTTATTACTGAGATCAAATTGGTTGGTGGAGTTTTACTACTTGAATATATTAAGAGGTGTTTCTAATGTTTTGAGCTCCTTATTTATGCAAATAGGGTTAATAAAGTGTCCAGTGAGCCTCTATTAAGAATCCACAGTCTCAGGTTTACTTTTCTAGTCATTAACAGGTTAATGACAACCTTTACTTATCTTTATCACTAGAACATCATCAAGACACAAAGAAAAACCTCCAGAATTCATAGCAAATTGGGCTGCTCTTATTTAATTAGGGCCATTGCTGATACGTACAAGCCTTCAGGACCAGAACATTTTTCTTTAAATTGTTGAGTTATACACTGAATGTTTTATGAAAGAAATTATTTGGTAGAAATTATGCCTTTAAGCCTGGGCTGTTACCATCCTAAACCTCGGCATATCATTTTTAAACTGATGGCCATAGACGATTGAAGTAATTCAGTTGTAAATAATTCAGTCTCCTTTCTCCAGTGAAATTAATTAGGGTCTGTCAATTATAGTATTTACCTAATTAGTTACACCTGCAATGTCTCGGTATTTTACAGCTCTAACCAGGCTTTTACTGAAGGTGAGGATGACTTAGCAGGAAAGGGAAGCACATCCCTCTACAGTATATTCACTCTGCCAAGGCTTCACTCTATAGGTTTTCCTTCCTGTCTTCTCTGTGCGCCTGTCTCTTGGCTTTATTGGTCCCTGTGGATTTTTGTGTCTCCTGTGTGTATGAGAGAGGGAGAGACAAGAGGTGAGGGAGATGGAGACAGACAGATAGAGATGCTCTGCTGGGCGATTTGTGTAATAATTGTGCGTGTGTCAGTGCACAGTTAAAATGCATGAAAGCATCTCCCGCACATATACACACAGTACAGCGGTACAACAGAGCTGCTGTGCAATGGCTGTGATTCCAACAGTAAGAGTTAGCTGGCCAGCTGGCCAGCTGGCCGCCGGGTCTCTGGAGAAACGCTGGAAAACATGCATGAGTGTGTGAACGTGTATAGATGTCAGTTAAAGTGTTGTTACACTCACACCTCTTAGAAACAATGGCCCATTCTTCCTGAAAAGTGTGGAAATCTGTCATGCTTACCTACATGCATTCATTTACCGCTGAATAAAGCAAAGAAGCTGTGATAAAAGCTGAATTGATGCTTATACTACAAAGATCTTAAAAGCCTCAGAAGACACAATAAATAAGTTAATTGTAGTGATGTTTTAATTAGTTACCACAGGTGTCTTCATTCTTACAACCGGTCCTTCAGCTTATTTAAATAGAAAAAAGTAATCACTGTGCCGTTTGGTGTCATTATGTGCACCACACTGAACATGAACAAGAGAAAGACAAGAGGAGAGTTATCTGAGGAGATAAGGATAAAAATATCTGCCAAGCACGGTCAACATAAAGACTACAAGACCATCTCCAAGCAGCTTGATGTTCCTGTGGCCACAGTTGTCAATATTATTGGGCTGTGGCTACTGGACCAAAGCCAACCTCCCAGGATGTTGCTGCTAGATGAATATTGAGCCCAGATTTCCACAGAAGGAAAGTTCAAGTTGTGGAAAAAGGACCAAGGAAACGTCAAAACCGATGCAAGCTGACCTCCAAGATCAAGGTACAACAGTAACTATTGTTTTCAGAATGAAAGTGGGCTCCATTGAAACACAAACTTACTGGAGTTCAGATTTACATTTAGTCATTTGGCAGATGCTTTTATCCAAGGTAGGTATCCAAAGCAGGGTAAGCATAAGGGGCTCAAGGACCCCTACTGGAGGGAGGCCACACTATGACAGTTCTGGGAGAATGTGTATTGGACAGAACAAACAAAGTGACGACTTCCAGGTAAAGAACATCAGTTTTAAGGTCATGGAATAACAAATGAAGCTTTCAGAGAAACAACATCCACATTGTGGCAAATGCGGAAGGTTCAATTATGTTATGCTGCTGGCACAGAGTGCCTTGAATGTGATAGGGCAGAATGAAATTAGGAGATTCTGAAGGAGTTGTGGAGACAAACACACTGCCCAGTGGCAAAAACATACATCTAGAATGGATGAGGATGAAACACTGGAGTGATCTGAAGTGGCTGCTATGAGTGCTGATCTTAATCCAAATGAACATTCATAGAGAGATGGAACACACGGTGAGGAGTCGTCATCACACCTGAGAGAAATGGAGCAGTTTGCTCAGGAAGAGAAATGTCTCATTAAGAGCTACAAAAAGGGCTTGATTGCAGTGATTGCCTCAAAAGGTTAAGCTACAAAAAGGTTAAGGGTCTCAATACCTTTGTTCATGCCATCTTGCTTGATTAAGTTAAAATAAGAAATAAATATAATGTGTTTCACTGAAAATCAAAAGTCTGTTCAAGTAAATATGAAATAGAAGAATAGATCACTTTTGACAGCTTCAGCTTATTTCAGAGAAACTATGTTTATTTTTACATTTTCCTTTCCAACACTGATGTCTATATATGTCTAAGGCCGAAGCACACAGGCACAAACACTAAATAAAATATCAAACAGAGATATTTTCACTAACAACCTGGAACTTTTAATTCACAGTAGCACACCGGTAGAGATGAATACACATAAGGAGCAGGGAAAGAGTGTGCAAAAGACAAAGCAGAGATTCAGCTCTTTGCATCGATACATTTGCCCTTGGGGACCTAATCCTCTGTATGCTGCAGTATGCTTTGTTATTTATCTGTTTTGACATTGATGTTTCACATAAGCTGGAAGATCGTGTGTTTGAGACACAGAAACACAGGCAGAGAATTAATAAAATTAAGAGTTTCTAAGTAAAAATGGAAATGGCACAGGTGTGACAATAGGCCGTAGAGTTAAAACTGCAAGTGGAAAAACAATCCTAAAGACACTGCGCATTGTGTTATTGCAATACACAAGAGAGAGAGAGAGGATGAGGAAGAGGAGGGTCAGGGGGTTAGAAAGTGACATGGGAACAGTCAAGACTGGAAACATACTACAGATATAGAAAAAGACACAGACAAAAAGGATGAGACAAAAAGAAAGAGCAAGAGCTGATACAGTCAAGGAGGGGAGGCAGATGGAATAAAGGACAGACTAAAGTCAGCTTCATGCAGGAGAATAAACCTTTATTGACCTAACATCATTTTATTGGGCAAGATAACAGATCGGTGCAAATTAGTACCTTTATGGAATAGTGATTCTTTTTTTCTTTGAATACTGTATTTGCAATGGGCTCTAACATGAATGCTACAAGTTTAACGTTGAACAGTCTGGGTGATTTCTACTTAAAACATGTTTCCCCTGTATATCGACTGACTGTGCTCCACTCAGTGGTTTGAATGGGGAAGAGCACAATGGGGAATATGTTATGCAGCATGTACAGTGCCTTTCAAAAGTGTTCATACCCCTTGAACTTTGTTAATTTCGATATAAATACAGCTGTCAAGCCCTCAAAGGTTTGTTAGAGAACAATAGTGAACAAAGAGCATCATAAAGCAACATAAGTGCACTCTGCAAATCTGGCCTTTATGGAGGAGTGGAACGAAAACCTTAAGAAGTCCCGTTTGCAGTTTGCAACAAGCCATGTGGGGGACACAGACAACATGTGGAAAAAGGTGCTCTGCTCAGAAAAACAAAATTGAACGTCTGGCCTAAATGCAAAACACTATGTGTGGTAAAAAAAAACTAGCACTGCACATCACCCTGAACACACCGTTTTTTAGCAGAGACAGGGAAGTTGGTCAAAGGCTAAATACAAATGAACACCACACTTTTCAGTTATTTAATTGTAAATACAAAAGAAAACCATTTATCATTTTACTTCCATTGCACATTTATGTGACACTTTGTGTTGGTCTATCACATAAAATCCTAATAAAAGACATTTACGTTTGTGTTTGTAATGTGATAAAATGTGTAAGAATTCAAGAGGTATGGACACTTATGCAAGCCCCTGCATGAACTGTATCTGTGCACCAGTCAAGACTGAGCAACAACGAAATTAAAATGTGAGGATGGGTGTCGGGTTGTTTACTCATGTACCCTGGTTACTGTCAAGGTTATGAAACTACATGCACACACTTCTGATGAGGCAGAACTAAACTATTGCTCTGTTCATAAATACAAACTAATGACATATTTTCCAAATTTTGTGGCATATATATTACTGAAAATGTGATATCATAGAGAAAGACTGCATCTGCAGTATTTGCAGTTACATGCTGCTTGAAATTCTCAAAACTGTGGTAAATTCCTTATCATAGCTAGCATATTGCTGTAATGTGTAATGTGTCACATATAAGATATTCGTAACCATAATGTCATGCTGGAGCAGATTACTCTCCAATCTCACACTGGTGCAGTGGCAAATATGCTTGCTGCAAGTGGATCATTTCCTGTCTGCATGACTTCAATAATGTTGTTGCTTGCGATGACATTACTAGACCAACATTAGGAAAAGGGCACACCAGAGGAGAATGTCAACAAAAATTAGGTGGGTTGGTGTTGTGGTATCAAAAACTCAAATCATGCCTCTGCCTGTTCAGACCACATGTCATTTCAGAAAATGTATTGTTTCCTGTGAATTTGTGTTTGAGTCACATCAAGTGCTCGGAAAAGACACAACTACAATCATATCAAACATGCAATTATTGTAACAGTTGATGATTTTTAGCAGAACTTGGCATCTACAAATGTTTGTATTATGTATGAGAGGCTCCAATTCTGCACCTATCTGAAGGCAGTGAAACAGGTATGTGCACTCTATCTTTAGACTGTAATTTGGAGGATGCATATTTTCAAAGCAGCTTGCACTCCTCATCCTTGAATAAATCTTTCTGAACTAGGACCAAATCTGATGCACACCTGTTGCATTTTAGGCATAATGCATATTTGTGCTTAGAGACCGCAACTGAGCTCTGTGACTCTCTCCATTACAAAATATCAGTGTGTGGTGGAAGCACATGGCTGTTAAATGGGATGATAAGAGTTGATCTGATTGTTCATGACTGATACCAATGATTTATTCCTTCTAATCCAGCCTCCTTTGCATTATTGCTGCAGGTGCACCGCTAGAGCGCTAAAGCCTCTGGTCATGAAATTACTAAAAATCTGTCAGTCACGGCCAAGTGCACTAGTGCAATGAATTTCACTCTCAGAAATAGGCTCCACTGAGGAAGTAGAAGAGGAGGTTTGAAAGGATGAGGAGAGGAAGTGAGAAATGGAATGAAAGTGGAACATAGAGAGAAGAGAGGGAGAAACTGTTGTGGCGTTTCAAAGGGAAAGGGGGAAAGAGAGAAGAGATGGAATACAGAGAGTAAAACCCCCTATCCTATCTTACAGGAAGAAATAAAAACTTGTGTAGTTACCAGGGAGGGTGCTTTTATTCTGGTGTTTCTATAGCAACAGTTTCTATGTGCCCATTTTACCGACCTGCAGAGTTATTATTATGCAACGCGTGAAAAAAAAAAACAAAACAAAACACAACAACAAATGCCAGAAACAATTCGATTATTAGTAATCATGCAGGCACAGATGCAAATTTTTAACTCACCGTACCACATGCAGCACTACCTGATAGGAACTGTCCTACAGAAATAGACACACACACACGTACGCACACACAGGCGCACGGGACAAGTTTAATATGACGTGACATGTTTCCTCCATGGGCCTCCTCAAAAAGCAGTAGGTGAAAAAGGCTTTAACAGGCAGCCCAATATGAAATGAAATATTTAGAAAAATTGGACTGGGATTTTTATTTGTGCTGTTTGTGTAACTCACTGTTTATCTCTAAGTTTCTTCATTCCTGTTACTTTGTCTTCTCCTCTCTGTTTCTTTGTGTATATGCTTCCTAATGTATATCTGTACCATTTGTGAGTATCTGTTTGTGTGACTGCATATAGCTACACAGCAAATCCTGTGTGATCGTTGCATGTTGTCATTCTCAGGAAGACAGATCGAGACAGACACAGAGAACCTGGGACATCCATCTTCTGCAGTCTCTCTGAGTGTGTGTGTGTCTGTGGATGTGTGAAAGCCCACAGCTCTTTAACAAACTACATCATATTCATGCATGATTTGACAAGGGATTTTTAACATACACTCACAACACACACAGACACACACACACACACAGACGAGTGTGCAGGATCATTAAACTCAGCCGATGCTGACTTTTGCCTTCAGCACTTCCCATGACAACAGAATCCCATCAACACTCTCACCTAACCTTTTGTTGCTGCAGTAATCAGCGATTAACAATCTGTTAGAAAGACAAGAAAAAGGTGAGCAGGGAGACAGAGAGAGTGATGGGGTGAGGCGGAGATACGGGGAGGAGAGGAAAATAAATAAGCAAATAAATACATTATATAGGACTAGGGAGGAGGAAGAAGGCACACGCACACTTACTCACTCACTCACTCACAGGTCAAATGCTCCTACTCAGCATAAATCACTCTACATGACAAGCTATTGTAATTAGCCCATTATAATGACAGTAATCATATCACCATGAATGGGCTCCTATTGAGATTAAATAGTATACACTTACAGCCACAAGGTTCAACAGACTGAGGCACACACACTATGGCTTTACTGTTACACTTATAAAATCTAAACACCATGAATCAGGAAACGCAAAATGATCTTCAGTCAGTCTTCATGGGTATGGGTATGTGTTCAGGTTTCAGACAGATGTGACTCCTGAGGAGCATGATGTCCTGTCACTATTGCAACCCCTTAGCAAGTACACACACACACACACACACACACACACACACACACACACACACACATACTACATGGATGTTATTTCCGTGAGTTGATTTTTCCCAAACAGAATGACAGTATGAATGTAACAACTACCTGCATGTGCTATTGGATGTCAGTAGACAAGTGAAGAAACAAACACTGAGGGGAGACACTGGAGTTGAACAAGGACACAACTTACATTTCCTGGAGCACTGTACACCTGTACATTACAGGTGACTAGATACAGTCAGCTGGCACAGTGGCGCAGCAGTTAGCCAGTAAAACATACATCAGGACAATGCTGTTCAAGAGCCTTTCTTGCTCGTCACCAACATTCTAATGAGAAAATATGATTTTTCTCTGTGGTTCTACTGCACAGATAAGAATAAAGATCCTTTTAGTCGAGCTCCAGTAAACTGGAAGACTATTAGCAGCTGCAGAAAAAGCAGAAATGTAATAGAACATTAAAGGAGCAGATCTATAATGAAGCATGGTATTCACACTATTCAGCAACTTCAAGGTCCTAAACATGTTTGAAAACAGCTAGTTGCATCAGAAATTAGACTGTTATCTAAGAAGATACAGCCTAGCATGTAGGGTTAGCTGATGTACAGTATATGCCAAGCCTCAATCACACGCAGCACTTAGTTAAGGTTAGAGAACATAATCATTCCACGACTGTGTCAGCTATGAAAACATAATCACATTTACAGTTTAGTTGCATAGGTACATCATTTTTACAAGACAAGGTTGGCTGAGCTGAACATTACCGACCTTGATGTATCTCTGTGAAAAAACTGATATTGATTTTCTCATTTGGTGCTAAATGTGACCAGAAAGAAGCATCTGCCCAAGTGGTCCTCACTAAGAACATAGAGGTGATCACACTGATCACATTCACACACTAGCTTTGCTATATGTCTGTCAGCTGGTTTGCTTTCATGTAAATATGATCATCAACATGTCAACATGTCAACACACATAATCTGCTGTGTTTAAGTGACAGTTAAACGTGTGCATGTGCAATGTGCGATGAGGCAGGAGGTAAAGGGAGAGAGGTAGAGTGGGTCCACTGGGAAAAAAAAGACTGGTACTTAAAGAAATGAAAAACTGATCATACTGTAGATGAGTAATGAACTGATTGAATTCCCATTAATGAGTGAAAGAAAGGAGAGAGATGAATGCCTAAAGAGAGTGAATGGAGCACTCCGAGGGGGGAACTTAATCAAAACGATTCCCATGATGTTAGTATAGAAAACACCTGCTAAAACAGCATTGAAAGCCGATTGTGAGAGTGAAAAGAGAAAGAAAAATATTTTCAATGGTGCACTGCTGACTAATTAAAAACAATTTAATGCACTTGTTAATGCTTTTTTTGTAGAAATGTAGTAACTGTATGTGTATTATTTAAGAGACAGCAACAAATAATATCTGAATAAAAGGCAATCATCCATAAAATACCACAGGAGAAGAAGAGAAGTTATAAAGCAGGTCAATTTATGCCACTAAGTCATACCTTAATGGTTCATGCTTAACGCTTAAAACATTTCAGAAGTTATTTCATGGCACAACATTTCATCTGGCTTAATGAAAAAATCCTACATCTTGACATTTAAATACTTTTTGCGCTCCCGCCTCCATGAAAATGGAAAGAAATGGTCTTTTTAAAGTTTTAGAAGCCTTGAATCGTAATTGATTCAGTGGATTTAACGTCTATGTATAATTGATTCCAATATTTAATTTTCCTCAGGGAAATTAATTCATATTTTTAATGTGGTCAAATGAAAGAAAGTACGTCGCATTCAATCAGATAGCAATATAGAAATAATTGTAATAGTGCTGTACTGTGGTCTTGGTGTAATGATGATACTGTGGAAACTCTGTATTGATTCCCATTTAGAAATAACACCATGAAATTTCAGTGTTTCCCTGATTCAGTGAATCCTTGTTTAATGCTTATTTGTCAGTAAGTAGTTTGCAACAAATATTCAAATATGACCCCATTCTGTTTTTATTCTTTCTGTGTTGTGTAATTTAGTCTAGTTTAGTAAAATCTTATAGAGACAATTGTGTCAAATTCGCCGAATCACTTTCAAAACATTTTCTTGGACTTGGAAAAGTAGCTTCAAGCTGTGTCTTATGTTTTTAGTTGAGACTTTAGTGCAGCTTTATGAGCTCAGCTGATTTATGGTTGTGGTTTTGGGTGCTGTACTTAGCTTAGCATGGTGCTCTGATGTCCAATCGTCCAAATGAATAAAGAGAACCACAGGCCCCAAGAGTAAAGGTCACACAGAGAAGCATTAAAGTTAGCTGAAGTATGAGAAAGTTACTTTTTATTTTTGGTTATTCTGTGGGCGGCTAGGCTTTTATCATTTACTAACTACAGCTATCAGCCTTAAAGTAATAAAGCTAATTGTTTATTTATTAAAGTTATAGTGCTCCCATGCTAGAATGGGACACCGTTCGTCAATTAGAGATCCATATCTAGAGGGTCATGGGGGGCTGGAGCTGATCCCAGCTGACATTTGGCAGCCGAGGGGGTACATCCATCTTCTAATGCCATTTTTTTCTTCAAAGAAATGTGTTAATCCAGTTTGATGCCAGATTTTAGTGCCAAACCAGACATTTTAATCCAATAGACTGCAGGCCGTAAAACAGTGCAGCCAAATATCAACATATTTGTCAGAGCAAATGAGAATTGAAGGAAACATACTCTCCTGAAAAAGATCCAAACTGATTTTATGCGAGCTCTTGAAGCTTACAGTCGTGTAGCCTAACTTTAAAAACCCATGTGTGTGTTTCTGTGTGTATTGATAATCTCACTGGAGCTTGCTGCCATTTCTGGTCTACTGACTTTGACTTGTGAGCCTCTATTATGTTCAGCTACTCAGTCAGTCAGTCATCCAGTACGCTATTTCATCAACCAGCTGGCCAGTCAGTCAACCATCGCTAAGTCTGTCAGCCAGTTATCTGGCCAGTTAGTCAATCGACCTGGGAGCCAATCAATCACTGAACCAGTCAGTCAGTGTGACAGGAGGGCAGCCAATTAGTCAAACCTCCAACTGATCACTGTGTAGAGAGGATGGGGAGTATGCTAAATCCTGCCCTTACAGACTGAGAGGTGGAAAAATCAGCATAACCTCATAAAACCCTGTTTCTATGCTAATAAATACAGTAAACCACTGGACCACCTTCCTGCTTGTGTGGCTTATTTCCATCATGCATCCTAGTTGTTTGGTTGTTATTTCAGCAGGGAAACATCAAGGAAAACAGAAATTTACATGCTTATGATCATACTCATGATTTACGTATGTGTGTTTTCCAGAACAGACAGCAGCGAAGCACGGGAATCGCTAACAGCATAAAGGAAAGTAGGATGCGAGAGAAAGAAAGGAGGAGTGTCTGTATCCGTGTTTTATTTAGTTTGACAGCTTGTTGACAGCTCTGGTTTGTTTTTGATGCTGTCAGCCGATTATTCATTTAGAGCTGAATGCAGTTTGGACAAGACATATTAAATTATACACATTGAACAGGATTGTTTCAGCACGTCTGTTGATACTGTAAGGGCATGTGAGAAAGGAGCTTGTTTCGGTTCAGGCTCACAGCTAGGGGAGCTGTGAGGGTGTGTGATACATCTGCCTGCATGTGGGGTGGGGTGGGGGCTGAGGACACGTTAAATCATGGATGGCCTCAACTGCTCTCACTGGCCTCGAAGAGCAGATTTACTATGCAGGCTGTCAAAAGTGTGACCCATTAAAATCTTAAATTGACTCCTGGAACTTTTGTTGCTAGTGTAAAGTGACAGAGAGAAAGTGAAGAGAGTAACGGGTTGTTACTTTTCGTATTATCTGCAAAGCTGCAAATTTAAAAAAGAAAAAGCTCTTGGAGCTCCACGTTCACCAGTAGACCTTTTGTTGTTAGTATGAAGTGACAAATGGCTTCTGTTGTGGTGAAACTAAAGTAAATGCTAATGCGAGTGAAGTAAGCAGAATGACATGTGGTGACAGAGCTGGAATACACAAAGACAAGACATTTAGCTGCCACTGTCGTTTATGTCAGAAATGGTTTCTGTTACAATAATCACTCAAGTATTCCACCAAAAAATGTATGTAGAGACACAGAACTGAATTATTACATGAACATCTGCTTAATTCATTTTAATTCATTCATATATTCATAATAAAACATTTTTATGTGTCATTACCAATATTTATGTGAATTATATCTTCTTTTTTTTGTTTTGTAACCACACTAACCCCTGCAGTTGCACAAATCATTAATATCTTCCCTGGCTTAGTCCACTGTTTAAGCAGCCACCCCCAAACCCTTCATTGTAAAGAATTACAGACTTGTTTCTCTTCTCCCATTTATGGCTGAAAGACCTGAACAAGCAGTCTTCAACTGAGTCTCAAATGTTTTATCTCTGAATAATCTCTTTGATGTCAACCTATTTGGCTTCAGGACAGGTGATTCGACAGAAACGGCCCTCTTGACAGAAGCTGCGACCCAGTCCTCTGTCCTAATCCTACTTGATCAGGCCGCAGCCTTTCACACTATAAATCACCAGATGCTCCTGTCTGCACTCTCTGAATCGGGCATCCCTGGTACAGCTCCTGGCTCGGTTCCTACCTATCTGGCCAAACCTTCAAGGTATCTTGGCAGAGCCAAGAATCCAACTCTGCACAGATATGCTGGACTCTGTTCTCAGCCTGCTTCTCTTGTCCATCTGTACCACTTCCATAGATTCCTAGAACCTATAGATGTACCATAGGCTTCATGGAACATCTATAGTTTCTGTGGAACCTTTGGAAGTTTGCCCACTACAATATCAAAAAAATCAGACCTTATCTTTTTTAATATGCTACCCAACACCTCATGCAGGCATTAGTCACATCTTGTCTCGACTAAAGCAAGGACACGTCACATCACCGTTCATATCTCTGCACTGGCTTCAAGTGGCTGCACACATCAGACTCAAAGCTCTGACTCTCGCCTACAGAGTGGTCAACTCAACAGCTATTTCCTAGCTGAAAACCCTGATCCAGTTCTACAGTCCCTCTTTCCCACTGCTAACAAACAGTATCTAATGTTCCCTACACCACACAGCAAAAGACCCCAAGCAAAGTTTTTCAGCTCAGTGGTCCCACAACATGTATTTTCTCCCCTATCTGGAACATATGTCTCACAAAACTGGAGCATGTCTTCTCATGGCAATTGGCTGTTTTGCTTGCGCTGTAGGTTGCTTTGGAGAGAGAGTGTGGAATACATGAAGTGAAACGTACTGTTCTGTTCCAGAACTAAGGAAAACAAATCTTAATCACAAAAAATAACAACAAAAACAAAACAACCAAACCTTCTCAACAGTGTGCCATGTGGTAAGGAGCTTTTATCAAACACCATATCCCATACAGTATATACACCTGACTGTAGTTGACTATAATTGTTTTTCACATACTAGCAATGTAATTATAATTTAATTTCATTTTTCAAGGTTTTAACATCTCAAAGATGGGACAAGAACAACTGACAGACGAGATGTTTGTCACCAGTGTCATAAGTTCCTGTTTCATTCCTGTCAACTGGGCTGGGAGGTGACTGATATTACAACACAAGGACACCAAATGGAAAATGTTCACACTTTGATCAATATGCTTTTACAGTAAACAGTGCAAAGCAAACAAGCAGCTGAACACATCCAGTTCAATCCAACTTTCTAATCCCCACAAAAGTGACTGATTTTAGGGCAAAACAACAAACCTGGCAAAGCATATGAGAAGTGGAGAGCGAGGGAATGAGATAGAGAGAGAGCTAGAGACAGAACAGGGCATCGGTCCAAAGGGCAATTCAGTACAGCAGCCTAATACTGTGTTGTCCAGATGGCCTGTGCTTATTATGGGCTGTATATGTTTCTGTAATGAGCATCATGACCATAAGTCCTGCTTGTGACCCAAAAATATGAACAATCTTTTTGAAGTCTCTGAACCTGACTTTTGAATATTATTCAAAAATAAAAAAAGAACACATTTACTCACCTACAAACTCAGTCATACACTCACTCTTATGTTCATTTACACCTGTAGGCACATCAGGTAATCCTTAAAAAGAGGATGCTGCATTCAAACCTTCACTGTGTTTAATCAGAATTTGTGCAAATTTGCTAAAATGAACAGCCTCCCATAATACCTTACTAAAAAATACTGTAGAAACAACCTGAATATTGTGTTAAATCTCACTTAACCTTCCCTTACCCTCTCTGTCTCTTCTTCTCAGCCTGTTTTTTCTCTATCTCTCTTGCCTTCTAGTCACTGACAGGCTGAATTCACTTCTACTTCGCTCTTATGTGAGCTGCACATGTAAGCTGCCCTCTGGCAATAATAAAGCCTTTAAACACTTGAGTGAAAAAATGTATTTTGAGTAGCGATGGCTGACAAAAATTATAACATTTATTTATAGCTGAACAATAAACACACACCCAAGCCTGTGACTCGCTCTCTTACTCATAATTTACAGTAAACCTTGACTATCACTGTGCTATCAAGCGCCACAAAGTGACTTTCATTGATTGAATTTAAGTGATATACTGTATCACAAATGATAGATGGTTCAAAAGGGATTTTTTAATTTGCCAGTGCATACAGTTTCATAAGCGGTCAGATTCCCGAACCTTCCCACGGGGACAAGCAGGCAAACTTTAAAAATCAGATTTTCAAGTGTTGTTTAATAATTGTTCTTAAAGCTCTGACACAAAGGAGATGTTGATCCAGGTTATATTACTCCTCTTACCTTAGGGAATCTTTTTTCTTCTACTTGTTTCACCTGTTTGCAATTATTGATATTGAGCGGTAGAGAGAAAGCTGGAGTGCCAGTAAGGATAGTGGATCCCCAGGGCCAGCTACTGTAATATTGGAAGTTGATTGCCCTTGAACTCCTATCATCGGAAATACAAATTAGAGACATGTTCTTTGCTTAGCACTTAAGCGCACAGGAATTCATCATGGTGACAAAAGGTGCATGGAGGTGTAGATGCAGCAAAGTGAAATTGTCAAATCGAAGACGTATGGCTTTAGGAACACTTAATCTGGATAAGTCCACACTTAAGAGTCTCGTGTGTTTTTCTGTACAAAATGAGACTTTTTAAGTTCTGTGCTTGTGCAGTGAGGAGCCACATTAAGAGCAGCTAATCTACAGTAGGGGTGCAGTGCACTGTGGGGAATCTAATCTCTCTCTCACTCAAGCATACACGAGCAACAACATGTGCATGAACACACACCTAAGTAACACACATGGGGGGACAAACAGAAGCACACACACGCAGGCTGATGGGAGATGTGGAGAGAATGGGAAGTGTGTGGGTAGATGGGGGGGTGCAGGAGAGTGGGCAATCCAGTGTGATCCACCTAATTCTGTCTCCGGCAACACTACCCACACACTGGATTAGCTAGTGGGCTTTGTCAATACACTGTGGAGAGGCAGAGACAGCAAGACTGTAACTGTGTGTGTTGTGTGTTGTGTTTGCATGATTGTGTGAATATGTTTTAGTTCACAACCATCATCAGGAGGACATTTCGGCTGACCCTCACAACTTTGAAAGGTTGTTTGAAAGTAAAGACTTTGTCTCATAGGTAAGAGCAGAATTATTGTTTAGATGAGTGTTAGGTTAGGATGTGTTGGGGTTAGACAGTTAGTTTTAATTGCTAAGCTTAAGGTAAGGGGAAAAAAGATATGCACATTATGTCCGTGAGTGTCCTTACAAGGATAGAGCTACTTTCCAGTCATTGTTTTAGAGAGCATAGCAAAGTGCAGGGTGTAGGAGGGGCTGCTGAATATTATGCTTTTTGTCAATATGTTGCATATGCGTGTAGCTTTGAATAGCTTCACCAAATCACATTAAAACACCATACAGGCTGTCCAAAAGACTGGATTATTTGTTGTAGTTTAACTTACAGAAGAAGGGGGGAAAAAGAGAAAGAAAGCACAGGAGGATAAATACATTGTGGAGGAGGAGGGAGACAGATGTAGTAACAGAGGTAAAGTGAATGAAACCTAGCTTCATGCATTTACTGTGCTTTTCTGCAACAATTGTGTTTGTGTTCATCTTTAGTAAATACCAAGAGAAATCATATAAAATGCGGCACGGGCTTTTCTCGAGGGCTGCGAAAACATCCTGTGTATGGCGGATTTGCAGCAGAAATGTGTTATGGTTGTTTACATTTAAACCGTTACCTCCTCAAAAAACATGTCTCATTTGGATGTGCAATGTTACATAAAGTGTGATTTGGCTTTCAAACATCTTAAAGAATCTTTGCCATTAATCAGTAAAAGCTGAGTGACTGAAAAGGAGAAATGGAAGATTTTTAAAGAGCCAAATGAAGAATTGGAGGCAATAGTGTGTCTGGGAGTGCAGTGTGTGTGTGTGGGTGTGTGTGTGTGTGTGTTTGCATATTCAAAACAGAAAATTTGTTTGAGCTCTAGGATGGAAAAACAAAACAAAGAACTCCACCCTCAAAACTAGGACAAACTCACTTAAAACATTACACATACTTTTCAAATCCTTTTTAAAACACTTGCAGCGCTTTAGATTCTCTTAATTTACTTACTGAAGATATATGTGAGCCAACAGGGATTCATGAATGTTCATGTTTTACATTGAAAATATTGTTTTAATGTACATGATACATATGATGATATGTATCATACATATCATCGTGGGCTCACTGTTCTCATCAATACTGATCAATTAGGTGCCTGACAAATCATTTTAAAGATGAAGTGAAGGATCCGTAGCATCCGTTTGTCTGCCCCGATTCCTAGTCCTGTTTACTTATTCTTTTCAACAGGAAATCATGCTGTATTTCTCAAAGTCAAATATCAAAAAAACATCAGTACTAGTGATAAAGAATTTCAAATGACACCCGGTCCTGCATATTTTACACACACACACAGCTGTCTTCATATCATTGGGATGAATTCTGTTTCACCCATGCACAACGAAGAAGGCGCCACTGTCCTCACTACTGCTTTCAGAAGCCAGGCTTCCTCCTCTGAAGGAGGCATTGTTTTGCTTTTTGGTATTTAAGGATGTATAATGAGTGTAAATATTTAACAGTGCCAGTGTTTGACAAGGTGAGCTGGACGTGACGTGACATGACATGTTCCCAATGATAATACCTACAACCATTGTGAGTCCATTTTGACATTAACTTGTGCACACCTGCTCAGGTTAGCAGTGTTTGCATCACTCGTCTCAGGAACAGATGTATGCATTTAGAGATCGGTCGGTATGCAATGCAGAAAGGATTCTTTTGGTTGTGAATGAAGTTTTGAAACACTTCACAGACGAAAGGTTTTCTCAGCCTGCCCAATATGGGTTAGTATTTCCTCATAAATGTTACTATGGTACCTCAGTAGCACTGTAGTTGTAACACCAACAGTAATTATGCTATACTGTGATTTAATGTGATTTCTGCCTTAGCTCAGCCAGGTGGCTGGAGGGGGCAGGAGCTAAATGAACTGTTTCAGGTACAGGGCGAAAAAATATAAAGATAAACAAACAGTAAACAAGAAAAATCTGTTTTTACTTTTGTAAGTTATTCACAACGTTTTCAGTAGTAGCCTCAGAATAAAAAATATGAACCCCAAAACATACATAATCCAGCCTCTTTACTGTTTTTCCAAGATGCTCAGTCTGGAAGTCCCAAACACAAACTGTGGGACAGACACACAAATCACACAAATCCAGAGATCTTGAAACACCTCTAGTTGCTCTAAGATAATAAGATAATAGACCACTCGTGGTGTACCGACAGTACCCTACACTACAGAGTCCATCATCTGTTACACCTAGCTTTGATGAGCTGCAATAATTCACAGGGTTCAGTGTTTAAATTGAAAAGGTGCAGAAGTAACTACAGCTGCTCCTCCCCAGGTTTAATAGATCAGCTAGTTCTATTACAGGAACAAAACTTTGGACATTTACTCCATGTGTGTGACAGAGTTGTAGCAGATCACACAGATGTCTAACAGCTAAATGCTGCCACACACACACACACACACACACACACACACACAGCCAAACATCTGTGCCTGACTACTGAAGTGGTGAAGGATGCTCGTTGACAAGATGATTGATGCTGCTGTTGTCATCTTCTGACTCGCACTCCCTCTCTTTCTTTCTCTCTTTCTCTCACTGTCTCTCTTCATGTTGCAGCTTCCTAAACAGAACCACCAGCAGTAATGAACACGGGTCCAGATGTCCAGTAAATTTCACAGCAGTTGGCCTGTCAATCCACAACTGCAGGCACATACATACAAAAACGTGCAGTACATGTGAAATTTTCAATAATGGAAACATCACATGGAAAACAAACACAAACAAACAAAAAACTTTGGCATACTTCATATTCAGCTATATGGTGGCAACTGGACTTCCTTATGTTCGCTGTGATACTGGGGAGGGTAACAACAGTGCTCAGTGTTTTCCATTTGTACACAATAACCCTGTCGACTGGTGGAGTCTAAACTGTTAAGGATTCTTTCAACCTGGTGAGAATCAACAGCTCTAAGGTCTTCACAAATCATAGACACTTACACAAACCTGTGCTGTTGTTATTATTATTATTATTAAAAATTACATGTTCATAATCAAAATAAACAACTTCTTCAATTTCTTTAATTCTTTTGAGAAATAAGAAACTAATTGTCCAAATGAAATATGTCTGATATGCTAATTAGCAGCATTCATTAGTTTCAAGAGGTCTGACAATCAGGGAAGGTTTGAAAACATGATGATGAAAGTCCAAAGAGCACAAATGGTCGGTCCACGCACAGATGCATGAATCTTAGAGCACTCTGTGGATGACATTATTACCGTGGGAGGTCTGAGGATTAGCAAATACTGCATTGTGAACTACATGTGTGGATAATTTTAATTGTATCCAGGCGGACATCTGATAATTTGTGCTTTTATTAACTTGTGAACAGCACATCTAGATGTTTAAAACCATGTAACCAGGACTGAGGCTTTATAAAAGACACTGAGCCACTTGAAATACGATTCTACGTGTTTTCCTCCCCTGTGGGTGACGTTGTTTGATGTGTTTCTGTGGTTACCGCAGGGCCACAGTAAATCATTTTAGCATTTCGAGGAGTGACTGACATTACCAATGTGCAGAGGCACAAGCAAATTGCTGACCTGCTCTGGTAATACTGATGCCCTCTGGAAATGGCTAAAACCTGGAAAATTATTTAATGAAGTAAAGAGAGCAGTCTGAAAAATCACGACAACATATTCCAAACATGGACCAACTGCAGCAGCAAAATGTCAGAAACACAGAGAGAATGAAGCTGTGAACCGAGAACAGAGTAGGCATGTAGGAAAGACTTTGATTATAATTGCAATGATAATTAGAGAATAATGAAAATGATAATAATAACGCTGATAACATTTTGTTTGAGGCCAGAGCAATCAGCAATTGGCTGCTTTAACACATAAAAAATAACTTTATCTTTCCATTTTCTTTTTGTATTTCAGTGACTGAATTTCAATATTTCCTATCTGAGGCCAAATTCACAATTATTTTAGTGATTCAGCGATCTGCAACACATATAGATAATTGTCAGGAGAGCCAGAGCTTGGCACCTCAGGAGGTGCTAATCATGAAGCTGGTGCCGATTCCTCTGGGTCTTACTCAACTCGTCAGAGGACATAGTCATCTAGTCATTTATTTCACTATTCTGTAACATTACTTCTTGCCAAATACACTGTAATTGTGATCTTGACACCTCAGGGGGTGCTACAGCATGTAACCCCCTAAAGCCAAGAAGGAGTTTAATCGAAATTAGTTTCAGTTTTTTTGTGCATCACAACATTCACAGGCATTTTCAGTTTGTACCTGCTCGTCTGCATCCTTGTGTGCAGATAAAGAGAGAGGAAGGACAGAGAGACGACGGGGTCAAGAGAAGAGAAGAGTCGTGTTTTGTTTTGTTTTTTTCATTTCTGAAAATGCCACTGTAATAATACGCATCTCTTATCTGCAACAGTCACACAAACGTCTCTGCAGAACGAGGAGCTAATAGGTTGACTAGCTGATTGACTGGCTGGCTGACTGACTAGCTCAGTGACTTTCCATCTATCCGCCTGCCTCTCTCTCCTTGTCCCTCACTCCGTGTGTGTGTCTGGTTGTCAGGGCCATTAGCTCATTAGGCAGCGTGTGTGATTGGAATAAGAACTAAGCTAACACTAATCTCTAGATGGTGACACACACACACCAATCGTTCCTTTGCCTCTGCTCGCCCTTTCTTTCTGACGCCTTGTCTTATTTTTGCTCCTTCGTGTTGACTGCTTTGCTCTCCTGCCTCTTCCTCACTCTCCCACTCCCTGAATTAGTCTTCCTCACTTTTTCTTGCTGTCTCCTTACTACTACTGCATATTAAAGGCCATAAAAGAGGACAAAAGGCTTATGTACATAGAGATATTAGACACAGCATATGATAGCAGCAGAGCATGAAGTTTACATTATATTGAATGATCATAGCTTCACCAATAAAGTATCTGTTTTTGGAGAAATCCTCCATGATGTTACTATAATTTTCTGCCAGAGCTCACAAAAATACTCACGCAAATCACATTAGGATGTTGTTCTTACAAGTGGCTACAGCTGGCAAAATTTGGGGGCCCAGCTTACTGCTAAGTAGGCATAAGTATCCAACTATACATCATGCACATCAGGCAATAGGCAACAATACACAATGAATTTTTAAAAAGGCAGCAAATGACTGTAAACAGCTGCGAGCAAGTATCCTACAAAGCTGCACAGAGACACGGTTCCTTCCTTTTGTTTCATTCTTGCATGAAAGTTTTCTAGAAATTGATTTAATGTTGTATTCTACAGTATTTACAGTAATACTGTACACAGGTAACAAGCCAAACTGGATGCAGTCCACAGCCAGTTCTTCTAACACTGTGAGTTGGTCTCTCTGCTCAAACTGGGCGGACGACAGGAACAGCTGGAGCGCCTAAACTAGTTTCACTGTAGCTTTACTCAGGCAGCTAGCCCCAATGTTATGATTCAAAGGTTACTCTTTAGGAAACACTGACCAAGCAGGAATGTTCTGTGACTAATGCTACCATTGAGCTGCCCTTGAGACGAGAGGCAGAAACACACTTTGCATAATCTCACAAGAGAACACAGTCACTGCAGTGTGCAGCTGTTGTATGTGAAGTAAGTTTTTCAAGCTGGCATCATGTTTGTTATGCTGACTGACATTTACACATACTCGGAGTGACCTTAGCATATGTTGCTAACATGTTGTTATGCACATGCTGCATGGGGGTACAGTGGATACAGTCATACTGTACCCCTCAGAGCTGTCTCATCTCCCTCCTCCTCCGCCTCCTCCTCACTTCGTGACTATTATTCTCGTGCACTCTTTTTCTGTTTCCATCTCACAGCATCTCTCTATCCCTGTCTCTGTCCTCTGTTTACATCTCTCTTTCTCCATCTGTCTCTGTCTTTCTGTCTCTTCCTCTCTGGCTATTGGTTCCTATGGCGACAGGTCTCCAATGCGTTTTGTTCTGTTGCTATGGTAACGGACCTACAGTTGAAATCCTGCTCTGTGATCTTTGCGTCCTGTCATTAATGCATGTGTGTGTTTAATTGTAAGTAAAGCTCACACTCAGCATCCAAACGAGCCCGTAATTCACTTTTACTGAATTTCACACATAACCTGAGCTGAGATGCAGATTTCACCGCTTTGTTTCAGTTGAGTTGTTATTTCTTTTGTTTATTGGAACTTTAAAAAACTTTAAAATACCTTATTTTATACGCCATAAATAGAAAATAGACCATTTTGCTAAGATGCAGCTTTACCTTGGTCCTGCACTTTAAATATAGTTTCATGCAAAAAAAAAAACTATTCTAGTCTTTGACAGACTGGAAGGAGCACACAGCTAACGGCTCAGTAAACTCTGGTCAATACACTGAATGAACGGGTCAGTAACTACTGGAATTTCTGGCAGCAGACAAACATGCAAATCCAGCGACACTGAAAGTTACCATGTGTTCATGTGCAGAAACACACATGGAAGGCAAACGGCAGCTTCCACGTTTTATAAAAAGTGTAGATTGCTTGGATGAAGAGGTGGAACAGCAAAGACTAAAGAGCCTACAGAGGGAACTGGAGGTGAATTAACATTGTTAAACAAAGGTCAATTCAGGTGAAGCTGTAGTTCTTATAGGTCTCTGTTTGCAACTCAGCGCCGGCTGACCCAGACTGGAGCAGACTTTGTCACGACTAAATCATAAACATAATCATCTATAAGTTGGTAAGTGTGTCCGACATAAGTTGAGATCCTTCGTCAAGTACCACTAAATCAGTATTGTTACCCTGTGATAAAGGAGCTATAAATTAAAATGAGCTTTATGCCAAATACTGTGAATTTTACATTTCACATTCCAGTCATTTGCCTTGTTTATGTTATAGTTAGTTTGTTTTCCTTTTTTTATTACGTTTAATATTGTACTTTGTCCTTTACAAATGCAATAAAATAAAACTATAAACACAACTTTGACATGTTATCATCACAGACAGTTGCACATCAGCATCATCTATCAGATAAGAAGCACTAGTGTTTATTTTAAGGTTGTATTTCAGGCCACACAAAAAGATTAAGTCTAGTATTTATGATATTCTCTTGTTAGCACTGCCTTTTCACCAGTTTCTGAGGAAATATCTAGTTTTAACACTTGTTGTTGAGACTTTGTTCACAAGCTACTTGCTAAGTTTTCCTGTCTAAGGTGTAGTGCTGTATTCTATAATATAGTTCAGCCAATAAAGCTTTTTTCCTGCAGCTGGAAATGAAGCTGATGAGACAAGTGGGACCGGCACAAAACAGTAAAGTTAAATGTTGTAAAACCAAAACAATAATCTTTTAGTTTCAGCTTCATCTGCTCAGGTGTTTCTCGACAGAGCAGAGGCCTGGCAGCGATGCAACAGCCTGGAGGAATTTGGAATTCAGTGCCTTGTTCAAGGGCACTTTAGAACAGTTTTGTGAGCAGCCACCTTTCATTGCAGAATACATCGTCCTTTCACAAACTTTTCTTCAGAAGGTATATAATGTAGCAGAGAGCTGGTGTCACCGGGCTAGTTTGTGATTCAGTTACTTGTTCAAGGACACTACTACAGGCAGCTGTTCACCTGTCGTATCTTAGCAGGACCAGAGACTTGTTGGGACTGGACACTGAACTAGTTCCTCTAGTTTATACCCAACTGCCATATCTTCGGGGTGTCTCTTTAAAGTGTGTAATTCTTTAGCTCCTTAAAGCACAAGGCCACAGCAGTGAAATTGTTCAGGTCATAGAGCATCCATTATCTTGAAGAGCAGAGTGGTAATAGTATTAAAATATCAAGGTCTTAAAATGAAAGGGGTCTAAAGGCCTCTCCTAATTTCATATAGAGGTAAAAAAGACTAAAGTTGCTGTTTTGTACATCAAGTATAGCCACAAAGTTTTTTTCATAGTATTGTCTTTGGAGTTTCCAACTAGTGTTATTTTTTATAATTTTATGGCATGTGAGTCTTGTATTAATACAAACTTCATAAACATCACAACAAGTCCTTCCAGTGCTCAGAAGAGAAAAAAGAAGCATCTCTAACATGCATGCATGAAAACTAATGATTATTCATGTTTAACTACACTAATCAGCCCCACTAATCAACACTACCTGGTGATTTTAATGTGACGACAATGGTTAGCATGGGACAAATATAACACTAACCATAATCAACATGTGTCAGAACACACTGTCCACCACATCATTAAAACCACCAGGTGGACTTTATGTTATGGCTGATTGGTGTATTCTAAAGCTGTACATGTTCACATTAGAAAAAGCACATCACCAGGAAAGTGAGAACTTCACATACAAAATTTTTAATAATACATTTATCAGCAATTTCCTTTTCATGCCAACATTGTGTCAAGTGTGCCTTTTTTTAAATACCATTTGGGATATTAATTTATAATATGGTGAGGCAAAGATTTAAACCCTTTTTTCACTTTGATCAATTTTAATACCCAGTTTCAGCTCTTGCTAGCTTCGTACTCACTGACTCAGAAGTTAATTGGTTAACAAGGCACTAGGGGCTGTGGAGGTGGGGTTTATGTCTTATATGCTAATGATTGCCATGGAAACCCAGTCATAGCAGGAAGCAAGAAGGCAGTGACTAATTGCCCACTCATTTGATATCCCATTCAATTTCTCCCTCTCTCTTTCTTTCTACAGTCTCTCTCTCTCACACATCTGAAATCCAACTTACCTCAGTGTTTCTATTCATCCTGCTCATTACTGCCCTCTGTCCCATCTCATCCAGTCTGTGTCTGCTTTTCTTTTCTCTTGTTATTGGAGGTTCACTCTTTAAAACCAGTGTAGTGGTAAAAAATAGAAGCAACATTTGGAGTAATAGTGAGTCGAGGGAAGTGCAGTGCTAAACATATAACAATAACACACACAACCCTAAATTATGCATCAATTCAATGTCTTCGAAACCACAAATCTCTCTCTTTCGCTCTTCTTCCATTACTTAATTGTATGATTCATGTGTTCAGACACATTTTCATGTCTCTGTCAACATGAAGTGACAAGAGACTCACAGAGGCCCCTTTAAAGTATTAATAAAAACACACAGAGTTTCCTTCTCATGTCCCTGCATGTAATCGTATCTGCCTGCATCTCCTTCCAACTTTTCTTCACTGTCTGTGTGACTCACAGCTTTTTTGACAACTCTGTCAACACAATGAGATAAGAGACCACTAGTTAATTACAAGTCTGTTAAACACAGAGACAGGAGACACACCCTCCTCCATATCGAAAAGATGTGGGGGAAAAAACTATGAGACAGACTGTGTTTGATGTTGATGCCACACAATGCTTGGGGAAGTCTTAATGAGCAGTGTAGATAACTTAGTTATTAACCATGAATCCACTACGACAGATGAGGCTAATTGGGAAAATCGTGCCAATAGAGAACACACACTTTCTGTCTATTCCCTTCATGTGTTTAAGATCGACTCTGAGCTAATTTATGGCATTTGGTTTGTGCTTTTGTTGGTCTGTAGCAATCTGTAGATTCTTGGCTCTCACCCCTGACAATAGGCTGAGAAGCTATCATAAATTTTTCTAACCCTTGTGATATATTCATTAGATGATGGACGTGTTTGGCTGCCATCCACTCTTATCACTACTACTAGGTTCCCTAGAGGGCAGAATAACAAGAGTGAAACAATCCCGGAGCACAATTCAAAATACCTGCAATGTGGTAGTGTGATCAATCTTCTCTGTTGTTTGCAATGTTTCGTAATCAAATCAGAAGATACACACAGCAGAATAGTCATAGTGCCTTTGTAGGAGTTAGTGAGCTCACTTCCTGGATACAAAGCGGCACAGGCACCCTTAAATAGAATTAATGTTGCTGAAGATTAAATTTACGATATCTTAAGATCTGACTTAACTTCTCAGATGCTAAAGAGATCCTAAAGGCTCTGCTGCTTCTTTGTATATTGTGCTTTTCTGCTGCAGACAGATGGGCTCTTTCAGCTCTGCTATGGAGCAGATGTTGAGAGCCGAGGAAGTCATAGAGACAATGTGACCTACCTTTTGATCCACAGAAGCCCCACACTGCACGTACCACTGCACTGACCTGTCACAAGTCCTGTGATTAGTATGAGGCCTGTGTTAAATTAAACACTAACCATGCTGAGATGGAAATATTCACTAGCTGCACTAGAACTGTACTGTAGCTCGAAGCAAAGAAGTCCCAGAAGGAACTCTAAACAATTCAGGAATGTGCTGTAGCTCAACCGACACTTATGAATGAACCTGGCTTTCTAGGTCAATGCTGTCACTATGACCACAAGAATGAGGACAGAGCTATTCAGGCTATGAAAGGCAGGTGGGCTATGTTGCAGAGAGAAAAGGCCTACTGGTGCAGCTTTGATTGCAGCTTTAGAAATTTAAGAGACCTCTGAGGATGTCACATCACGTCTTGAGCATCTGAGCCATAAACTGACAACAGGTTTTTGAAAGAATAGGTATTGACAATATGGTATTATTGCAAATTACATGACAGGTCTTGGCAAAAACTAATCTTCAGCATTTAGTGTAGTTTAAAGTGATGGGCAAAGTAGATATTTATCTATGAAGCCTACATGAGGCCTCCTCAACCTACATCTAACACAACACACAGGAAACCCTGTTTTCTTTGTTACGTCGTTAGCACTACATTTACTGCTCTAACCATCCAAAATGGACATGATGACTCCGGAGGGAGCAGCTGCTGCTGGATACAAAAGTGCAATACATGTAGTTTAGTGCCTGCAGGTTTCACATGGTGGGTCCAAGTTTCTTTTAGACATTCTCAGCACAGTGGAGCAAACCAGTCACTATTCTGTCCCAAAATGAATTTGAGCAAAGGAACTCAATCTTTGACATATTTGGCCGAAACGTCAGTCAGCCGTTGCAAACTGCTGGTCACTAGAGCCTGAGTATCTGTTAAATAAGCCATAACAAAATTTCATGTCAGTCCATCAGGCCTATTGCAGTCTAGTAAACAACGCACATTGACAGTGAAGGAGAGGCAAACACCTCATCCAACCCCTGTCTGGATCAGAAAATCTGCAGCAGGCCTTGACATTTTGTTGAATGACGTGGTCATCATCATGCTGCATGCAGTATTGACTGTGGTACTCCATCACTCAGTCTGTGCTTGGGCATCAGAGCAGGGCTTTGATGCAGAGAACCATCAGCACTTCCATTGCTCCACCATCTGTCACTGCAACAAAGGCTGAAATCTCTAGCTCACATGTCTGTTGGAACAATGGTGCCCTCTCGCTGTTTTTGCTGCAAAGCAGTTAAATTCTGTCTGTGCCATAAAGCATCCTAGAAGATTTCGGGATGTTTGGAGACATCAATTTTTCCGCTCCACTGCTTGTTCAAAATAATAAAAACAACTGATGCACAGAAGGCAGGTTCAGTTGAAGAGGTTACTTCCATTATGCACAAAAAACACACGCATTGTAAGGTGCATATGCACACACATGCAGCAGTGATGGCCATAGAGCAGTAGTTCTCAAGCCCAAAGGAAAAATAGAGATAACTGTCTCCTTCTCCCTCTTTCTCTGTAGCATAGTTCACTGGTTATCTGTCTCTTCTTCCTCTCTATCTTTGCCTCTCTCTCTCTCTCTCTCTCTCTCTCTCTCTTTGCCCTTGGCAATATCGTGATAATAAAAGCTAAAGAATACCTTTCTGTTTCAACTCCCTCTATTTCTCTCTGCCCCCTTTGGCCTGCCATTATATCACACACCCACCCACACATGCATACATACGCACAGACACACACACATGCTGATACGTACAGTATACACACTAACAAACAAACACACACACTAGTATATCAAGTGGTGACTGAATTACATTTTGACTGATAGTGCTCTTGAGGGCAAAGCAATGATAACTCACCTGTATGTGTGTGGGGGTAGGTGGGAGTGTACCTTTACTTAGGTAGCTACAAGGTTGCAGGATTTACTCGTGTGTGTGTGTGTGCGTCCATTGCTCATGGCTATAATAATAAAGGGGATAGCTAACCCGTATGAGTTGGCCTTTACTGCACTGCTAAGGCTGCCAAGCGGTGCCAGCACAGCCAATAGAGACCAAAGTCTGACAGTGCAGAGATTACTCTCTTTTATTTTGTCTTCTCTTTCTCTATCTCTCAGACACACACACGTAAAAGTGATCAGAAGTCAATGGAACTTAGTTGTGTGTGTGAAACACAGTGTAGCATAAGACAAATTAGCTTATGCACGTACTCGGTTGGACTATGCTGGTGAATGCACGGTTCAGGCTATCGTGGACTTTTTAAAGGGAGCAGATTGGTTTGAACAGATTTTCCCAGACTTTATGCTTCTGCTCATCCAAAATTTGTCCCGCTTTCTGCTCCAAAACCAGTGTTTATTCAGTTTATAGTAAACATGGTGTCACGATGGTGACCCCAGCTCAAAAAATACCAGCACGGCACGGTATATATTTCCGTGTAATTTGTACATAGAAATTAAGTAATGTGATATATTGTATAACGACTGGGGAGACATTTGAGTCGCCTTCATGCTGATATAGGATCACACACTGAGAATAAACAGCCTTAATAAATAAAACTGAGTTTAATCATTCTTCTGCTTTTAAAATAAAATGTGGAAAACATAAATATAGAGGATGTGGAGGATCAGTTTTCAAAGACCTATGACTTAAAACCAGAACATGACATGAACTATGTCAAAGAGTTACTGAAAAGCTACAGACTATTTTTCCACTTTATTCCTGAGAGAAGGAACCTTGTCCTTAAAGGCTGCAATAAAGTGAGGAGGTTGGCCCACACACCCTCTAACTGGACCTGTCTGCTGTGAAGACCATTTACCGACAGCACACTTCAAAAGTGAGAGCAAAAGTCTGAGCTCTTATCCGGCAACTGCCCGACAGAAATGAACCACATGCTGCACGTCAGACAGCAGGAGAGGAGCAGCACTTTTACACCTCCTCTCAGGTTTGTTGGGCCAGGGAATAGAGGTATCTAATGTGCAAGCAGGTCTCCTAAGAATTAGGAATACCTATGCAACTAAACTAAGCTGCAAACCCAATCATGTTCTCTTTATGCTCCTTTCTTGAATGATTGAAGCACTACATTAACAAAAAGTGAGTCACCTGGAGGTGGTTGAAGCAAACGGAGGGTGTGTAGGAATGGTATATTAGAGACCTGAATCTAATTGCGGAGGAGTGTGTGGTTGGGTTTAGTCAAGAAAAGGACTTTAGTTGAGGTTGGAGAAAAATTACAGTTGTCTGGAAACTTTTTATTATCAGTTAATTGTCAACATATCCTCATTATGTTAAAATAATGCAGTTGTAATCATGTTTACTTCTAAGACATATTTCTGATTTATGTTTTTGCAGACTGGGTTTCCACAGGATGTAAAGTAAGTACATTCTTTAATAAACGCTATGTGCAAATCAACAAAACTTACTGCTTACAGTAACAGAGAAACACAGAGTAATACAACTGACCTTAAAAGAAGGAAGTACACGGAAAATAAATATTCACAGTGTTTGGGTTCCAATTTTTATGATCTTATTTCACTACTGAACACAGGTTATTCCTTAAAAACCAAAACAAGCGATAAATCCACAAGTGCACAGCAGGCAGTACATACTGATGAGTAGGAAATAAAGTTAGTATCTAGCCTCCAACACAAGGTCTCTGTTAACGCCGCTGAACACACACACGCACACCTATGTATTAATATGACTGTCATTATGTCACAGTAAATCGTTCTGTCACTAAGCTCCCTATCTCCATTCCTTCAGATATACACAGTGAGAGAGATTTAATTACCACACATACACACAGCCACAGGTAGAAACATGGAGCTACATTTAATTATCTTTCTCTCTCTCTCACACACACACACACACAGTGCAGCAGAGTGGTAAACCTTAATTGCAGCAACATGGCGCTGAACCAAACACAAAACTATAACCCAAACCTTAGGAGGTAGACATCTCATCTACACATTCTCAAACACACACTCCACCAAATCTAATTACATTTATACACAACTAGGAGCAACCAAAGATGTTAATATATTTGGCAAGTCACCAATATGTTGAAAATGAACATTTCAATATAAGGTTCACAGACAACATGTTTGTTTTCCTCCAAAATATTTAATCTTACAGTACAAATGCAGTATTTGCTTGTAAAAACCTTTTACTGTTTTCGTTTAAGCACTTAAATACACAGCACTTAAATCTACAATATGCCACTTATGATGGTGCTAGAATGATACTCGAAATCAATCCGCTCTGCTCTGCCAAGAGAAATAATATTTATAAAAGGTTACATACAGTATCTTTAATGTTAGAGAAACACAAGTGACACAAGGTCTTCAGCATTCGTCCATGTGTCTTCTGGCCAAATGGAGACATTTAGAACATGTACAGTATGTACACAAACAGAAACGAATGTGTACAGCAGTGTCCGCAGATCCACATTTTGCTCTTTGCTCTTTTCTCTTAACAGCCACACTGAAACACCACATGAAGAGCTCACACACATACGCACACAGGGGGATCCTAGCCATAAGACACAATGTCCTGCAGCACTACACATTGAATAATTTGTCATGCTATTCAGCCTTCGGTGTCATTCAGCATTTACAATCCTGTCTTTATAACTCCTGAAAGAGTAGAGTACAGTTCAAACATGACAAAAACGTACTTACTTTAAAGGGAAATAGGTTAGGTTTTATTAAAGAGGTTTAGACTGGCACATAGGCCTCAACCGGTTAATTGCAAATGATATATTAAAGTAATAGTCGGTTCAATGAAGTATTTCACAGATGTTAAAATCCCAGCGCACGATCACCTCATTATTCCTAAATATACTCACGCAGGTGATGCAGAACTGCGGTGCAGGTAGTGGTCTACTGTGAAAAGAAAACCATATGGTCTGATGTGTCATCATTCATGTGGCGCTCAACAAGCAGACAAGTGTTTACCGCAGCAACTCTTTCATGTGGAATGGGTTTTCCTGGCATGGTTGAGCTACAGTGGACGTCTTTGATGGCATGTTAACTGTTGTCAAAGTGAGTGAATATGTTCAATCTTCCAGGAAGATAATAGCTGCATCCACAGGGAACGAAAGGAAATTGGTTCGATAAGCCTTGCAAGTGATGTAAACCGAATCACAAAGTAGGCCCAAAGACTAAATCTCAATGTAACTAAACACAGCAGGAGATTCAGCTGCGCCAACGACATGATTTTTCTACCATCAAAACAATGAATAATGGAACTTCTTGTAGCAGAGTTGAGAGTGTTTTGTATGCTCACCATAAAATTGGAGACATTCATTGAAAGCTGGTTCTGGTTCTGGTGACACTACACCTGAAAAAAGCACATTATGTTTGTATTTCCTTCAGTACCTACTCTTAATAAATGCAGGCACCAACAGGAGAAATTGTTATTAGTTGTTTTCTTCAAATATTTCTATTTAAAATCTCCATCATTAACAAGTTAGCAACATTTCATCAAGGATTATGCAACAGGGTCAAGATAAATATTGTGCAGAGCACATAGCTTCTACTTATTCAATCTATGAAATATCTGCTTAACCAAGAGGTGTTTGTGTTAACAATGGCACTAACAAGCAAAGTAGTAGACAGGTAGATTGCTGTTTCTCCTCTTTAGATTAGTCCGGAAAACAGATAGTTGACAAGGCAGCAGGGAAGAGAAAAATAAGGCAAATGAGCCTGTTGGTGGGCAGGTAACAAACAGTATTTTCTTTAGAAAACCATCTGTTAGAGAAGGGAGGGTATGTGGGGATCTGTGCTAACAAGGGGAAAAGAGGGCATGTGAGCTGATCTACGAGCTGAGAGGAGATGTGTGTTATCAGCATGGGCATTCTCCCCTCTCATAAGCCCTAAAAATCAGCCTGAAATACTGAAAGCGAGGGAAAGGCAAAGACACAGAGGGGGGAAAGACAAAGAGAGAATCCTGTGTTCCAGTAATTATGTGTAGAAAGTGAGCTGGACTATAATTCGGTCAGTCAGATGGATGTCTGCCCTCCAGACATTAGGTTAAGCCATTATCTACACTCATCCCTCCACTGTCCACCTATCCATCTCTCTTTCTCTCTCTCCTCTCTCCACCATTTCCCACCGTCTATCCATTCTCCCTTTTATCCTCTCCCTGTCCTCCTGCCACTCTTCCACGGACCCATCACATAATGTATGCTCGCCTCTTCTCCTCCTCTATCTATTCCTGTCTTTCTCCATCTCTCTGCTGCCTCTTCCCTTCTGTCTCCAGACATCACATCTCACCATATTTTAACGTCATCCTTCCAGTCGTCTCTATCAACACATCCATCTCATCCTGTCTCCCCTCTCTTTTCCTGTTCTCCTGCCTACATTAGATCAAGCCCATTACCTGGGCTACATGTAGTACACTCACATGAATCAGTTTAGTTGTTACAGGCAGGACATGTGCAGGAATCTGTCTCTGTGACACTGTTGGAGAGACATGCAGCCCACAGCATCACAGGGCACAGTGTCATGTGGCCTTTGAGTGAGCAAACACAGCAGACGAACAACAGACAGGAGACTACGCTCATACCACTTAACAAATACACATTCACCATCAGTGTCTGTTTAAGCTACATGGCGCACAGGGATAAAGTTGGCCTTCGTGCCTGTCCGTGCCAGGCCACCCGATCCTACCCATTCATCACTCCATCCCTCTTTCTTATCTTTGTAACCTCTCCTCCCTCCAGACATTAGATGGACCCATTATGTATGCTCATTGCTCCACTCCTGCATGCATAACCAGCCATACCTCTCCTTCTCTGTGCTTCCTCCTTCCAGACATTAGTTCTCAGCCCATTATCTGCACTCATCCCTCTACCCGTATCCTTCCATCCTTCCTCCCTTTGCCTGTTGTCTCTCCCCTCCTCTCTATCTGTCCCTCTTCGCCCCTCTCTCTGCCACATATTATGTCTAGCTATTATCTATACTCATCCTACTTGCTCCAGTCATCCATCTATCCTCTTTCACTATGCTCTCCACCTCCACGTCTCTCACCTCCACATAGAGTCACCTATTATCTGCACCATTCCCCCCATCCATCCTTTCTCTCACACATGCACACACTCGCTCTCAGCAAGATCAGACACACATTCCCACATCCGACCTATCCTCTATCTGGACAAGCTATCTTAACAGTCAGCAGCGTAACACGGATGTAGCACAGTTTAAAAAGGTGGGCAATTTATGCCCTCTAAAGCAAGACACCATCTTAAACCCTCAGATAAAACCCTAGACTTTACTTCTCATTCAGTGAGGCACTATCTTCAGTTACCTTAGATTTTATTTGCAATTTTGAATTCCAGGGAACTAAAGTTACAGTCACTGATGGACCAATAATATAAATCTCATAAGATCTGTTATATGATAGTGAAAAATCTCCATTCACTGAAAAGGCCCTGCGTTGTCAATGTTATGCAATAATAACATATCATTACTTGTAAATGTGCATAAATATCAAACTAATAGGAAATGAGTGAGTGCAACGGGTCGTGCTCAGTTAGAGAGGAGGGTATATACTGAATATATGCTGTTATATGCTACATATGCAATATAATTTGTGAAATGGGCAACAGATTATATACATGTCAGAACAACACAGCATCTGGAAAGATATTCTTGTGCCTCCTATGTCATGTCTTTACGTTGGAACTGGTCTCCCCAAGGACCGATGTGGTAGTTGTTTGTATTATTGTTTTGTTTGTATAGCTGTTTCCTGCTCCCCAACCGGTCGAGGCAGATGGCCGTTTAACTTGAGCCTGGTTCTGCTGGAGGTTTCTTCCCCTAGGGGAAGTTTTTCCTCTCCACTGTTTGCCTAGTGCTTGCTCAAGTTGATCTTGTTGGGCTACATGTGTTTCTTGTCTGTCTTGTGAAGCACTTTGTAACATATGTTTAGAAAAGTGCTCTATAAATAAATTTATTATTATTATTATTATGTGTTAGACTGATTTTCATACAGTGCTGTTCTATGATCTCAGTGAAGTAGAAAAATCAACTTCCAGAGACTTCAAACTTTCTTGATTTAGGTAATCCATCAATATAGTAGCTTTGGTTGTTTTTCAAAGTGTTGTTCTGGTTGCATAGTGATGCAGCAGATTTGTTTCCTTTTAATTGTCTCAGTGCATTTAAGGACACTCTGACCTCGGTAGCTTTATTCCAGTCAGTCGCTGAGCAGCTACAGTTTCAAAAATAAAGTGATCTATTACACATTCTTTTTATAGCATCAGTACTTATTTCATGCCTTCTTCTGGACAGTGCCATGGTTTGCAGCATCAGTCCACTGAAGCACTTCTTTGCAGCTGCATTACCAAAATATTAAATGTAACTTTTACAAAGTGAAATAAAAAAATAAAGGAGCTGTTCACTGTGATGGATTATTTATATTAAGCGACCTTAAGCAAACTGATTTTAATTGTGTCCCAAGATTAAATGAAAGTAGTGGCTGCATGAAAGTAAGGAGATTAATTTTAAAAAGTTATGACATGTTTTGGAAAATGATGCAGTCTTCTATAAAATGTACACAATTTGTCCTCAAACATTGAACAAGAATGGTGTAAAATCTCAATCTGCAGCTTCAAGGTTTACCAGAATCAAGAATATATCATGTGATGAAAAATCCATAGGGTAAGCTAAGTGTTACTGGATTCGCTGTTCACTATAACCCTCAGTTTTGTTGTATACTGTACATTGATCTCTCTCTGTATCACCATCTGTCTTGTTGCCCACCATCCTTCTCTCTTCTTATCTCCAAGTATTCATCCTCCTCACCACATTTGTCTGCTTCACTCTGCCCTGATCCTCAAAGCCTATCACTCTTATCTTCCAGCCTCATCCTGTTTTCCACCGTTTTCCTCCTCTTAACTCTTAACAACACGCCTGCTTAAAGGTTGAAGAAATACGAACTCATATTGTACATTATGAGACAGTATCAAAGAAAATATTCTGTATCATAGTCAACTCTAAGACTCCGTGTTTTTTAAGAAATAAAGATACTGTAGATATGTTGAATGAATATAAAACTTTGAATATTATGCAAGATCAAGCAACAATAACTGCACAAATGTGTGTTTGCATACTTTACATTTTGAACAGATTCTGTAGACATTATTAAAGAAACCTTAATGTCCACACGTTGGAGAAGCACTGCTATCATAATGACACATCTACAGCTCCTATGGTACATGATGGCTAAAACAACCCATACAACCTTTACAAAAGTATTGCTCAGTCAGCTACATGCTTATGTTTGGTTAGAATTGGACAACATTAAGGTACGGAAAGGTAATGGCTAACAGACATGTTGACACTCATGTTGACTCCAATATTGATCGTTGTAGGAAAACAGGCTGCAAATCGGTCTCTGCTGTCAAATTCAGACAGTTTGTCTGGCCAACAATCACCCTGTGACCTCCTACCTATCAGGTTTTGCTGCATTACAACAGCATCTCGGCACTTCTGTTTTACTCTTTAAAGCAAAACTACATTTTAAACCAATACTATTGTTTTCACTGACACCGAACATGCAGTGCTATATCTGTACATTATTACTTGCATCTACTTGAATTCATGCACAAACCGTACACACTGTGTAAAACGCTCTAACCCACACTGCTCTTACACAGTTTCCATTCGTCTTGTAATCCATCATGTGAGTCAAGAGAAACCTAATTACATGCTGCTGGCCATAACAAGTAAATAATCATATCGAATGCTGTGCTATGAGTATTACCAGTTCCAGGTATCAGGTTAAATTTGACACAGCTAATTCAGACGTTGAGGCTTTAATTAGGATACTCTTACAGAAATAAATAATGTTGTACTTTAAATAGTAAACTGCTGACTGTATAGACAGCTCTGTTTATTTGCATTCGACTGCTCTGATGTGATTTACATGGATGCAGCAGCCTTATGCTCTCAGGCCCCTTGACGCTGTTTATCACAATGTGGTTAGATTCATTATAGGTGACAGTTTTAGAGCACATCACCGTATCCTCTTTGAAAAGAGTAAATATTGTCTCCTTTTTACTGACAAAGTCGTATCTCACAAACTACATTTATACATTTCATCACTTTTAAAATTCAGAATAATATGATATTGTATTTAATCAAGGGAGATGTTCAGCTTGTGGATGCTAAAGTAGGACAACAAACCTTTTTTCTAATACACCCGCCGATGTCTTACATACACAAGGAAGGAATATACCTGGTTCTTGTAATGTTATGCACACTCACATACACTAGGTGGTCCACTCTCCACAGAATTACCATATTATTAGCCTATATTATTTTACATAAGCAAGCACACACTGTTCTATAAATAAATACTTCCCATATTGGGCAGAAGTGTTGAATGTGTTATTCTATGTGTGTATGTCAATCTGTGGACAGACTTCTGTCACAAATATCTCACAACTTCAAATGGCTGCTGTGGTTAAGACTCATTTTAAACGTTAAGGTTGGAATTTGGATCAAATTAGAGTTTAGATAAAAACCGATTCATGTTTGGAATTCATCCTCTGATCAACAAGCGCTCTTACAACAGACACACATGCTTCTATTCCTACTACGTTTAGGGATATGTACAGAAGTATATACATAGTACTGTACATAGATATGTTTTACACATGCACACTACTAAACATTACAAAACCATTGTGCGTGAACTACCACTTCACACACAATATTTAAGCCCAAACACGATCTTTCTCTCACATTAACTAAAGTGCTTTTATTCAACAAATATAATCTTTGTGTCTTTCACACACAGTGTTGAAACTTGCAATGTTAGCTATCCACGCACCATGTAAACAAAGAACACGTGCAGCATTGGTTCTGTGTTTTGAAACTGATAAGTAATTGAATCTTTGCTAAAAGCACCTGGTACTTTTACATTTTGAATGAATTTATAATATTTTTAAGGTTTTTCATGCTAGTTTCAGAGCGTGATTTTAGCCTCATGCGTGTTGAGTTGGATACCGTTGACCTGAAAGATGATGGATGGACTCTTAACCTGTTTGAACGTCTGCACAGTGGACAAACTGTAAAACAGTAAAAAAGTGATTTTACACTGAGAGATCCTGATTGTAGTGAGCATTTGGCTGTGCCCTTCATCTGCCATTAGGGGACTTGCGAATCTGTGATTTCCTTTTGCTTCGCATTTGAATTCTCAGGAGATTTATATTTATAACATTTTGAATGGAGAAGGCCTTGACCATATTGCAAAGCAGAGCACCTTGTCTCCGCCTCTTGAATTTCTCCTACTTTAATCTTCTCCTTTCACTATCTCTGTGCTGCCTCAGCTGATCACCCGTGTCTACTGTTTCATTTTCTATCTGCTCTCCTCTCCACTTCTCCAGGATAGAATGAATGCTAAGTGTTAAGTGTTTTTTACTCATTGAGAAAGAACTAAGTACTTTGATGATGCGATGTGAGTGATTGGGTGATTAGTGAGTGCGTGTGTGAGAGAGTGTGTACTTGTGTGAGCGCGCATGTGTGTATTGTGTGTTCCATCAAACTGATTCGGGATGGCAGATAGCAGCTGGAAGGAGTGACTGTGATGAACACTCATGCACACACACAGACACATACGCATTGGGTCGTGTTGCAATGAACAAAATTGGTTTGCAACAAGCAAATTCCACTTAACGTCACAGTTGGTACAGTAGAGATCCATTTGTAGCTGATGTTTTGGAGAATATTGTGTAAATACCAGATGCTGTATGAGCTATTAGCCATGCTTGTAAGCATTGTTCTGTAGTGGTGTCCATGATAAAATCCCATCTGTTACACACATGAAATAAATAGTAAGAGTAATCTATCATCTTTAGACAATCATGGTGAAAGTGTGTCCCCATGCAGAGACTTGACATAAGCATCACCTGGGCACAAGCTGTAAAAGCCCCTTTATAATAATTATAAGTATTATTGTACAACAGAAGTGATATTTTGGTAGCAGTTTTGAGGTAATCACTGCAATCAAGCAATGTGGAAATGTAGCTCTTAAGAGACTTACACACTTCTCAATTTGTAGTTTGTTCCTGCATGGAGCAAACTGCTCCAGTTCTCTCAGGTTTTGATGGGTACCTTCTCCTGGCTGCAAGTTTCAGCTCTTTCAGTAGGACTCACAGCAGCCACTTCAGAACGCCCCAATGTTTTCTTCTCATGCACTCTTGGTGGCTTTAGATGTATGTTTTGGGTCTTTATCCTATTCAATGAGCCATGAGCTGTGATTGCAACACAGCTCTCTGATACTGGGCAATACATGTCTCTCCAGAATGCCTCCATCGTCTTCTGATTTCATTGTGCCTCGCAGAGATTCAAGGCAACCCTGTGCCAGATGCAGCGAAGCACAACTGAGAGTCCTCCATGTTTCACAGTGGGGATGCTGTTCTTTTCTTTGAAAGCTCCTTTGTCTTCTGTGAACATACAGAGAACTGATGTGACTTACCAAGAAGCTCTGATTTAGTTTGGGGGAGTCTTGCAGAAGCACAGTGACTTATCAAAAGGCATTTGTGCAAATTCCACTCAGTTTTTTTTATGTTTCCTTTTCAAATGTAGGGTCTCCCTGGGTCTTCTTTCATAGAGGAAGTGACAACAAGCCTTGCCTTGGAGGTCAGCTTGTGCTGTTTGCTGTTTTATAGTTCTCCACTGACCATTCAAACTAATCTCTTCTGGAAAAACAGAACATTGTTATCATTGTATCAACACTTTGAGTTACAGCCGTAGCATTAACAGAGAGCATGACAAATATTAGATTGGTGACTGTAAATACCAGTGGATACTGTGGGAGAGGGCAATATAATCTCTTAGGGCCATGTGTCTGTGCACAGTAAATCCATTCGTGGGCAAATGCCGCTGAGGTCATCTGCCCTCAATTTACTGTAGGTACCACATGCTACTTTAGTAGTTGTGCCCAAGGTTCACACAAGAACCTCAGAAATAAATTAAATATAGATTTCATTAAAATATATTACAGATGTATATTTGCTTATTTAGGGTTTAAATACAGATACAGTCAGATGGAGTAAAAAGTTCAGCATTACACAGTGACTGTGATTCTGTGCACCAACGTCTCCAAGGATTCATGTGTAAGGTGCCTACAAATATTTCTTTTTTGACATAGTAAACACAAATTCAAACAAACGACAACCTTGCTGTCTCGCTATTGATGCTTACTTCAAATGCTTGACTGTAACAAATGCGTAAAAGTTCTGGTTTGTCCTTCATTTCTGAGCAAGCCAGCACATGGTCTTGACCTGCCTTGCATTAAAATCCAGAAAACAAAATGTAAACTAAACATTTTCTAAACATTTCTTCAGGGAATTACACAGTTTGCACATGCTTACTATTATTTTTTCCCAAGCTGATTAATGTGTGTAAATTTATTTTTGTGTTGCGAACCACACTGTAAAAAAAACATAAATTATAAATAGATAACACATTATTTTTGCATTTTAATATTCTTATGACAAGTTATTAAGCTGCAGTCTAACAGAGTATTATTTAGTGTGTCAAATATTGTTAGAGTTTTTTGCTTCATTAAGTGCTTACAGAATGACAAAGTATGATCAAGGTTCTGTAGAGAGAAAGGGAGCTGGGAGATGGAGGTTGGAGAAAGGATGACATGCAAAAGATAGTGAGTCAGATTCAGGCTGCAGTCGGTAAAAACAACGGTGCTGATGATTAGTTTTCTGCTTTAATTTGGTACAGTTATTTCAGATTTGGTCACACTAAACACCCACGCACAGATGTACACACGCATTTTGTTTTACACACGCACTGCTTAATCATGTATGCACACACATGCAGATTTCAAGGTAAAAGAGCCAAATCACATTTTTATGTTGCACCGGTTCTGCTTATGAATGACAACTTGCAGTCAGCATTCAAATGAATGGAGTCGAGGTTAGAGACAGAACCACGGGAATGAAAATAGGCAGGAGTGTGAGTGAAGGTGCGACAGAGGACGCGTGGACAAGCAGCCTAAAAGTATTGCCATCTTTAGTTTGTTAAACTGCCAATAATCATAGAAGTATATACATGTGTGCGAGACTGAGCACAGTGTGAGTGTATTCTCGTCTGATGATACAGGTGCAGAGAAGAAGGCAAAGCCCTTTGCACCTCCTCACCAATAACCCTTTGAAATGGGTCTTTGATTTATCTTTAAACTCTTTCGCTTCTTCTTCTCTGTGTGCTTTTCTGTCCCTCACATCAGCTCTCTAACCTCTACATTCTCTCCACACACCATTTCTCTGTTTCTATGTGCTTCTTGTTCTGTTGGTTGACACCTGGGGGGCACAGTGTTGTGAAAATTATGACTTACTGGTGGGATTTCAAATATGTCTTTATCCTGGCAGACTGCAGTTATAACTAAATCGTTTTTTTGCTGCAGTATTAGTAAAATGTTTAATGCGATAAAACACATATTTTCTGAAGCTAGATGAGAAGATCTTTACCACTGTGTTGTCTGTACGTTAAATATGTAGCTCGACTCAGGACACGCGATTAGTATAAAGATGGAAAGTCACAGCACCCCGACAAGAAATAGTCTGGCACATGAACCATACAACACTTCAGCTAGCTGTTTTTACACTTTATCTGGATTCAATAAACAAGAGATATAATGTGTTCATTAGTGAGCATTAGAGGTTCCAGTGGATTGATTTTGTTATCTACGGTATGGACACAGGGAGGCTACATGTCTCCCCCCATCTTCCATTTTAACATATGATGGACAAACATGAGACGTTTCATGCTCTTCACATGTTACTTCCTTTACCAACGCAGGGTTTCCTATCAAAGCAGAGGCTAAATAAAACCTTTGAACTCTGATTACTGATAATCACACTGAACCAAAATCAATGACATATAATTAGACATTAAACACATTGACATATTCCCGAAACAGACTGAAATCAGGCTGCATTTAGGGAAAGAAATGCTGCCTGCAATGAAAATGTCAGCAGAATCAGTCGATGTTTACTGTACCCTCCACATGTAAGTACAGCCTTTTCTTTCCTGTGCATTCACAGTTTCCACTCAGCATGTGTTGGAACTGTCAGCAGCATAATGTTTGGAGAGCCCCAGTTGGATTTTACTCTATTTTTAGGGTTTTTGTTCTGTTATCCTTTGCTGTATTCTACATCTGTGTCTGCAGCAACCAAACTAATTTCCTCTTAGGTTTCACTGAAGTTTCACCTTAGATAGCCAGATAGACAGGTAAGCACTTAGTTTGCAATACAACATATCAACTTTTATTAGCATTTACATAATCTACTGTATTTGTGTGTAAGAGAGGAGGAGATGAAGCAAAAGAAGAATGAAGGTGATAGAAAAAGAAAAATATGCTGCAAAAAAAAATAGGAAGCTTTTTTTCCTGGTAATGACATGAAGATGAACTGCTGGCACAGAGTCAAACAATCTCTGCCAGCTCTGTGTCTCTATAGCTTCTCACAGAGCTATACTCAAGGTCAGAGAAAATGGGTGAACTCCCCCTTTAATACCAGGTACATTAGGGGGAATTATGGCTAATACAAGGACAAGAACATCGGTTATCTCTCCTTCTCTCTCGGCTCCTCTTGTTCTCTATCTACCTCTAAGCTTCTGCCTTTTGCTTCATTCCCAATTTTTCTTCCGTTCTTAACCACTATAGTTGTCCATTGTAGTACCCCCCCTCTGATCTGTATAGATGACGAATGCATAATATCTTCTTCCTTCACCGTGTGCATGTGAGGAAGCCAAGGCAGTTAACAGCAGCAGGCTATGAATAGTTTTGTCTTGCCTGATCATCTCTCCATCTTTCCCTCTTTTTCCACTTTGTGCCACCGTGCGGGTGTTTGTGAGGTGCTTCCTTTGAAAAACAGCATATAGGCAGCAGAGTATACTGAATGTGATGGCTGTTAAAACCATACAGCTGGGCGCGCTGTCACATGTTCCAGAAATACATACTGTCCTGTAATACATGCAGCTACTCTGCAGCTACTCGATGTGAGCGTGCGCCTCTAAAGATGTTATCAAGGCTTCACACTAAATGAATGTAGATAAAAAAAATCAGGAGCACAACAAGGAAAGTCGCTCTTTCACCTCCACTTACCTTTTCTCATCTCCAATTTACTCCTTCCCCCTATTCTCTTCCCCTCCCTGTCTCGCTCTATCCTGCAATCTGTCCATCTTTTTCTCTTCCATTTAAAAACACACGACACCGTGCCAGATTTCGCTCCTTGATCTCAGAGGCTCATGCGCCTTTTTTGCCTCATGCTTTTTCCCCTTTTTTATTTCAGCTTGAGCATCACATCCAATAAACAGAAGCACAAAAGCACTACATAGACTGCCGACTGACTGCACTGTGTATGTGTAGATAAGTGCATGCTTACAGTTCTTTTAATATTCTCTTTTACATTTACATTTACATTTAGTTATTTGGCAGATGCTTTTATCCAATGCGACTTACAAGTGAGGTACAAAGCAAATAGATATCTAAGCCAAGGAGAAGAAATTTAAAGTAAAGTGCTCTAGAAAGAGCAGAAGTTTTAAGTGCAGAGAAGTTTTACTTTACTTCTAGTTTTGAAACAAACTGGAAAATTGTTGTTGGACAGTTGCACATAGACCTACTGTGAGGGTTTCGATGTCTTGTTCAAGGACACCTTGATGTGGTCTGTAGGAAATAGGAATCAAACCCCCAATCATAGGTTATTGCCCTACTAACTTTTCCAACTACCAGATTTTCAAGTTTATATCACGTCTAAATAAAATTTCATTTGTTGACTCTTTTGGTGCTTTTATCGTTGAGAAACAGAAGCAATAATAAGCTTTTCTTGTGCTCACCCTGGTGAATACTGTAGGTATACTGCTATTTAAGGATTCAAACACACACTTACACCACTTTTACTCTGGTAAAATTAAACTCAGAAATGAGAGAAGCAGATTGCTCAAAAGACAACATGACAGCAGATATATTTCATACTTCTACTGTCACCAGCTCAATACAACAGAGGCAAATGGAATTTTGCTTGTAGTGCACAAAACACTGAAAAATGACAGACTCAACAACGGTGTGCCTGTCCAAAAACAATGTCCTGGTACTTCGGAAAGCCAACACACCTCCGTGTCAACAGTTTCCTTCAAGACTGTCAGTGCTGAAAAGTGTTGACAGTGCAGTGAAGACGAGAGTATTTATAAAGCCTAAATGTTTGCCGTGCTGGTCTCCTGTTTACAACAGGAAACTGCTGAATATTTGAGTTTTCTTTGACAAGTGAAACTCTGTGAATTGAGCTGATGACTTATGACCAATTACGAGGTCAAAGCTAAAAAAACACTAAAAGGCTAGTCGTACTACAAGCCTGCCATGGCTGTAAGGACTTTAATAATTCTAATTCTAATGAATGTTGCTATTCAGATGTTGTCATATATACCTATTTTTGTTGAAGGTAACTTTGTCGTACTTTAGCAGGCTCAAATGTGACCATCACTGTCAAACCACAGTCTTAAAGTATTCAATAAAATCTAAAGAAATCAGTTCATGGTCACACTTTTCACAAACAGCCGTGTTTATTAAAGTTTGGTAGAAAATGAGTAATCAGTTCTCTGAAAACAACACAGCCTATAAGAAGGTTAAACATATGACTGGTTATAAAAGTCACCCTCAGATGTCTCATAATTGACACTGTCTGAGGTAGAAGGTCACTTAAGAGCCACTGTACGAAAGCAGTGCTGATTGGCCTCATGGTGGTGTGATAATCAGCCAAAATGTTTCAAAGGGGGCTTGAATTCCTGCCACATTGATGAGCGGGCCCATTTCCTGATGTGAAGCTCACTGGTAATGGAGCATGGAAGAAATAATTAGCTTTTAGTGAGAATCTGACATGTGGAACAAACACCTAAACAACTGTATGTTGGTTGAAGAGAGATACACCACGCTGAGAGGTGTCTACTTGTGATGTGACGTGACAAACTGCATTTTGAGACAGCTTCAACAAATGTTACTTCACAAAGTATGACATCTCCATTATGGACTCAGTCACATTAAAAACATCAGCAAAAAGAGTCTGTGAAATATTTGTGAAGTATTGTTTAATAATGAAAAGTAAAAAAAAAAAAAAAAACACCTTGGTCCAAGCAATTACAATCACTCTCTGATTTAATTAATTTCAGAGGGTTACACAATTCAAATGAGGGCATTTAAATGCAATCACCATCATTTCAAATTGAAATGCATCTGTATCGGGACATCTTGGAGCATTTTTTATAGCTGGCATGAAGGGTTTGATATGTTTTAATTGCACATTATAACTCTAATAAAGATGAAGAAGATTTGGCACCACTGATGAATAAGATACTTATGGATTAATTTTTAGTAATATGAGCTGACGTGGGATTTTTCTAGCAACACAACAGGCTGACCACAAAGTAAGTCATGAATATACTGTACACACAGCAGCAGCAGTGCATGTGCTCAGTGACACTGAACACGATACAAGGATGCAGAACTGCACAATAAATCACTTCTGAGAAACATGTGAACACACACACACACACACACACACACCCACACACACACATCTCCAGATGTGCCTGGTGCATTTTTAACAACCTGAATGTTACACTTCCACACTTGCATATTCCTCTGAGAATCACAGAAATGGTTTCACACACAGCTTTTGAAAAACACGCACAGAGAGTTGCAGAGTGTAAATAGAAAGCATTATAAGGCCTCGGAGCTTTAAAATTCTTAGCACATGGTTCTCGAACAACACGTCACATTCTGAGTCCTTGGAGAGTTACTGAGCCTGCTTGTCTCCCTCCAGAAGCTAAACCGTGGCTCTGACTTTGGTTTTAGCAGAATTACTTTCTGTCAGGTTTACATCATTTCTTCTTCACTCCGTATTTTTATAAGGAGGAAGGGCAGGCAACAAACTTGGAAAGAAGAGGAGAGGAAAAGCAGTAAAGGTCATGAGTCACATCCCTAAGGCATTGATGCTGTTAATCCACTTCCTTCTCTCCTCCGAAACACATCCTCCCTGCTGGATCTTTTTGCCTCCAGTCTGAAGCATCATGAGGATGTCTCACAAAACAAGACTAGTGAATGAGGGGTGAGTGACATGACAACACATGCCAAGAGAAGATTTACTAAAAGGTATGTAAGGTAGATATGTCTTTGATACAATATCTATGGTATGAGACAACTATTGGCAACATCAGGTCGTTGTTTGCTTTAAACTTCGACAGCAAACTGGATATTATCATTATCACCTTCATCAAGGCAGGATTCATAGCTAGACTACATTAGTTAGCACAGTCAACCAAATAAACCACTAATGGTAGTATATATTAGATTTTTGGACATCATTCAACCATGTTAAATAAGTGTTGAAAACTTTTAATGAACTAACAAAAAAAATAGCACAGAAAATACATTTTATTTCTTTATTTCTTTATTATTTTTACAGTTTGCTCATAATTTAAATTAGGGAAAGAATATACAAGTTTTGTCAGCTCTTTTACGTTTCTATATTATGTAAAAACATTGAATGCACACTATCAAGGAACAATGAGAGAACATTGATTGATATAAATGTTGATAATAATGGGTACAAACACTAGTTCAACACTAGTTCCTCTGTGCAAAACCCAAGGATGTAGCCAACTTATAATGAAACACTGGTTAAATTTCTTTTCTTTATCTCCCTCCTTGTATCGGTCATTGCACTGAGCTGTGTCTCCCTCCTTCTCACACAGAACTAAAAACAGGTTTTGCAGAATAGTGCTGCATCAGTCTGTCAAGTCACATAAAGATTCGGATTTTGCACGAGTACATGCACCCAAATTGTGAGCACATGGGCTCACAATTTTCTGTCTCTGACATAATGGTAGAAAATAACCAGCACAAGGGAAAAAGAGCTGTGCTTTACCCTCTCCTACCTCCTTCTGTACCTGGAATCGTGTCTCTATTGTCCGTCTGTCTCTCCATAGCTCTGCCTCGCTATCTGTCCTACCCTCATTTCTTGTCACATCCCTCATCCATCTGCCTCTGCCACCCTCTACTTCCTCACCCTGTCCCAGAGTGTTGAGTCACTCCTTAGGGGTGAGGCAGTGAGTGCAGAACAATCCCTCTGTCTCTGGCCTATCAGCCGTCCTTTGATAGAGCTGCAGTTATTGATTAAAATGTCTGAGAGCTCGGCCTTCTGGGGCCCGGAAGCTTTATTCAGCCCTCTCCGTTTGCTCGTCACTTTGACTCTTCCTCTCCATCTCTCTCCCTTCCAGCCTTCCTCTTTACCTTACCCTCATCATTGCCATATCTCCACCCTCATATTCTCCTCTCTCTCTCTCTCCCGCTCTCGTTCTCATTTGCTTATGGCAATATTTCAGCCAAATCGGACCACTATGCTGCCATTTCATCTCTCTGTATGCCACTAAGCATAATGTGTGTGCGTGTCACTGTCTTGTAAATGCACTCATCATTAAATCATATGACTGGACCGTTCAGACTTATTATGTACATTATGCTGATGCTTGTTTGAGTACTGTATCATATGAACTGTTGACTAGTGGTGGGTCATGCAGCCTTCAAACTATATCACAATATTTTACATTATTTCTACAGTAACTACAGAAAATGACCGTGTGGAAGTAGTAGCATTCAACAACACTGTTTTGGCCACAACATATAGTCAGAGTTGTGCAGTGACCATCACCAAATACAAAGCTAAACTACACAAACAAGTTGCCGTTTTCTCCTCACACAGCTTCTCGCTTTTTCCATATCATGATCTTATGTTTTCGCTCGAGGTGGTTTGCCTTTCCTTTTGTTGGTATGAGTTTCCAACACCATTTGCTGATCTAATTTGTTGCCAAACCATTTTTAAATGATAGATGAAGCTCTATACTGGTTGTAATGGTTCTAAAACTAAGATCTAAATCATGACTCACACATTCCCATTGTCTCCACCCCACCCATTGCCACCTTGTTGTGCACGGTGTAGTGTCCCTTCACATTAATAGCAGAAATTCAAAAAACTAAAACAAAGATCTATGTATAAACCAAATCATTGCTCACAAATCAAGGTCTGGAACAAACCATGGATTTGGAGAATACAGCTCCAGTTATCAAACAACTCCACAATCAATATAGCTTCAGTATTACAAACCAAACATTTTAATACCAATGCAGGCGAGATATATTGCATAGACTTAGATTTCTCGAAAGTGTTCTTAACATCTAGAAGCTGCACGCACCTTTCTCATAAAAGGTTGCTAAAATACATATCCTACATTTAAATTTGTCTGACAATTCAAAAAAGAACTAACACGTGGAGAGTCAAAGTGACAGATCACGTCCATACACTATTTCATTTTTTAAGGTTGTACATAAATTGTACTTTTAGTAGCTCAGTAGTCAGATTGCTGAATACAGGCAGAATGATCACTCTCTTTTTAGGTTTCCTCCTTCATTAGCTAAGTGCTAGCTCTTGAAGCCAGACAGATACCAAATGATCTTCTATATGGTAAGAGACTGGTTAATAAATTCAGACGCCTAAGTGACTTAAGCTGTCTAATATATTGCGTTGCTAAGCAATGAGTTGAAGCACCTAGTAATTGAGGTACACTGTGTTATATCTAGGCTGCTAGTTAATGGGTGGAGACACAAAGTAAAGCACTGGCTAAATGCCCACCATTTCCTCTATGATAAAAAAAAGACATTAAAGAAAAGGAAATGACTGCTATTCTGTTAAGATGTACAACATTACCCTCAGAAAGCACATAAGCACGTACACAGGCAGACAAATACAAACAAACAGGTATTGAAATGTACGTAACAGAATCTACACCGACATAATGAAATGTACACTAATGTAACGAAGTCTTGGGTTCCATATATGGCCTATTAAAGGGGTCATATTATGCTTTTTGTGGTATCCTGTTATATATATATATACACTTTTGTGAAGTTACTTCCTCATGTTTCACACAGTCAGAGGCCTAAAGCTTGAGATTAATGTTTTTTTTTTATGCTGACGGGTATTAAAAAGGCACAAGTCATTTCCTTTTTAACAGTCTTTTCTAAATGCAATACCCCTCGACGTCAAGCTCTGTGGTCCATAACTGGTCATCCGTTTTGGGCTCCTACACTCAGTAAGCACAGCGTCCCACCTAAGACACACTGACCTGTCAGCACTAGCACTGGCCACTCATTGCAGCCGTGAGCGGATTAAACATAATGGTCTCACAGTTGAATTCAGTTGATTTCAATTTCAGTAATAGCTAGTGATAATATTAGATTATAGACTCTGTGCTGTTTCTTTCTGTTCTTGAATCTTTGGTCAGTCATGTTTCTGTCTGTCTGTCTTTTGTGTTCTTCTCTTTCTCTGGTCTTCAGTTTGTATCTTACTCTTACTCTTTTTTTTTTTAGTTATTGATTTATGGGTTGTTATGATTCTGACCAAGTCACATAAACACCGACTTCATTCTCTTTTACACACCCCTGCCTATCATGCACTCACACACACACAGAATATGGAAACAGCTCTCACTCACTCCCTCTTTAATAGTCTTGTTGCTCCTCAGTCCTGCTTCATCTTCGTTGCTTAGTAGCTAACAATTTTATGCCAGCTCATCACGTGGTGATGCGGCAGTGGAAAATATGAGCAACCTCTCATATACTCACACACACTTGTGTTTTTTTTGTTTTTTTTTTGTTTTTTTTTGAGAAAGCATGTCATAGACTCAATTTTTATAATCTATCAAAAACAGCACACTTGCTGAATTAGAACACCACACAACTGCAACCGAGTGTATAGTGTGTCTATAAAAAGCTTCTGTATTCAAAGAACACAGAAACAACTTAGTGCATTAGACTTGCGCCCACAAGTATCACTTCCTGGCATTGGAAATTGCATTGGGTGCAACAAATTAGTTTTTATATCTGTTCCGTCTCAACAAGGGTCCCTCAATCTTCCACCACAGGGAAAGAGCTGGTAGTCAGAGAGGAGGCTGAGTGTGTTGTCTCACAGATTATTTTCTGGCTTGCCTAATGTCCTACTCATAAAAGCCCTGGATGGGTGAGTTTAACTTGACAGTCATGACCCCCTGGGCTGTTGGCAAAATGCTAATGATTTGTGATTGAAGTTGCACATTCCCAAAGGACTGGCACTGCATTCACAGAGCCAGGATACAGGATCCTCATGCAAGATGGCAACTTGTGCATTTCTTTAAATAGCTTAACCAAGTCTCTACTTGTTTATTTCTGATTTCCCAAACACGACTCTTCCAGACACAATCAACAAATGCTGTACATTTTGCCAGCCTGAAAATCTATTGGCATGTAAATGCATAGAGCAGGAACAGTTAGTCATTTACACAGGAACGACAATCGATAATCAATAAATTGTATAAACATTTTTCCAAGTAAAAAATGACTAATATCAGCTGTTTCCAGTGTCTTAAATGTAAAGATTTGCTGTTTTTCTTTGTTTTTGAGGATTTTAAACACTTTAATGTTCGGACTGGTGTAATTCTTGTTGTTGAGGACATATTTAAACTGTCCACCCTAAAAACTGGGTTCTGCCAATAGGCCACAGCCTGCTTAGCTGTGAAAGTGATTAATTAATTGCAGCAATAATTGTTGCAGTGATACTGTGAAAGCTTGATCGAAATAAAACATGGCCAACAGGGAACATGGGAGAATAAAATTGACCACTGCTCAGTGTATGACAAAACAACACCGGATTGTATGCATGACTCTAAAACTGACTGAGCAGCGTCCTTCGTCCCTGTAGCATTAAGCTGAATTACTCTGGGCCCGTTTATGCGAGTCACAGCTATGATAATGTGAGCTGAAGTCCTCTGATCACCTTGAGTCCTTGGAGCAAACACCACTCTCTTCAGACATCGTGTCATTCAAGAGGAGCTTTACAACTCACCTCTTTTTCTCCTGCTCAGCTGCACATTACACCGAAGGCAGTGATGTCACCACATGTTTATTTCTCCTTCTCAGTTGATTGCATCATGTCACTACAATGGTAAGTTTTATTCACTAATGTCAAAAATGTCAGAGCTAAAGCTAAATATGTAGAGGAATGCGTTTTGGTGTAAACTAATATCATCCTTAGAGATTAATAAAAGGCTAGGTAAATAAAGTTTGGCTTGACAAGGAAGCTAAATGTTACATAATTTGAAGATGTAAAAAGTTGTTTTATTGTTTGCTAACAATAACTGATATCTGTTGTGAGTTACAGCACATTATGACAGCTGCAAAAAGGGTTTCAGTGTACAATATAAGTGGAAGTCTGTGTATATAAAACGCCAAAGTGACTAGGGCAATTATAGACCAGGCATCAAATCTGTTGCTACACTAGTCACTGACAAAGTCATGAGGTGAGGACACACTCCACCGTGCTGCGCATGTCAAATTTAATGTTCTTCCATTTTAGAGCCCACAGTTCGATTTAGCATCCTTTTTTTAATTGACTATAGCTTAGATAGTTGTTGCAGTGTGTCAGAAAAGTGTGACAGATGATGCACAAAACAAACAGGGGATATTGCTGCAACTGTCACCATAGACCAATGAATTCATATCTATGTCATAACTGTCCTTTCGTCTGCCCAAGCGCTTAGCTCTGCCTCAACAAGCAATATCACAATACATAATTTAGCATTCACTTGAGAGGAAAGGCCAGGAGAGGAGAGAAGAGGAGAGGAGCATGAAATCAGATCACTAATCTTATGCTGTGAACATTCACCAGAAGTAGGCTAGCAACAGGACACCAACTGTATAAACATCGCTTTACAAACAAGTGAGCTTTTCATCATGGTTCTGCAGTGGCCACACTGCCGAAAAACATCCTGGCACTGTCACAGTCACCTTTCGTAACAGGAAGGCTGTCCTCGTGTGAACCTCAGGGAAAACTGCTAAAACTCAATCCACTTTCTTGTTTTAAATTGTAATCCACTCAATTACATACAATAATGTAATCTTTTACATTTAATTACCACCATAAGCAATTTACTCCAGTATACAAGAGGCAAAAATTTTAACTTTAATTTGAATTATCGTGATAATTCACACATAAACTCCCTCTCCCTGGTTGAAATATCATCCTGTCTTCATTATAGTGCTACAGTTACATTTCATTTACAGGGGAGAGGGAATGTTGATGTTTTAGTATTTAAAATTGTATTTGGTTTGTTGTTGAGAAGCTCTGAGGCCGTCGTAAGTTAATTTACACATGAATCGAGTCAGTTCACATTTAGTGAGATTTTTCTATGATATACCAGAAAAGTAGCTTGATTTGTTGCTTGTCACTTTTCAGAATTAACATCACTGAGTCAATGTATGTAGAGTCAGTAAATCACTGACAATAATGACAAGTGAGACGAGATGAGATCATTAAATATGACTTGTCGCTCGGGGAAAGCATAATACAGATACTAGTATCTGGTATTACTATTGTAAAGCTATAGATTACAAAGCAGGAAATTGAGCCTTAATCCTACACAGATGTAGAGAAAGTACGTTTGTGAAGCTATTACTGATGCCTACGGTCTACGGGCCCACGAGATGTAGTCTGGCAAGATAACCACACAGAACATGTCAGCTGCAGAACCATCACCCCACGTCCACATATAGCATCCTGGGTGGAAACTACTAAGTAGCTGCTTTTTGAGCGATCACCTCACAGAAACAGAAACTGTCTTAACTGAGTTTGAGGAGAGTTCTTGTACTTGTACTTGAACTTGAACGGCCACTTAATGAGAAGAGACGATCACTTAAAGTTGCACTCCTTCATGCAGAACTGTTGATCTAACCACATCTGAAATACTCCAGCATCAGAATTAGGAGGCTGCATTCAACTGTGTTTGTCACTGTAGTACTCTACTCAGCAACTGGTCAGGTGTGAACGTAATACAGGGTTGAACCTGTCTCCAGGTTTTCACATAATTTCTGCTGTCACTCAAGTGTGGAACCAACTGCCAAGACAGACTGTCTAAAGTGATCTGCCCTTATCCAGATTTGTACGATTCACTGCATGAACACTGGAAAGACATGCAAACAAGGAGTATTGGAGAGTTATCCGAGGTCTTACCTGCCAGGTGTGACCATTTGCAACAGTTATCTGTAGGCAGGTTTGAATGGCACATAGAAATTTAGTTTCTCCAAAAAACAAACTAACCCACAATGCAGTGGGATTGTTTGTCATATCTAATTAGAAAACATGCTGATAAATGTCAGACTGGAGATTGGTGAAGCCAGGCTTTCAGCCACGACAAGACACACATTAGAAAAATGTTTCCACTTAACTTACGAAGTGGCGATTGGCTGGTATTCACTGATTAGAACATTTCCAGGATTAACAACTTAATGTTAAATCATACAAACTGTCCATCATGTCTGCAAGACAAGTATGTATGTAACATAACAAAAGGTAACACATGTTTTTTTACCTGTTCTCTGTTCTTTTATATTCTTCCAGTAGTGGTGAGTCATTAGAGCAAAACACAGCCAGAACTCATAGAGATGGACAGCACAGGGAAGTGAAGGCAAATTGTCACCAGGTAATAACTTTTCTTATCCAAATAGCAAATAGCTTTATAGTGGGCAGCACTTGTTTGTTCATAACTGTATAAATACAGGAGGACGGTTCTGGTCTTTACTAAATTAATAAACTAAAAAGGAACAGATGTATTGTTACAACCTGCGATAAAAGCAAAACAGCCAATCGGCTGTCTCTCCTGACATTACTGACAAAACACTGCAAAGGAAATGTTGAAATATTTACTAGCTCTGAGCGTTTAGTGGATAAAATTGAGATCAAGTACCAATCACTTGAAGAACCTGAGGGACATGTTGGTTTTGCTTTGTGCACCAGTGGTCATTTCTTCCTCATATGATTGGTATTATGGATACAGTGATTTTACAGCTCAGACCTATGCCCTGATTGATATCTAATGGTGCATGTGTTTACATGTCACAGGTTTGGATGCACTCAACACTAATTGTTAAGGAGAAGACAACTGCAGTGTTGGCAGTAACAGAGGTTACTCTCAATGTCACCAATGCTGAAGAAGAGACCACAAAGAAAGGAAGAGAAAATTCTGGCAATGAACACTGACAGTTGTGTTCTCAGAGTAACAGTGCAGCTGGCCAGAGGTCTTCGACTCCTGTCATTCTGTAATATCTTGGTAGAATGGAGGAAAGAGGAAATACGATGTGAATGACAAGACCCGAGTCAACAGTTTTGCTCTGCGACTCTTGCTGGAGCAGACTTTTTAACTTGTGTCACTGCTGGAACATCTTGTGATGAGTGCTCAAAAAGTATTAACCATATGACATATGTGCAAGGTGGATGCACGTGTGGTGTCTCCTGGTGCCGGTTCTTTAGTTTGACCCAGGCATGACAACTTTCAAATCATTGTGATTTGCAGCATTGTAGATAATGACTGGAAGAAGATGTAAGAGGCGACTCGGTGATGGATTTTTAACAAAACAATAGGAGAAATTATGTTTGCCTGTAAAATGATGCTTATTGCAGAAGAAAACTGATCAAAAACGAGATGAGGCAGAGTAGTTTGTTTTATTTTCATGCATATTAAGAATAGTGAGCAAGGATGCCAATATTAAGAGGGACCACACATGTTCTCCTCAGATGTGACATTTAAGAAGCACAGCCATGTTAACAACTGTATTCAACTCATATTTTATGGTCAATTTATCACCACATCTATAAAATGCCAAACCTAGTGTAATAATTGTACTAAAAAAAGGCCACACTAGTAATACTTTAAATCTGTCCATATTGTGAGAAGGAAGCAGTAACACAGTGGGTGGGTGATTTTCCCTTACATATTGAATTTAGTGACATTTTTGTGTCACTAAATTCATATTTTTTATTTTGGGTTATGGAAGTGAGAGTTATGAGGAAAGAAAAGCTGCAGCAAAGGTTTCAAATCTTAGACACCCAGCTACTAAGATGCCCTTTGGTAACTTTTTTCCAGACACACTGCCAAAGATATTTTAGCACAAACAGGCTAATACATATTTTGCTCGTAGAAAAATAAGTCACAGCTGTTTTCTGAACATGATATCCCAGTAAACTGCCTAAGTCATTCAGGTATTCTGTGTTTTTTTCACATATTTTTCCTTGAAGAAAATTGCAGGACTGTAACACGAAGATAATGTTTTACTTCACCGTGTTATCTACGACAAATTAAAAAATGTATAATGTTCATTCACAAGCAAAATGACTAATCACAGTCATCAAATCAGTGATTACTAATAATATTCGGCTCGACTCAACATAACTTTTATGCAGTTCCATTAAAACAAGACTCCAGATGACACACTTTGCATGACATTCAAGATATGATGCATTAATCAATGATTTCGGCATTCAACCATAAATAATACTCTGATTAACATATCAGTCATTTTGACAGAGCAGTCTGTGGAAACAGAAAATAGCCTGCTGAGCCAGGATTTGCAGTGCGACTTACGGTGTGTAACTGATGCACAAATCAAGTAAGATATACAGCATATTTACAATGTTCATTTCTTTTATGGAGTTATTGCTTTCACTCGTCTTTTTCAAATATGGAAAAGCAGATCAGATCTGACAGTGAGATTTGTAAGCTTTCAACATCAGAACCAGAAACCTTTTTTTCCATGAGCACAATAAATGCATCTGGATTTTGGTGGTAAACATTCAACATTCAGTGGGAGTTTCAAAGGTAAAAAAACTATCAACGGTTACAGGATTTGTAAAGTGGTATCAATTTCTTTTCAGTTTCAGAGACAGACGACAAATTTAAAAGTAGCAACAAAGTCTTGTCATGAGAGTCTTGAGATGACAACTTGTTTGTACATTTCTGTTATTAAATGAACAAGATGCAAAGTGTTCATCAGTGAGCTTTAGAAGTGTGAAGAGGTGGATTTTTAAAGAGCCAGGCTGCTGCCAGTCTTTATACTAAGATAAGCTGCCTCAAGTTCTGTACTTAGCATACAGACCTAAGAGTAATATCACTCTTCTCAAGTCAAGCTGTTGGTCATGACTCATGTGAATGTGAACATGCTTACATAACATTTATGTTTTCTACTAACATTTTGTTTACCGATGCACAAATTGCAGCATGACACACTCTACACTGCTGGTCAGGGGTCAGCAGACACTCTGTGTGACCTGTGTGAGGCTACGTAGCACCGAGACAACAAGCTGTGATCCACTGTGTGTTCTGACACCTGTCTATCATGGTCTGCATTACATTTTTACCACGGTGACCACTGACCACCATGATGACTTATCATTGCCATGTCCATGATAGAGTGGACAGTGATGTTACTGTACTTTAGTAATACATGTGTTTCCAATGTGTGTGTGGTATTCTCCGAAGGTTAGGATGATTTCATATTACCTTTTATTACATTACATTAGGTATGCATATGTGTATGTACATGTATTTTTCATTTCTATGACTAAAATAATAATTCACTATATTCAATAAAATGTGAGTTTTATTATCCTGGGCTACTATAATAAATAATATAGGATCAATATATAAATCAGAAACTTAGAAATACAGTAATTGGATATCATACATTAGAAATTATAAATTACAGCTTCAACATAACATTAAATTACATTATATTATGACATAATTATATAGTAACATAATATACATGGTAATTTAATGACTGATATACTTTGTACATATAAATTAGGTAATTAGGCGAATCTGCAGAGAGGTTGTTAGTGGATGAATAGAGTACCACAAAGACAGGCTGGTTTGCTGGCTGAGTCACCATCGACTGATCAACAAGCAATTATCCTTTACTAATCTTCTGACCATAATTCTCAGGTAAGAGATCTTTTTCCCAATCAGTCGCCACTTCCAGGCAAAAGCACTTTATTGCAAAAAGCAAAAGAGACAAAGTGGATCGATCGGACCGACACGCAGACACACAACTGCCAGCTGGCTAATATGTTAAAAGAAAATTCCTCCAAAGCCACCTGATTAAGACTTCAGACAAGAATGATTCAGACAGAGAACAGCCTGACCCTTTTATGCAAGTAGAAAGTAGACAAAACAAAACGATTAGTTGAAAAGAAGTGAGAGGATGAGGAGGGAGTGGTTGGAGCAAGAGCCAGAACGAGATGAAAAGGGTAAATGGGCAGGAGAGGGAGGGAGATTGAGAAATAGAAATCACACTTCAGGACAGAGCGAGCGAGAGCAAAAGGAAGGAGGAGAAAAAGGACAACAGCTAAAAAGGATGAGGGAGTGAGAGAGAGATCCAGAGAGAGGAGAGGAGCAAGGGAGAATATAATATCAGATGTGAGTGGAGGAAGTCATTTAGTTAAATTTAGCCATCATTTAGAAAGCTCTTCATGCCCCCTAAACAGCTTCACAACAGCAGGCTGCTGGATGTCACAAAATGCCTGCTAAAAATCAAAATTAGGAGGAGAGGGGGGAGAAGAAAAGTAAGAACAGGACAGGAGAGGAGAGGAGAGGAGAGGAGAGGAGAGGAGAGGAGAGGAGAGGAGAGGAGAGGAGAGGAGAGGAGAGGAGAGGAGAGGAGAGGAGCAGGCTTGCTATGTGACACCTCTCTCTGTTCTCTGTCTTAGTCAGTGCAGTGACGTCAGCTTTTTAACAGCATTGGTGTCAAATCTGGCCTCCCTCCTGTTTCTAGCACTAGAAAGACAGCCTGAAAGAGATTATTAGACAGTAAATCTGGGTTTTTTTTTCATATGTATTTATAAGACATTTATCCTTTTTCATCTCTGTAGACTGTACAATATCTGCATCCTACAAAGAGGGGACACGATATTAAGTACACCTGTGCAATTTAGTCGCACTTTCGTGAATCTATAAATGTTCCATTCCTCCTTCCAAACATAATTGAGACAGTCTGCACTGCAACTTGAAAAAGACAATAGTTATACAGTAGCAGAGCAACAAACTAGAAAAGATTGTGTTGTTTTTTAAATAGCACCTTACACTGAGTATGATTAAGGACTTTACAACGCAGGAAACTCATGTAACTGCATATTACTGCAAGCATAGCAATGGCACTTTCTCAATGATCTTCACTCATTCCTGCAGGAAAATGAAGAAACAAGGGAAAGAGCTGTGTGCATATGAAGAATATAAACCTATTATAAATGTAACAATCAGAAAGTGGCAAATAAAAGAATAAAACTGAGGCAAAATTCTTTGGAGATGATGGAATTATAAAGAGACCAGGGCTCTACAGACATCTGAAGAGGCAAATGTCTCCACACGGCACCATTCTATTAAAAACAACATAAACATAACAACCAAAGGAAGTACATTAACTTTTTAATCATTCAGTCTTAACTGCATATGGAGGTGAATCAGGTTCATAATTAAATATTAATTAGAATTCAGGGAAAACTGGACGCTTTACAGCTCTAGATGCACCATATTAAATACATTAAACTCTAATGTGCAAGACCAATGGAAAAAAAAAAGAGTTTTTCCAACTAGATGTTATATCAGAACTGAACTCCACCCCTTTTAAGACACACAGGAGCTACTGTAAAGGTTCTATTGTGACACTAAAAGCTCTTTGGTAAAGGTTAGGGAAAGATTACAGTTTCAGAGAAGCATTGCTACAGTAATCATGTCCTCTTTTGTGCTTAAAGTAACTTGAATGTTAACAGTCACAAGGATGCACACATAGTTTGACTGTGTAACAGTGAATGTACAGAGAAATTTTGTTTGTTTAAAACAAAACTCCAGAGGGCACCTTTAATGAAGATCAAAAGTGCTTAAATGCCTAAATATAACATATAAAAAGTTAATCAGGGTTTAGATGCAATAAGCACACACTGGACAACAAGTGCAAAACATTGCCAGTAACAGTTTACTCATTGCATTGATGGGAAATATAAAACAAATAGCAATAGATGTCTTGTTAATGTATGTGCTGAATATATATTATATATATATATATATATATATAAATAATGTGATTTCTAGGAGAAAGGGTTAAAGTGTTTCATGCTGAATTGATATGAAAATACACTTTACAATCAGTTACCTGTTTATTTGGCACACATTGCTAAAACTAATGCAATCTCATACCAGGGTCCTTCAAAATAATCCTCCTGCACTGTTACAGTATACAGAAACATGCTTCTTATGTACATGTGATTTTTTATTTTTAATACATTTTAAATTTCCCTTTTTTGTAGAATTTTGAATTCCACTTCCATCTGTTACTACTCAGCAACTGGCCAAACTAAATCAAAAGTGAAGGTCATACGTTATACGTTGAACAGATTTAACAATTAAACCAAAGTCTGTTCTGTTTTTTCTTCATGAATTTTGACTTTGACGAGGAAACAATCTGTAACTGAAGAAAAATGAAACTCTAAGCTTCTCACAGTGGACTCTAACTTTAATAATAACACAAATACTGTGACACCAACTTTATTCAGTCCCATCTGACATTAGCATGAGCCTTGGAGAGCTAGTTCAATAGCTATTAGGCTTTATGCTCATCAACATAACTGCAATGGTGAGAACAGAAAGTGTTTATTCTTTCTGTTTTGTTTTTGAGCTGCATCTACTTTACACTTTGGCCAGCTTTAACGCCATCTCATTAAGCAGTAAGAGGTATCACCGAATGCAGCCAAATACCAGAGCAAAGTGCAGTAAATATTCTGCACTGTCGTGTACTGTACGTGTACACAATCATCCAAAGGTTTGGGGACACTTAATAATTTCACTACTTTTGAAAGAAATTATTGATCAGCTTGAAAACGACAGTTCTACAGGTGTAACTCGGGGATCCACTGGCAAGCGGAGTTTCCTAATGCAAGTTTATCCCTTTAATAGACTAATTAATCATTAGAAAACCCTTTTGTAAGTATAAACCTTTTTTGAATCAATATTGTTGAAAGGCAGAATGGAATCATGAATGGGGTGAACCTTGACCTTTTGAATGGTAGTAAGGGCAGCAATTAATTCAATATTATATTCCAGTTTTAATCTCAGGTACTGAGTTTATCCACTATCTTTAAATATAAACGATCGTGAGTGGTAAGAAGAGTATGTTACACTAATATGCTTTTCTTTATAAGAGATGGAACGTCTACAGTTATCTCTTATAAGTACATCTTTGCAGACTTGATTGTTAATATTATTAAGCTGGATGTGTTGCTATCTTCTTTCTTATACTTTGTCTTGACAGACTATCCTGTTCCTGTATGGGTGTCAGTGCATCCTGGGTACATAACTGTGCTGTAAGCTGCTTTGGCACTAGCAGTATGCAGTGCCATACTGCTGCAGCTACAGCTAAGTCTTTGAGAGATAATGGCTTATTGTCTGCTTCCCCTCAACCATCAACAGATTAGAGGCATGTAGACACGCAGGCTCTCCCTCTCCCCTTCTCTTTATTTCTCTCCTTCTCCTCCTGTCTTTTCTTCTCACCCTTCCCTTCCCTCCCTCCACTCCTCTTATCTCATTTTTCTCCTCCGTAAGCCGACTCACTTTCTTCCGCCTCTTACACCCACCCCACACCCAGTATCATTTTTAAACATGTTCTCTCTATTTTCTGACATCATCTTCTTTCTCTTCACTGCCAGAAACAGAAGAAAACTGCAGAGTCAGCCCATGCAGGCCACCCCACCACCAGCACCACCACCACGACAGCCTCCCCCTCACCTCACCTCACTCTCTCTCCTCCCTGTTGTGTCTCTATTTCTGTGGTACTGACCAGAAAACTGTTTATAATACCAAGAAACGGCTGATGTGACCACCTGACATTTAGACAAGCCATCCATAAATGCGGCTGAAGAAACAGGGAGCGAAAAATGAGAAAAGAAAGGCAGAGAGATGAAAACAAGAAAGAATTGTGAACAGCATGAAGGAGAAGATAGAGATACAGAGAGAGGGAGAGAGGGGGGACAAACTGAGAGGACTACTGGCAGAGAAGCAAGAGAGCAGCACAGGAAGAGGATAAAATGGATCTAGAAAATAAAAAGGTTGGTGAAAAGAGGAGGAGGAAATGCTGGGGAGTAGAAGTGGAGAATGGAGAGACAGAGGAGAAGAAGTAGATAGAGGGCAGATGAGACTGTGACAGGAGAGTTATTTCAGTGGTCATAGACATCTCAATGAAAATGCCAACAACCTAATCAAAGGACTCAAAAGGGCAGAGAGAGATAGAGAAAAAGACAGCGAATGAAAGCAGGGTGGAGAATGAGAAGGGGTGAGGTGGCGGAAGTTGATGAGGGAGGAAGGACAGAAAGGGGCAGAGGCTGAGCGATATGGAAGGAATAGATGGAGGAAAGGAGACAAATAGGAGGCGACGAGAGGGGAGGAGGGGAGAATGAAAATTCAGAGGAGTGTGGCAAGTAAGACAAAAAGCTGTTGGACGAAACAGAAAGCAAAATGTAGGGAGAAGAATCGTGGATGAACCGAGGGGAAAAGACATGAGGCAGGAGAAAAAGGGCAGAAGGATGAAAGAAGAGATGAGGAAAGGAAAACAGGGCGAGATAGAGAGAGAAGGGAGCATCACTTGCCTCTTGACATTCAAGAAGCACTACTTTAAACTTCTCAGAGAAGCAGCTGAGGGGGGACCTGATACCATCTACGCCGGCAAAATGTGGCAGAATTAGAACACATTTGAGTCAAGAACACTGTTTTTTAAAAAAAAATCAATAACTCTTATAAAAAACAAAGTCAGATTCACACATACTTGAATTTCAGAGCGTGACTTAAGACAGGCAGGCAGACAGATGGGAAGACAGACAGATAAGCTGCGTTATTTAGCCATCATTTGTCAGACAGAAGTAAGCAATTGCCGTTGTTCAGATTTAATGGCGTGTAAAGGACACTGCAACATCAATTTTCATATTACTGTGTGTGTGTGTGTGTGTGTGTGTGTGATTGAGAGGAAAAGAGGGAGAATGAGGGTGAGAGTGAGCGTGTAGCTGATATTGCTACGGCTGGAGTCTTGAAGCCTTTTACAACCTTTCCTTTATTATTTCCTTATCACACTGCTTAAGGCCTTCCTTCCCTCCTCCTCCTCCTCTACCCCTCTGCCTCCCTTATACACTCCTCCTCACCATTTTTCTCTGTCTCTCCATCCATCTCTCTGCCTCTCATCTGTAGCTGACAGGGCGATATTGTTCAGTTTACACTTTCAGATGTGGCAGGAAAAGCTTAGAGCTTCAGTTTTTTTAATCATTTTTCTTTTTACTTGAATTGATGAATTGTTCCACATGTTTCCATTGTCCTATGTTATTTAATTTAGTTTAATAAAATTCAATTTAATTTGATTTACTTTGATTTCATTCCACTGGTCGTCTGTTGATAAAATCCCGATAAAATTCCCCCCAAGGATGGAACAAGGAAGCATTTGTAATAAAGCACATTGTGGTCTTTAATGGAAACAAATAAAACCTAAATTAAACAAGAAACAATTTAACGGCCATTATGTGCTAAATACGTTTCTTGGCCTTTAGAACCTGGGAACTCTTTTTTCAGTCGAGTTTAAACATAGTTAAGAGGCCTTTCCTTTCCTTTCTATCCATTTGCCTTCTCTCTCTCAAGCCTCCTCATCTCTTGCTCTGCTATTACGAAGGTACCTTGTAAAAAGCCTTCAACAAATCAACAATTGCCTCAGTCAGTCACGTAGCCAGCCTGTAACACAACCAATCAGCCAGCAAGTCAGTCAATCAACTTAACAACCAGTCCATCATTTAGTCTGTAAATCTAACCGACAGTCACTCAGTCAGCCGGCCTGCTGCCGGGTTTCTCACCTCCTCCCTCCTCTCCCTGTCTTCCCTGTAGGATTGTACTGCAGTGGCACAGTGTACCACGGGACCTTTTCAGCAGCACTCCTATGATGCTGGTTTCCACAAGCCAACATCTATTAACACCCTCTCATGTTAGCCTCTCCCTCTTCCCCTCTCTTTTTCTGCCTCTTTTCCTTTGTCTTCCTTTCTTTAAGCACCATGGGACCACTTTTTTCTTGTGTCCTTACGATGTAGGTTCTACACTGCTAGCGACCATTACCAATCATTAAAAATGGATAGAATAAGAAAGATGCTACTGGAGCAATGATAGCCTGTGGCTAATGCGTTTATACACACACACACACAAACACACAAACATGCTCAGCTGAAAATAAACACAAATGCACACACAAACAACCTAATAATGCGGACATGCACAAAAGTGTGGCAAATACCACCCATGCAAGTGCAGAAGCACACACCGAACAATAAATACAACCTCACTGACAGTCCCATATTTTCAGTGTTTGTATGCACCATTCTGCCTGTGATTATATTCACATAAACGTCCAGACTGGAAATACGCACTTTAATTTCCTTCACATGGATACACTCATACAAGTAAATACAACAACTCATGCAGACATGTATAAGCAAGCAAATCCTAATATACATTCATAAACAAATTCTAAACTACACATTCACTCTCAACTTGCAGCACCACATTAATATGACACACAGCTTGTACAGCGTTCGCATGATTGCGCTCAGAAAAGCTGTGTACACACACACACGAAGCCCGGACTCAGAGTCCCACACACTTTTAGCTTACGCATGGACATTTACACACAAAAGGGCACTCAAGCACAAAATCATCCCCTCGCCGCTTTGCCCTAACGCACACACACACACATCTTACTCTAACCCTAAGGATTTTTTCTTGAAGGCCAAGACAAACACTTATTCGCAGGCTGTTTGCGCTTTAAGATAATTCATCTTCTGTGGACTTTTCAGCTTTTTTACAGATGCGGTGGTAAAACTAATCTCGGATGCTTTGCAAAGCAGTGAACCTGCTAATGTGAGTGACAGCTGTATTACAACAGCGGATAAGTGGAGTGCAGTGAGTATGATTGGACTAAAAAGACAAGAAAAGACAGAGGGAGTGGGGAGGTGGTCGTCAGTGACGGGGACATGAACCAGTCTGAACCTTTGCCAACCTGGAGAGTAATTATTACACTGGCTCTATGTATTTCTTTCTTTGTGTGGCTCACTGTATCACTCTCTCCCTAAAAATCACATTAATGGATGAAAGCAGCTTCTACTGCTGGTGACTCGCTTTGAAATGGTAATGTAACTCATTGGCTCCATATGTAGTATGCAAACACACACAGTGCACAACACAGACACGCATCTCTACACACTCATACATAGCCTAGGTGTGCTGCAGCAGTGTCGCTCTCTCGCTCTCTCTCTCTCTCTTACACACACACACACACACACCATGCCCTTAAACCATGGAACTAAGTGAGAGAAAAACTGAAGTAACACTAATGTAACATTAACAGACACATTAGCATGCCTAATGTTAGCCCGCTAGCCAGCTATTAGCCCACAGCTTATAGAAAATGTCATGTTAACAGAGAGGCAAAGTGGAAATAATAAAATAGCAAAAGTGCTACATTAACAGACACATTAGCCTCTACAGCAACAGCATAGCAACAAATTCAGACGTAAAGCTGCAGGGAGGCGAAGCAGACAGGCACTATCATCCAGTGATAAACAGGATCTGTATCTGTCAGCGAAAAAAAGGATCCTTGAGCAAGATACGGGACTCCTCGCAGCTTCCACCAGCTGACCCTGCACTCGTCATAAAAAAACAGATTTCCCCACCTGGATCAGTAATATGCATATTACTTTTATCTTAGTTATTTTAACATGCTAGCCCTGGGATATGCTATAGTAAGGAACTGTTTTACATTCAGATCGACAATAGCACCACATCAAAACCTTCTGCAGACCAACGTGCTGACACAGTGAGGGCGCCTTGCTCTGAAGCCAATGTCAAGCCCACCTGTGCAGCGGCCGTGCACTTTAGGTTTCCAGTGTTGGTAGATGCTACTTCGTTCAAACACCTGGTGGCATGAATTGGTGTTGGGTTTACCTGCAAATGGTAATACTAATATAAAAGAAGAAACTTCTGCTGTTGTGATGTGAAGCAGTGGAGCCATCACTGGTGACCGACAGCACCATCCTCATCTCTGTAAGCTGTAATATAAAAGATGCCACTTCCTGGTTCAGCTCAGTTAAATGTCACAAATGCTACAGAAACAATTAATGACGGAATATCCTTTAAACAGGTGGCAGCTGAGTCCCTAAAGATCACAACAGCCGTATTAATCACAGTACAGGTTTGCTGGCTGAAGTACATACTGAAGTGCATTTGAACGTGATACACTGATGTGTTTAACTTAGAAAAAACTTGAATGAACAACTTTTTACAATTACAAAGGAGTAGAAAACACCTTGGTGTGTATTTAAATATATATAAATTATAATCTCTAAGCAATATATCCAAAAAATGCATCTCTTAACAAAAAGTACGAGAGTAGCAGCAACAGCACCCTCAAACTAAATGATGATGAGAAAACGAGAATATGCTGAATCTCTCAGGGTGATAGATGGATGCAGATACGTACCAAGTTTAGTTTGTTAACAAGGTTCTGAGCTGTTGAGATTGATATTTGGAACTTGAAATTCGAATAAAATGCCCTCGATTTAAATGTTATCCCAACACGTAGCGGCCAATGTTCAGGGCAGCTTCTTGAACCCACTGTGCTCCGGCCAGGATGCAGCGCACGGGCGCTGAAATAGCAAATGAACGGAAAAGCAGTGGAAATTAAGTACTTCACTGGAATTGGTAAAATGTACCATAGCTGTTGATGTTCAGAATAATTTGTCATATTAAATTTAGATATTGGTTTTCATGGATGTCTTGTAGCCACACCGACCAATCTTTCATTATGAACTCCAGATGAGAGGTTCATTTCATGCTTATTTTTAGAGTCGGCTGGCTGAGTAATCCTGTGTTATGAAATAACCCTCAGCTCCCACCACAGCGAGGCGTCTGCACCACAAGGTACAGAAAAACAGCAACAAACTGCTGTGCCAAAGTGGCTGCATTAAAAGCTCCATACCAGCCAAATGCAAAGTTTCAACCTATGATATAGATTGTAATTCTTTATAGCTTGTTACAGTACATACCTCATCAGACCTGCATTTGGAGTTTAATTAGGATCCGATAAATCTTTATTTATATGCAGATGGGGCGAACAATTAAAAAAGATGAATGTAGTGGTCTCTGTTTGTTGGGTTTGAATTTTTCAGAAAAACGCATTAGCATGAACACGCCGCAGAAAGGGGCTTGACAGCTAAACTAGACGTGGCATTTACTCATGCATACGAATGGGTGGTAAAACACAATTGGACCAGCTGCACAACAGCACTTTATGATGTTCATAATTTCAAGCTCTGTCATGCTGTTTCACATGATATACGCATGCTCCTTTTATTTCCTTTTTCATGCTGTCCTCTCCTCTTCGTGCTGATTTTAAATGACAGATAGATGTAAGATTCTGCTGCGTGTGATGCAGCATTTACAGCGAGCATGAAACATTCGAGTCCACTCATTAATATCAGCAGATTTTCGAGCCCTGCTCACTTGTGCCCTTAGGTCAGCTTGGGGGATTTCCTTCCACATCTGAGGTATAAATTCAGGATGGACAGGGTTATGATGTCATTACTTAATGCCAGACATTACTAGGCGAGCTGCACAAGATGGAAAAGTCATTCCTGATTAATCGGGTCTGCTGGGGAATACATTTTCATTTTCTCTTTCACTTTGTCTCTCAGTGCATAACAGTGCTTCTCCTTCATCTCCATCCCAATCTGTCTTTAACACACTTGTTCTGATCGCTGCGTCTATCTCTCTCTCTCTCTGTTTCCACACATACTCTTATTTCATCTGTGTCTTTCTCTGTGCCCTCTCCCCCTACATTAGTCTGGTATATGTAGGCCATGGCTCTTTTAAAACTTCTGTCATTTGAACGCTATAAAGACAGATTGGAAGGCTAAAGACTTTTTCTTTCCAGCATCACAAGCATAATGACCCATGTATACTTAACATGTACTTTGAGTATTCTTTGATACGTAACTCTATTGAGTACTTCACAATCTGGAGGATGAAAAACACATGGTTCACGGCTTCTAGTATTCATTAGCTCTCCCCCTCGCTATCTCTTTACTCTCCATTGAACTGTGTACTCTGCGGTAGTTAACTGTATTGAAGTGTGTGTGTATTCTCTGGTCTCACCAGACCTCTAGAAGGACCCTCAAGTACCTGAAAATCATCAGTACTCAATGAGATGTCTCGCTCTCTCCATTGCAGGTTCGCACATACACACATACAGCCTCCCTTGCTCCTTTCTAAGGCTCAGAACGCCTGAACTGTGTGTGGTCTTTGTAGTAACTGAGGGGATTCAATTATTACACAAGCACCTGAAAACATTGAACTTTTCTTTTTTCTTTTTCTGTGCATGTGTGTTGATCTCCGAATGTGCTTCGCTTCGTCTGCCTCACCCACGTAGAGGTTAAAGTTGTGAGTGCTCCCATGCTTCTCATGCACGGGAAACAGACATCTATTAAAACAAACACACACACACACACATGCAGGGAATCCCACACAAATGGCCACACAGACACACAGAGCATCATCTTACACACAGCTGAATTTAAAGAAAGCTATAAATAACTGTATTACCAACACACCAGCACAACCTCAGAGACACCCACCGGCCTTTACATCTGTGAATGCATAGAATCTGTACTGTACTCATGGGCATCAGCACAAATCAGAGCATCATGTTATAACATCAGTACCACAGCATGTCAACGAGCCCTTGCTTCATCAGTAACACATTTCATAAATGATTTATAACACAGTATAAATTAAGCAGCTCAAGGGACAAAAACTATTACTAATAATGTACTATTTATTTTTAGTATAACTTCTATTATGAACACATGTTATACATTTTACTGCTTTATTTTTTATAACTCAAATTCATTAATTCATATACTATAACGACAAAGGTCAGAAAGCCCTGTGCTGTGCCTGCTGGTACTGTACCCACCAAATAAAACAACCAATGTGGTTGATCAGGTTTAATAAGTTGGCGGTTTATCTGTTTAAACACAATGGTCTGCTTAGAACTAAATCCCAGATGATATATGAGTATCTAAAGTATGTGATGAACGGTATATACGCCTTTCTTTCTGTTGCGTAAGGTATCTATTCCAAGATATGTCATGTTCGAACTGAAACGTTTACAGCAAATGTCAATTGCTCAGGCGTCACATGATGTAAGCGCAGTGCTTCACTGGCATGTGATAACAGAAGGTCATATATGGAGGGATTTTGTCTGAAGATGGCTGTGGGATCCAGTTGAAAGCTGCTAAAATAGCCATCTAAGTGGAGCTTGCATGTTGGCGCGTTTCACACTATATGTGTAATTCCCTGAGTCCTGTAGGCTTACAGTGAATTTGGATTGGGCAGATAGCTCTGTTTTAATTAGCCATCTTCTCATCCACAGGAACAGTGTGTGTGAGCGAGTTTGCGCTTGTGTGTCTCCCATGTGTGTGATATTAGTATGCCAGGCAGGGGGACAGACAGCGAGTTCCAATATCGTGTTGTTTGGCATTGATTCAATGTCAGCTAATTGTCACCGTGTGCATGTAGTTGTGTGAGTGGGTAAGAGAATGGGTGTGAGTGTGCACGTTGGGGTTTAAATGTCCTCATAAAGATAAAAACATTACAGAGACAGAGAGAGAGAGAGCAGTCATCAAAAATAAGTAAATAAATAAAAAAAATGGGTAGTGTGTGTGTGTGTGTGTGTGTGTGTGTGTGTGTGTGTGTGTGTGTGTAGTTAACAATATATCAATTGTAGAAGCAGCGGATTTTATGGGAATTATCATCACAGTTGGCCATTTGGACATTTCTTGGATGAAACAACCTGTTGCAGAACGGGCTGATTTTATTTTCCTCTCTGTGTCTGAGCATTTGATACAGAAGCTTTGAGACATTTGGCAGCTTGATGTATGCAAAAACTGTAAATATTACAGTAGGATTTTCAACAAACGTCTGATTTTTTATTGTTGCATGGACATCCAGACAGCACAATGATGATTCACTTAGTGACTGTAATTACATCAATAGGCCACAACATTAACACCACCTGGTGGTTTCAATGCTGTGGTGCAAGAAGGTCAGCATTGAAGAAATTAAATGCTGGCCATGATCGACAGGTGTCCGGACACACAGTGCGTCACAGCTTGATGTGTATGGGGCTGTGTAGCTGCAGATCTGTGATCACAGTACCCACCTGACCCCTGTCCAGTGTATTTTAATATTATCAGTGTATATTCATGTTTTTAAGTTGCTGCTGTTCATACTTCCAGTAAAGATTTAAAAAAAAAGCTTGCAAGGCAATTAATTTGAATCCTAACAGGAGGGCCAGAAATGTCCTAATATAGACCCAACCTGAAAAATAGATTTTGTTCATCTGAAATATTGTTAAATCGTAAAAAAATAATCATTAGTGTTATAATTATAATAATAAACCTCTAAACTACTTCATCAAACTTTGTCTTCCATTTTCATGCCACCTGGGTCTCGTATTTGCACTTCAGTTCATCTCTGAAGATACCTGACATTTTTAAGTGACATTTCCCGACAATCAATAATTAGTTGTGTGTTGGAATTTAAAATGCGACATCACATTTAAAAGGCTGGCAACCATCTGGGGTTTGACGTTTGACAAAATAAATTATTGCCACCCTCCGTCTGTCTTTCCAGATGTCTGTCTGCCCTTTTATTTTCTCTCACTCCATCTTCCTCTGTGTTTAACTCTTCAATAACTAAAAATAGCTGCAGGTCTGCGGCACCTCACACTGTATTAAGGACACAAAAAGGCTTATAGCAGGGGGATCATTGGTAATGGATTAAAAAAAAATATGACATGTTGTTAGATTTGTATTTGTTTAAATTGGGAGTAATAACAGAGGCTGCACAAACTCTCTCTTTCCTAAACTGCTTATGGTGCTGACATAAAAAACTTAAACTCAGACATTTTAAGCTCACACACACAAACACACACATGCTGGAGTTGCAGCTGTAGTGCAGGTGATAAGAAGTGGTTGCTTCAATCATAAACGACTTAAATGCACCATCATCATATTCATCAACATACAAGGTTCCCTACAACCATGCTTTGCCTGAAATCCTTTTGTTTCCAAGCTGACATTTGGCAGGGGAGCACAGATAAAGACAAAACAAGCACACAGATACACTCAAAATAGAAATGCACAGTGTGAAACATCCCGAGATAGATCACTGTTAGGGGAAAGTATGGGTATGACACGCAACACACACACACACACACAATTATCATGAATTTTAACACTGCTTAAAACCATTTTCGTCTTCATCGCAGAGGGGAAAGATCTGACAGATGAGTGTGTGTACGAGGGGGAGACAGAGAGGCTGGCATTGAGAAAGAGCTGGGGGAGAAGTGCACACAGAGAAGCTATTGATAAACAGAGTAACAGTAACGTTCCCAGCAAAACGCGGCAAATGTTAACACTTCCTTTTCTATGTGAATTAACACACAGCATCAGTCCCCTGTCATAGCACCAGACTCTCCACAGCCACTGAGACAACTGCTCCACTGTGAGTGTGACTGCACAAAATCATGTTTCACTGAGCATGGTATTTTTCTCTCTGCATGTCCTCTAGATTAAATGTCATCCCATCTCTCTCTGTCAGTCTGTGAGCCTCATTTTGTTTACAGTAACACAGGTTATTTAGTTAGCTGCTGAGACCAAACAAGGTTTCTAGTCCTTTCTGTTTCAGACACACACACACACACACTTAAACACACACACACTTAAACACACACGTCTGGGGAATCTACATGGATCTAGATTTATTTTCTACTTTTTAGTTATTTTGAGGAGAATATGTGCACAGCTTTAAGGCTCAGGGAAATCAGCATGCCCACACTGTTCCCAAGATGTACTGTTGTGTCCAAGTTGGGCCGTGCACTCGCTTGTTCCCCTCATGCGCACGCACACACTAAACCCCCGTGCATGCATATAGGCTAGCTCTCTCTCTCTCTCGTTTACATTCACTCTCCCTCTCAGTATCTCCAACCCGCACGCACAAAAGGACACACGCACGCCATACCCAGAGCACGGTGCGCGCACGCACGCACACACACACACACACACACACACACACACACGCAACTCTAGCACACACACCAACGCTGTCCGCAGCAACCAAACAGCACGAATTCAACCGGCGACTAATAATATGATGCTCTCCAGCACGCGCGCGCGCACACGCGCACACACACACACACACGTGCCCACATGCAAGCGCGCAGGCACGCACACAAACACAGACTATCTGAAACCTTCCCAAACTCACCCTTGGACGAGGAGAAATCCCCGACGAGAAGCCCCAGCAGGAGGAGAAGCGGGAGGTCGCGTCTCAGCCTGCCCGTTGTCTTCACATTCAGCCTCCTCCTCATCAGCAGCATCTCCGGCGCTCCCAAATCCGTCATTCTGCTGTTAAATAAATCCAAGCGGGCTTAATTTTAAAGCCTTCTCCCCACCTTGCCGCTCTGCTTGGCCGAAGGAAGCGGAGGGGGGTAAAAGAGGACGGCGGCCCCCCTCCTCCCTTTTCTTTCGTTTTTATACAAAACAACAAAATTATAATTACACCCGATAATCAATCACGAATATCCCACACACACATGTCCATGTTAACGTTTGGACAGGACAGCCGGTGACGCGTTGACGGTCTGAGAACGGGCAACACGCCGCTGGTGTGAGCTGTCATAGCAGAGACCGGAGGACCGGAGGAGAGAGACGGAGAGATGGAGAGATTGTGTGAAGGAGAGGAGAGAGATGGTTGGTAGGTCCGCACAGCACGGCGAGCGAGCGACGACTGAGAGAGGGAGAGAGGGGGGAGAGAGAGCGAGAGAGAGACAGACGCAGAGAGGGAGAGGTACAGGAAAGGGAGGAAAAGTGGTGGATAGACAAGAGGAGAAGGAGAGAGAGAGGGAGGGAGTAGAAAAAGAAGAGTAAGTGAGAAGGAGGGAGGTAGAAGAAGAGAGGAGAGAAGGTGTGAGAGCAAAGAAAGTAACGGAGGGAAACTGGTGAGAGGAGAAGAGAGGAGAAAGTTAAAGAGAAGGAAAAGGGCTAAAAGAGGCTGCGTAATAAGGACATGACAGACAGGTGGCAAAAAGAAGGGATGGATAAAAGAAAGAAGAAGGAAAGAAATCGATCATAGTAGAAATCAGGGAAATTCAGTAGATTTTCAGTAGAAAAAGAGAGGGAGGGGTGATGGATGGAGTAAAAATGAGTGACAGGAAGAGGAGAGAGGAAAGAAAGAAGGAACGGAGACATAAAAGGGTTAAAGGATGAAAGAGGGATCACAGGAGGGAAACAAAAAGAGATATCTGGAAATGGAAAAGGGGTAAAACGGATAAATAGAAGGTGATTAGAACCATTAGTGAAGGAAAAGAAAGAGAACAGGAAGATAGGGAGGAGAAGAAGGAGGGATAAGGAGGGAGGAAATGAGAGGTGAGAAGCAAAGACGGATTTCAGGGGGAGAGAAAGAGGAAGGAGTGAAAGAAGAGGAAGGAGCCAGAGAGCATGAAAGGAAGGAAGAGGTCGCCTCAAGTAGTGATGGAGAAGTAGCAGAGACGAGGACAAACAAAAAAAAAAATCATAGAAGACGGGAGGGCAGAAAAACAGAGGGAGGAAGTGATGGAAAGAAGAGGGAGAGGAGCTGAAAATGAGAAGGTGAGGAGCTGCATGAAGGAGGGTAGGGGTGAAGTAAAGGAGGTAGTTCTGTTGGCTCAGGCCTGCCACACACACACACACACACACACACACACACACACACACACACACACACACACACACACACACACACACACACACACCACATTTCCAGAGTATTTGAGAAGGTTAAACACTAGAAAAATCATCACACTCTACCTCTTGCCAATCAATCGCAGCGCCATATAAACACCACTCTGATTGTCTCATTCTCTACGACCGTGTGTGTGTGTACGTACGCACCCCAAACAGAGCCACGCGCCAGTTATTGATCCCCCGTCCCTGGTGGAATGTGCACAGGCTCATGCTAACAAGATTACAACGCTAAAAACACGACTTGCAGACTTAGCCCGCTGAACCACCACAGACGGCCGACAGCAGCAACATTTAGAGGCAAATGCAAATTACACACGTCACTCTAAATCTGGCCCCTTACAGTATTTCACAGCAGGCGTCACCCAATACTTTCACACGATGAAAAGAAACTCTACTGAGTGGGCGCCCACAAACTCTGGAAACTGACACATGCTTTTGTGGCATCACCTTTAGTTTTCTAAATCTTGGTGGTTACTGGAGTCAATCAATGTGCCTTCCTGGAGCCTTTTATATCCATCCTGTGAAAAATATCATGTTGTCCTTTAAAACTGGAATGGACAGTTTTATTTTAAATAGCATGTTAGCCTACAAAGCCACAAGTTAGCCATAGGCTAGTAGCATCACTATATGCACTGTCTGGCAGCTGTCCGACCACAATTCCCCCAAGAGGATCAAAAAGTGTGTCATTATAAGTTAATTTTTGCTTCATTTGTGAGCTGCAATAATCAAAAAACACTCGAGCTGTTAGCTGCTACATACAAAAACACTAAATTTGGACTAATCCTCATTTTGCTTCAGGCCACTAAAAAGCCCCCGGGGTGCCCCGACCACATGTTACAGGATTTATAGGCTACAGCCGCTTGTTTTTGCTTTAAATAGTCCATAATAGATTCATTACTAATCTTCCACCACGTTCATCCACACTCATTTTTTGTTTGTTGTTTTTTTTTTTTTGTTCCATTTGTCAATCTCCTTTCCCCTTATACAGATAGTTAACCATCTCAACTTTGATATTACAGAACGTGTGTGTATGTGCATGTCTGTGCGTGTGTGTGTGTGTGTGTGTGTTTGTGCTACATGGGTTTATACAGTATGTGTGTGCTTGGGTGTTGCGCTGCATGTGTTAGTATGAGTGTGTGTCATGTGTGTTTCAGCGAGTGGCTGTGTGTGTGTGGGTTGAGCCATTTCACAGCATTACTGTGAGTCATCCATCAAGCTGGTAGCTCTCTGTGCATTGGGCTAGTTTAGTCATTTTATAAAACATTTTTACATCTACTGGTGGGAGTCTTCATAGCAGCATACGCTCCTAAAAAGACTGTCGTTTCCAACCCCAACAAGAGGGTTGTTTGACACAACACCTGCTGCACTTAAATACAAAGGCAGGCAAGGAGAGGGGCTAGGAGAGATACATAAAAATATATGTATATAAATATATAGAGAGATAAATAGTGTAGGTAGAGAGAGACAGAAACAGATAAAAAGACAGATAAACCCAGGAAACATTACTTATCCAAGCAGTCTGTAAACCGGCCAGATACTGAGTCTCCACTCAGCACCATGGAGAGCTGCTTTCTGGAGGTCAGTGTAGTAAGGCTGCCATCTATTGGTCAAACGTAGACTGCAAGACAAAGACAACCTTAGAGAGAGGAGGAGGAAAGACGGAGAGCTGCAGCGGGGCAGTAAGAAGCTGAATTTTAAGTTCAAATTTCTGACACAGTACAGAATAAATCCACCATTATTCTACATAATCAGTAAAGCGGAGCCTGTCATCACTATGTGAGTAAATAGAAGTAGTAGGTGGCATTCATCTGTGAGGCTAACAGCAGTGATCTCAGAACAACGAGCAGCTCACTGATGGTGACTTGTCTCCATTCACACCACGAAGGCAGATGATGCAGGTGTTCAGAGGAAGCTTAGGTTTACACTATAGCTTGGGGCTGGGCACTGATGTATGCACTACTCTGGAGAACACCTCTCAAACTGTGGAAAGGAGTAGTTTCATTGGATAAAAGTTATAATACCCCTGTGGACGGTCTTTGCTAACATTATATGGTTACAACAGTAACACGGTTAGTCATGATCTACAGCCAACAACAGTGTGGCTACAATATGTGCTGGAACAAGCACAGATTGGAAATTTAGCTTTACTCCTGCAGAGGTCAGGGTAAAATAATGACCTCTAAAGTCAGTAACAGACAGAATCATAAAGTGATGAGTTCACATATAATTTGGTGACATCACCTGCCTAACTCAGTCGCCTTATTGTCTAGCTGTCCCTGTGGGATGGAATGGAAACAATTTGGTTAGGTGCACAAACACTAGTGTTCATAAACGTAATTACATGAAGTACAGTGAGTACAAGCTATGTAACAGTACTGGTTTGAGGCCACTAGAGGTCGCCTAACAATAAAACGTAACTCTGGATCGTAAGAAGCCGCTTAAACACTGGAGTCGCTTGACCGCCGATAAGGCTGTTATCGGCAAAAACAGTCTCCACTCATCCAAAGTCTTGTGTGGAAACGAAAAGGGTCGTTCTCAGACCCCCACTGTTCAAGAAACTGCTAACCTTACAGCAGAATAAAATTGAAAATTGAAAAAATACTGCACACCACTGCTGATATATTTGTTTGTTTTGTTTTTGACCTCATTATGCAAAAACTGAAAGTACATCCAGATCCAAACTGTATTCTTCTTCTGAGAAAAAAAAAATAGATTGGTAGCTTTGATAATGGTGTTTGGAACTTATTCATGTGAGGTGTGCCAGTTTTGATTGTGTATTCATCTTTTTAAATAAAAAGCTTCTTTGCACCTGAAGATAATACAAACTAAGGCTTACATTAATGTTAAAAGTAGCACCTTTAGCCAACTCTTGACAGAAATAAAAATGCCCTTATTATTAAAGATTACACACCCTCATCCCAATTATGCTAAAGACTGATAATTACACACGAATGACTTGAAAAGTAATTATGTTACAACACAGTTGACTACATTATAGTATTCAAATTACAGGTGACTAAATTAGTACCGTGTGTGGTAATTACTGAAGAGAATTCACACACACACACACACACACACACACACACACACACTGCATTTTGAGGTTTAAATTTCTTATGATCAGCTGCTCGTATCAGTTAAGAAGCTGCTCATTCTGATAATAAATATACTGTGTTTGCAGCAATGGTTACAGTCTGCAGTTTAAAAGGGTTAGCAATAATCAGTCAAAGGCAACAGAAATGTTTTTTTTTGTTCCAACAATCATTTTTTTCAAAGTTCCCAGAGTCTCCAAAGCAGCATTTCCACTAGAGACCTCTGTTTTCTACTCTTCAGAAGAAAAAAAGTGCTGTTGTGTATTTCCAACAGCTTTAAAGTTTAGCATGTTTTTCAAACTCAGGCCGCAGAGGGCCAGAAGTTAAACTATGTCAACTTTCAGTAAAACAGCATTCTGCTTGAAATGTGTTTTCATATCCTCTGAGCAACAATCAGTAGTTGGCCCAACATTTGATAAAGCTGCTCGAAGACTGAGGGTAACTGAAGATGACAGAATGGCTTTGATTTATCCCACAATTTCTTGCTCTTTTGTGGAAAGAGTCATCTGCATTGGACCAGAAAAATCAGTAAAGCATAATATTTCAATAATTCAGATTCATTTTACCAGTTGGAAAATACTGTAGCTGTAGTTAAGACATTTAGATGTCATACATACTTTATTAAAATACTTCATTTCTCCATCACATTATCCTCACAGCAAAGAAAAAAAGGATAGTGTGGCGTCCTGAGGGTCAGAGAAGCAGACCTGTGACCAAAGGGTCATCGATAAGGTCTCTGTCGTCACATTCATCCAGCTGGCCATCTAATCTGTGCATTTGAAAACATTATTTGTATGTGTTTTACTTGTGCACTGACCATAGACTGTACATATGCATGTATAAATACACTTTATATACAAATTGAAGTTGAAAACAGAAATTTTTTGGTTTAAAGAGTAAATAAAATTATTCTTCATTAATAAAAACTGTTGAAAATCACTTTACATTTACAGAGTAATTGAATAATCAGACATCAGACAGTCATTTCAACCAAAAGCACTAAAGTACATCAAAGAACCGTGCAATATGAGGATATACAATTGTCGTGTTATACTATATGCATATATACTAAATCAATTATACTTAGCACATTATGCCACAGACCAAGCCCAATGCTATGCAAGAATCATTTCAAACAGTACAGTGAGAGTGTACAAAGCAACACAATACAGAGAGAGAGTCTTCTGAGAGTCTTCTGGCCACGGTAGATCATATGATAAAAAAATCACAAAGATGGGTGGGGGGTAATTATATATATATATATATATACAGATATAACTTCAATCTGCAGACATGACAGACAGAGACACATGAGTGTACGTGGTTGAAGAACATGAGTTTCTGAACTGTATTATTCATCTGTATTATTATCTCGATATAACACATTTTGGTCATGTCACACAGCCCTGCTACACAACAATATGTTGCTAAAATATCAGGTTAAAAAAACCTTTTGTTATTGTGTTTGAATTCCCAAGAGAAGTAGTAGACTGGAGTTTGTGTTACTGAGCTAGGGTCAATGGGGGAGAGCCTTAATTGACTCAACTTGAGTCCCACAGGTCAGGAAAACCAGCACATTTTAATGAGCACAGGTCTCAAGGTGAGCCACTCTATTTATTCAACTTGACAGAAAAAAGTTTTAAGACATCTCATTCATATGAGAGCAGAATGTTGAACTACTTTGCTGTGCTGGACCATGCCCAAGTTGTCTTCCTGTGTTTTCTCGTACAAACAGCAGGCCCTCTGTGTGGAGGTGAATTGTGTGTTCTGTGGTGTGTGTGTCTATCAGAGAACACACCTGTTCTCCTAAGAGAGCGCAAAGTCAAACGTGACATCTTTTAGAGAACATTACAAGACGGAGAAGCAAATATAAGAGACAAGAAGAGACCAAATACAGACAAAAACAAGCCAAATAATAAATAAACAAAGACAGAAGTTGAGACAAACACAAATGAGGATGAGACAAACGAAAGGTGGGAGGATTAGTGTAGAGAAATAAGAAAAGATGGCAGAAGAATTGAGGAAGAAATGAAGAGGAGGGAGGAGAAGAGGAGAGAGAAAAATACGTAAAGAAGAGAAGTACCTTGTGATTCAAGGAAAAAAACAAAAACATCTGGCTTCCTGATTAAAACTTAAGCTCTCAGCTCTCTTTTACCCTCCCTTATTCTCTCCAGCAATAAAATGAGTCCATAGTGACTTATCAACCTTGGAGACACCTGCTGATTTTAAATACGACATAAAGTCCTTAATTAGCTGAAGGAAAGAGTTATAACCAGGTTCGAAATCCTACTGCGTATTTGGCACTGCCTGTCAAATGATTGTTGCCCTACAGGCTCAGCTGCTATCAGGGTTTATTGGTTTGGAGGCTTTAAGATTTAACGTTGTGGCTATAAACGGCTGAAAATTAAGGTGATGTATGAGATTTAAATACATCTTGACCTGCTAAACAGATCAAAACTCTACTGTCAGGCAAAGTCAAACCATTGGGGATAAGTGAGAGTGATCTTTGTTGACCACTCTCTTCACATGAATTGATAATTTACCACAGACATATGTAAGAGTCCATGATGTGCATTAAATGTGTTTAGGTTAAAGTGATATTTTTGAACAAAACTTTCAACTCACTGTAGCTGCACCAACTAGGGAAGGTGGTGTCGGCACTTGTTTGTTGGCACTTCCACAGTTCTTTTCACAAAGGTAATGGTATTGTAGCTGTCAGAAATTCACAGGATCTCTTGTTATAGCCATGACATGAACAAGGTATAATGGGTTACAAGAAAGGATAAATTAAAAGAAAGAAACATCGAGAGTCCAAAAGAAAAATAATGATGAAGAGGGGAGGACAGGGAAGAGCAGAGGAGGATGGGAAAGGCAAGGGGTGAGGTAAAGGAGCTGATTATAAAATAGGTCAGAGGAGGAGAGGTGGGCAAAAAAGAAAGGAGTTAACGTTACATTTAAGAACATGTACAACTCCCTCCCAAAGCTATTAACCAAAGATCCTCTCTGATGATGTCAGTGAGACACCAACTCTGAACTTACAGCACTGATAACGAAGGTAGTGCACCTATATGGAGACCATGTGAGCATCCATAGAGTTGTTTGAGGGGAGCTGAAGGGACAGTGGCACATTTTCTGGTTCTGCCATTTGCACCAACACTGGGGAGAAAATGGGAAAAAGGTGTAGAAAGGCAAGAGAGAAGAACTTGTGAATTAGGATGCCACTGAGTTAGTTAGGGAGGGAGTGAGGTGGAAAAGAGTGGGGGTGGATAGAGTAAACAGATTGGGAGAAGGTGTGGTGATGATAATGATGAAAGCTGTGCTGGCTGGAGGGAGGGAGAGAGGAACCGTAAAGAGGAAAGAGATGCAGGGGAGTGGGGGGTGGTAATGATGATGGTAAGAGATGATGAGATGTGGTTAAATGAGAAATTATTTGCAAGACGAGGCGGGAAGGAGAGGGAGCAAAGAGATCTTTCCATGATGATCGTGGTTTAAACGTGAAGGAGGAAAGCAGAGAAGGTATTCAACAGAAGAGAAAAGATGGGAAAGGGAAGGAGATGGGGGGATGAGCAAGGGAAGAGTAGAGGTGTATGAGCACACACAATGTGCTATTGACTGAAGGCTTTCTCTGTTAATTGCATATTCCCTGTGATTGCACTGTGAATTGCTGTGCTGAATGAGAATAACTTTCTCTCACATTTTACTTCCACATAGAGAGAGAGAAACAGGTATGAGACATATTGAAATACACAGAATGAATCGAGACAGCTAATGAATTACAAAAAAAAAGTAAATGACAATACTATACCTGTGAGAGGTCACATGCATAAGGTCAGACATGCGTTTGCACCTTGTTTATAGTAGAAATCCACCACTTACAGATATTCATAAACTCATGTTGCCACTGCAATAATACAAGCAACCGAGGGAAGAGCTGTTCCAATTACAAGACATCAAACCTTCAATATCATTATAAAACAGAATAAAAAGTTGACACATAAGAATAAAACACAATACAAAGTTAGAATAGTCAGTTGTGATTCACCATGTAACATAACTGCAGCTGCTACAGATATAATTAAAGCTAATGTCACAACAACAGTGTCCACTTTCAGACTAGCAATATACCTGAAACTCAATAGCAAACACAGAGCACTTTCTCTGTAGGTTTAACGTGTGCACTGAAAACAAGTCCGGGGTCAGAAACTACTTTCTTCCATTTCTCTCTTCAGATCTCCCATGAGCTTAAGATCTCTTTGTACCTTAACTCATTCTTTGTTTCCTCCATTTACAGAGCGGGGACGGTAAACTTACATGAGGTTTTCTGACCACAAAGTCTGGGTGAACTATAATAGAAATATTATGGAAATATGACAAAATGTGTAATGATTTTGAATTATGAACTAGTTTAACAAGCAGCTTTGAGTTGCATAAATCTAACCATCTAAATTTAAATCAGGCTTTAATTGGTAGAAATATCCAAGAAAAAGTGAATTAAAAGTTTAAACATAAAGGTTGCATCCAAACTCTATATGAACATTCCTCTTTGAATCATTTTGCTTAAGCTGTTGTCCTTGTCACACAATGCCATAGCCACAGATAAATGCTGTGTGGATATGAAGAAGGAAGTGACCCATTTAACCAAGGCCTCAAGTTGAACCTGCTCATAACGTGTTTATAACGTGTCCATGATGAGCTGCTGCAAAGCAGCTGAATAAATGTCTGAACCAAACTTTTTCTCCCAATCCATCAAACAGTTGCTGAGATAAGTCTGGAACAAAATTAAGGACTGACCGACCAACTGAAACACTGACACTGCCACCTGAGAACCACGTCGTTAGCTTCACCACTGACAGCAATGACAGAGAGTTCAGAGGTCAGGCAGAGTTACAGATCAGCTGAACCTGAATATCTTTAAAATTAAAGTCGAACCATCTCTGATCTTAACATATGCAAAGAAAGGTATTGTTTACACACCTTACAAAGATACCTGGCTGACTTAAAACATCTGCAAACATTAAGAAAAAACACCTGCGCTTTTGTGAATTCCAAACCTTTAAGGTTTGTCGGATTTGAATAAAACAAGCTATATAACAGTGCAGAAGGATTGAGCTATGGGGCATGAACTACGTTACATGGTTGAACTGCAGGTAGCTTAAGAAACTTGCTTTAACTTTGACTAAAATATTTACAACATATTAAAAAAGTCTGATGGGGAGTAATTGAGGTAGGAGTGAACAGAGTAACCCTGTTACTTATAGTAAACTAAACAAATCATGCAGTGATTACACTTTATGCATAAATACTTTATGCTAAACTCCTCTTTTGTACAGGTCAAGGACAAGGATGCTAACATCCTAATGATAATTGTTGATAACATGCTGAGAGGGGAGATTAATATCAGCACATACAGCCGTTCATGGACGTGTGAAGCTTAACAGTGCAGTTGGAGTTTGTGTTTTAATTAGAAGAAAAGCTGCAGCTCATCATAAGAATATCGAAAATGATGTTTACATTCAAACATACAGTACATGTCATTTTGTTAAAAAGTAAAAATATTCCAGATTATTATTGACCATTGAAAAAAAATGTATCTTACTACATGTTTTACAAAAATACACAGCACAGTTCAGGGGAGGAAATAAACACAGGTGTTTCAAAGTAGATCTATACATAATTACTCAAACAATCATCCACTTTATGAAGTAAACATCTGCTTCCAAAATGATTCAGGCTTTATAAACACCAGGTGCTCTGTACTGTAGGAAGCAATTTATGCCCATGAATACCTTCAGTATGTTTTCAATACCTGAGAACTTTCATTTGATTTATGAGTATGATGCGATCGTCATTCTGCACTCGCACACACAATCAGTATACTTTATTAAAACGGTGTCACCTCAACAGGTCAAAGCGGTGTAGATTTCAACACAGAGATACTGACACAGATCTTTGTCTTCTCTTTAGAGGCTCTTTTGGAGGAAATTCAGCTCAGCCAGAGATAAAGAAAATGTTTGACCCTGCAGTTAAAGTATATGAAACCAATCAAATAATATGTGACCCAGCAGTAATAACCATTTGAAAATATTTGACCCTTATTAAACAGCATCTGACCAAAGTCCAGAAGTGCGCACAGTTCTGTCTCTGCCTGTTTTACTCAATCAGCCTGATGACCTGCCTCTCTTTGTTCTCTGCCTGCATGAGACACACTCTATAGGTTCATACAGGCATGCACAGCCGTGCACCTATATGCTTGTATACACACTCCCTGACATGACTGCCACTGGCACACACACATACACACACACACACACACACACACACACACACTTGTCTGAGATCAATTTCAATTCTCCAGTTAGGGTACAAATCAGCACACAGCCTTTCATCTCTTCAGCCTCTCTCACTCTTCCTCTACACTGCCCTCTTCTCTCTATCGATCGCTGTCACTGTCTTGTCTCAGTTTCCGTCTCTTCCTCCATCCTCTCTTCAATATTCCTTTTTTCTTTTTTTGTTTTGACCATCTGTTTTAAATCCAGGTCTCATTCTTCCTCTTCATAAGGTGTAATGTAACTCTCCATTGAGGCCGCTCTCTCTCTCTCATTTCTGTTTTTCTATCTCCCCAGGTGCCTCCCCTTTCACCCATCTTGTGATCTCTCTGTCTTTAATACCCTCCCACACCTGACACCAACACACAGACACCCAACCATCACATTAAATGTAGTTAATTTCCAATCCATGAAAAGCTATTGACCCTCTGCAAAGGTTGCACACCTTGTCAATTTGTATTGAGCGGGGCATATCTGTATGTCTGCCTGTCTCTTTGATCATCTGTCTACCTGTCCTGCAGCATCTCTGTGTGACTTGTGGATGCATTACATGTGAGTTTATTTCTGATGATTTGAGTGGAATTTATTTACCTAAGCGTGGTAATCCCTGAGTGGTTTTCTCTTCTGGCATCATTTTTGGTGATAAGCTGTCACTGCAGCAATGTTTATGCTCTGCAAATTCTTTAGATCACCTATTAGTCAGCGGGGGTAATATATGGTGATGTCTTCTTCCATGCATTTTCTGTTGCTCGTTTCTAAATTTCTATGGTTGCTAATGGTAACTACTCTTCTGCTTCTTCGTCTGTGGATGTCACAAACAAAACCTTCAAAAGAGAATCTAATGTTGAGAAGGAAGAGACTGTCGGAGGCTCTGAGCGATAGGAATAGGCCCCCTTTAATGAGCACAAGACTTCATAAATGAACTTCATATAAAAGTGACAACATCTGAATGTGAAATGAACTGTTAACAGTAAAGACACATCAGCTGTTTGAAGTCATTCTAAAAAATTAATAACAACTCTGCATGTCCAGGCTTTGTTTTTAGAAGATAAGGAAATGCAGCCAAGGGTGTGTGTTAGAGTGAGAGTGTGTCTGTGCATGTGTGTATGACTGTTGTAGAAAAGCAATGAGAGAGTAACAAAGAACAATACACTGGTGGAAAGGGAATTATGGTAATGTGCTGCTGACCCTTTGAAAGACTTGTTAAAGCAGAAAACAAAATTCTGGTATGTTGATGACACTTTAAACTTAGATAATATCCCTATCAAAGGCTGCCGAAGTAATTAAGAGTCTGTGTATGCCCGCACTCCCTGCTAATGCTGCAATCTGTGACACAATGCCAACAGGAAGAGATTACACTATGTGACTGTGTTTGCATCATTAAATGTGCTTAACAATTGTATTTTTCAAACTTCTACACAGCATACAGTAGAGAACATTATATAACACACTATATTGTCTGTGGACACTGAAATCAAGCTTTTGAAACCTCCAAAAGAAATGCACTAAAGGCACAGAGTCGCCTGGTCCTGTGACTTTGTTTAGTTCAGACACTTAAAACTTAAAAGAATACAAACAAATTCTCTTCATGTAGAATCACAAGTGTTAACAGTGTCTTCCACCTTATTTTTTTCTATTTGAATCAATTATTTTCAGGTCTTGGTCTAGTAAAATCTAGTGTGTTCTACCTTCTGTGTGCATCTCCTGCCTAACCAAGCATATTTCAATATCATTTAAATTATCAGTCATTTTGAGGATTCATATTTTTGTCTATAAACTTTCCACAGTTCAAGGAGATATGACATGTTTTGACTGACTTAAATTTCACTGCCCGAAAGTATTTCATTTAAAATTTTATACAAACACAAAAAAGCAGCAAAATTAACCATTTGTTCCCTCACATAACTTAAATGATTTACTGGTTGTTTCAGTAATATGTGTGTAATTTCTACCGAAGTCTGAAAATCCCAACATGTTTTCATTGAAATAACAAACCTGGTTCTTGAAGACTGCAGAGCTGACACCGTCCGTTAGTCACATTATAATAATCTAATTTGGGTAGAAAAATTCCTCCATGTTCCCAAATCAACTAAACTCAAACCAGCTTGATTTATTACAAAACTGTTAAATTACTTTGCAAGTTTTTCATTGTTGTGTCAGTGTCATGCTGACAAAAAGCACAAAATATTTATCTTGATTGTTTTTACAGAATGATGATTATCTCTTTGCTGCTGCCACCCACTGCTAGAATAAGAATTTCAAGGCAAAATTGGAAGATGTGGGTTACAGTGGAGCTGAAAACAGCTATTTTAAATTTAAAATCTATAACATGGCTCGATGCACCATCGTAGGAATCGATATGAGACAAGGCTAACTAACCTTCTTTAGACAGCACCACAATCATGTTCCTGTCTGATTTTTTTATTCTAAGAAACGATGTCAGTGTAATGATGCACAAGGTCATACTGAAGTACCACAGCTTTAAAATGGGAGATGGGGGATATGTTTTCAGAACACGGAAAACGCTACTGCTCCAAAACATTTGATAGAAGGGTTGGGGTGGTACTTTTTAAATGTTGGGATTCACCTGAAATTATTAAAGAAGGTGTGCATGTTTGGGTGTGTGATGGTGTGGTTACAGAACGTGTTTCTGTGAATCTGTCATGCTGACATGCACTGAGATCACATTCACTTAAACGTGTGATAAAGGCTCCACAGGCTCAAAACAGCTGAAAAACAAGAAGAGAAATTTTCATTCTGTCTTCTTTTGATGATCCTTTTTCATGATGTAATCAATAGCAATCCCCATTTCCTGGAAAAATATTTCCAAACATTAGATCTCTGGTTTTGTTCATGTATCTTTCATATCCCCTCAGCTAATTACCAAACATTTAGAAGGGGCCTGCAAATGTCCCTGCTGAGTTGGACTAATGGCCCGTGTGCATGAAGTATGACAGCCTTCTAAATTAAACCATTTGTTCAAAGCAGGTCAGCCCCAGAGGTAACCATGTGCCTATAACACAACTAGTGTATCTCTGCTGTCGTGGCCTAAAAAGTTTTAAGTTTGATAACCATAAAAGACCAATAAAACCAATGTCTGCATTAAAAATGCAAAAAATATGCTAAGAGTTCATATGTGATTGGTTTTGTCTAACAAGGAATTTCTCAGCAGGTGTTACACCAGATTTTAACACTTTATCTATGGAAATTGAGAGAAATACTTAGGTAGTAGAAGGTGAATGTACTTGCTTTGAGCCCAAATAACACTGATTTAATGTAAAACAAATTTTACTTTAAGTGAGCTTTCGATGTGCAGTTGAGGTTTTTTATCCAAATCAAACCTTAAACTGTTAAAAACAGAGGTTGATGCCATTCTGTACCACTGCCAAACGATTACATTAAATTCACAGCCCAGGATCTTAGGATCCTTTTGCTCCATTGCTCATGATTTATGTCCAAGTGCCAGAGGATTTAGTGTGCCAGTTACAAGGTAAAGGGTAAAGGTGTGGCTGTCAGGACAGCAACTCATGTCTCCCATGTGGCTGTCTATACGACCTTGTTATAACCCTGCAATTATTTCCCCCTGCAGCCCAAATCTTTCTCTAACTTACCATATGTTTCACATTATTAAATTCTCTGCTTTAAATAATGTGGCAAATCTTTGACCAGTAGAAGCCTTACCGAGCACATGACACACATTCCATTATTATTATTAGTCATTGGTTTCACACTACTCTGCTGGTCTACAGGTGACATTGCTGCGACTGTAGTATCTTTTATTATCATTTTTAGAAACTATACATGAAACAACATCGACACTGATGATACTCTAGGGTTACATGTCTGTGATGTATTCTCCACGTCACTTTCCCAAGCTTCACTGGTGGCTTTTATCACCTGTATCTTTTTACCTCCAAGATTAACAGAATCAACAACAAAGTCCAGTTGGTGACAAAGTTAATGGAGAATATTGCACAGTGGAATTCACAGGGATCTGTTTTCATAATCTATTCACATCATGTCTGACTGCAATTCATTTAAGCATGTAAGCCATGCTGTCTCAGTCTGTCGCCCTTTGTATCACAAACTTTTCTCTGCACACTTGTCTTTCATCCACCCTTCTGCCTCCAAATCCCCCAATCTCACGTGTGTGTAATATTTCTTAATCTTCATAAATTAAAGTTAAATAATAAATTTAATCTAAGATAATAATCAGCAACCATTTGGATGTTGACTTCTTGATTGCATGCTGTAGCTTCATGACTTAGATAAAGCTCAAACAACTAAATCAACTGTTGTAAATTAAACAGTGCACACACTCTGCTCTCCCTCTGTCGGTCTGGTTAAAGCACACACATTAGAGGCTGTTGTATGTGAGTATGCGTTGGGGAGGACTGCATAACTATAATTTATATAAGTTACTCTTTATCAAACTATAAAATAAAACCCTCATCTCCTGGTCCAAGGTGTGGATGTTATAGTAAATTACATTGTTATCCCATTAAAAGTTGTTTTTATATATTGAAAAGAAAAACACTATTTCAAGTTGCATAATGCAAATTTAATATAAAGTCCCATCTTTAAATGTCACGTTTGAATTTAATATGAAAATACCAAGTCTTACTGATGAAACACATATAAAAGCAAACTCAACACTGTACTCATGTCATTTAGTTTCAGCTGTTTAATGTTGGTTCTCACTTGATCAGTTCTACTCTAATACACCTTTTGTATCCTGTGTAATGACTCTTAACTCCTCAACAATCCGTTGTATCGTGACGCCTTTATATTAATCTGCTTCACTCTATTGCCAGGCTCTGCTCTGATCTCTGTTTCTACATCCCTACATTTCTCCAGACTCCTCTGTTTTTGTTTACTGCTGCACTTCAGCAATGGATATAGCTGCTACGACAGTGACTACCAATTATTTTCCAGTGGTGATCAATCTGTTAAATTCTACATTAATCTAGAAAATCAACAGTGAAAAAATGCCCAAGTTGACCTTAGAGCAGCTTGTTTTGTTCAACCATAACTCCAAAAAACAATAGTATACTGTAGTCTAAAAAACTGTTTCAGGGACTCAAACCAGAGTCTAACTATTCTGCATTAAAAAATATTTCTGTAAGCTGGTTGACTCAAGATCTGCACTTCCAAATATTAGAGCCTCATATGTTTGTCAACCATTTTACATTAATAAGCACCTCTACATCCATCAGTCTATCACCTACAGGTAGGTAAGCAGCTCTCTCTAACACTGACAGAGCATCTGCCCTAGCAGCCTCCAACCTCCTCCAGTCAAGCCTCTTAGCACCTGCACACGAATTCAGAAAGACAGAAAAATCTATTTAGTTTATGGCCACTCCTTTTGTAATGATCCTCAGTGAGGAAAATGCTTTTTTAACCAGTGTGCATCACAATGCCAAAACTGTTTCACAGCCCAGCACTGTTCCTGCTAGTGATGTATTCAGAGCTTAACAAGATAGGTAGGGATTACAATTAGCAGCATTAACTGTGATGAACAGCAGGGATACAGCTAGTGTACTAACACCCCCTCTACAGAACCACACAGCTGGTTTAGGGACATGGAGCGGTGGCCAGTCAGTGTTTCTCCAGACCCAGACCCACATCATGCAGCACACAGTCACAATGTCTGTTCCATTATTTTCTCAAATATCAATCAAATGTTTCTCAAATGCAATTTTTTGGACAATTAATTCTGGGGCTTTCACTTTTATCACACAGTATTCCTCAACAGAAAGAGCTTTCAGAGTACTAGTACTACAGTTTTGTGTTCACTCAACAAATTGTCATTAATAAAAGTGTTGTTGGGATTAGGCATCACCTGTATCACCTCCACTTGGGCCCCACAGGAGGAGAGCAGCTCCCCCGCTGGATGAAAGAAGAGCAGTGGAGGATACAGGGGAGACAAGAGACAGGAAAGAGAGAGTGAGAGAGAAAAATGGGGGTGGACCGAGGACAGGAACACAGAGAGAAAACAGAGAGGCAAAAGGGAGAGAGAGAGCTAGGAAGGTAAATTGACTTTGTGGAGGTTAAACTCTGAGTCTATGCCCAGAAGAGACTGATTATGATAAGGAGAAGAAAGGAGAGAGAGGAGACACATATTTCATTAAGGAATGGGAGGAGGGAGGCTCAGGGAGGGGCCAGTGTTGCTTTTTTCTGCCCTTTTCTTTTTTTACCTGTGTTGTTAGACAAGCTTATTAGGTTAGTGGCTAATTAGCTTGTTTTGATTCACTAAGTCACCTTCACCCCAGCCTTGACCTATTGGCTACTAACTGAATAGACACACACCGTCAGGCAGACAAACCAACACACACACAAACACAAACACACATGCACACGCATGCACACACATAAACACAAACACACATCACTGGGATTGCTGTTTAAGTAGCTAGCAGACAGTTATATTGGATTTGTTTGGGGGGGTCAGGTCCTATGAAATTAATCAAGTTTCTTCCACAAGTACAAAAAGTCTCTTGCATGCCTCTGTATACACCCCACCCCCTCTCGTAATGCTTGCCTCTGTCTTCTCAAGTCTGTTGCCCACTGCCTGTTTTCTCTCACCCACCCACACACACACATGCACGGATGCTGCAGAGGGTTTCCAGGTGTTGCATTACTGTAATAATAAGTTTTATAACTCCCAAAGTGTAATCAGATAATGTCTGATTGTGAGTGAAATCATATTACACATTATTGTAACTGGACAGTGAACAGATTGAATTACATGATGAAAGACAGTTAGCAAACCACCAGCCAATTATTTAATGGCAGCTCCACAGAAACAGAGTGGGAGATGATATATATATGTTGTGGGATTCAAACTTGTGTCAGAGAACATGACACTAACTCTTTATTTATTATAGAAAAAATGCACATTGTGCTGGTTGTTCTCAGTCATGCAGATCAGGTTATCTGGAGGTTCAGGCACTTGCTTCTTGTTAAATCTGAGGAAAATTGGTAGAACACCTCAAATTTATCTTCCAGGGTGGTTTTACTACTCACCTGACCTGATTGTCTCGTTAGATGGACAATTGAAGGAGGGGCGTGAGTCGATGTAATAGTCACAGCTCTTCCAACCCTTCCTACCCCCCACTAAAGTGGGTCACAACCTGTGGCCTTCCTGATGGATCTGTGAAGTGGTCTTGATTTCCCTGGAAACAGATGAAAGGGCAGCATCATGAATTGGAGACAGTTTGTGTTTAAGGGCTCCACCTCTGTTGAGGGAGAGCTTTTCAACTTGAAACGTATAGCCTCCCTCCAAACCCTCTTCTCTATCCTTAAATTAAGAGATACAGGACTTCTGGTCCTGAGGTGCTGCTCTTCCTGTGCTGGGCTTCCTGGTTAGTGGATGCTCAGTAGAGCTGTGGACACTCTTTGGAAAACATATGCTCTATTGCACCTCTTGTGTTCTCCTGTATGGTCTTTAGCAAATACTGTAATTTTTAATCGGTTGATTTTTCAGCTCATTTATTTGTCTAGCGTTGCCACAAACAGATCCAATGTGACTTCTTGTTAATAATAATATAATATACTGAGTTGATATCACATAAATTCATATATACTATGATTTTGGATCCATGTGTACCACTCCTACTCTTTCTTTCAGAGGATTTGTGCCAGACTGTCATACTTGGAGTACACATCTATCTAGTCATTTGGGCAGCACTGGTTTTGGGAAAAATTCAAGTGCCTTGTTCAGGGGCACACTGACAAGCGGGGGGGAGCATAACTAGCATAGCTCTCTTATTTCCTGGTGTGTCAGGGTTTTCAAAAATCAACCTTGAGACTGGAAGGTCCAGGCTACACACATTTACTACTTCAAAAACAGAAAAGTTGGAGAATGTTTTTTAAGGCCATTCTATATAAAGTGTGTTTACAAACTGAAATTAACAGATGCCAATCCTGGCAGATGGAAGATGAAGTCACACAGTGTCCACACTTAAAGCACAAAATACTAACATGAGCTGGAATGACTGACATTTATAAAGCTGAAACACAGAGGGTAACTTGATTGCTGCCTGGAACCATCTCTGATAGTATTATAAACTGCTGTGTGGTGTTTTAGTGCCTGGTAAGACTCCAAACTGATGGAGATTATCATATTTCTTTTCCTCAGTAGAATCTAAAACAATCAATGCAGTCCTTTGTGTTGTATTAATGTGGGGCTGTTTTGGCTGTGAACATTTGCTTATACACCAGGATTCTAAACAAAAGCCATTCAAAGATGCAGAAAAAAAGAAAGTCTCAGTACAACTTTGATCAATGATGATGGAACCACTGTACAGTAAATCTTACTGTTGCTAGTTTGTGCAACTCGAGTAGCCAAATTATCTTAGGACAGGACATGATCACTTTGGGTTGTTAGAAACCTTGCTAATGAAAACCTTATCTAATCTACATATCTAGTAAAAAATAATATCTCCATTGTAGTTTTAACTGTGTAAACTTTAACTGTGCAAGAGGACATGATTGGTTATATTATTCACTTTGCAAAAACCAAACAAAAGCAGTCCACACTTCCACTGCATCTACTGCATATTCATCCTCAGTTTGTGTGGTAGTATAGGAATACATGATCACTGCGCCAGAGGTGAAGCTAGAGGTAAATAACAAAGAACAAACAGCACCAAGAGACAAAAAACAGACAATACCGGCCTATTAAATGCAGCCGGCTTAGTTTCTAACTGCATCATAGGTGAACCACATGTCTGTGGCCTTAGGACCACCAGACACAGACTCCATGCCCCATGTGATCTCTTGCACCTGTGCTGCCCAAAAATAAAATTTACCAAAAGACCTTGACCGAACTTTCCCTCGAGCCACGTGTCATCTTTCTGTCATCTTTATCATTATCCAATCATCTACATCGGTCATCATGTCTTCATGACATGATTCACAACAAAACACAGCTAATAACAGACTTTTGTAAGAATCTCCAGACAGACATCCACACAAAGGATTCAAGGTCAGTTATTAATTTCATGTATCTGTGGTTTTGATTGAGCTATGCCTACACCTGAGATAGTTCATACTGAAATGTAATTGGTTTATGTTTTACTGTTGAATCACTTGGTTGTTGTCCTAACTGGAAACTATCGAACCTCTAGTACTGTGACAACTCTAATTTGACCAGAAGCTGAATTCAAGTGAAATAAGGTGAATTAAATGGTCAAAAATCTAAAATCCAGTCAGTCTGTGTAAAGTTTACTGCTTATTGTAAGATTACAACTTATTAAGAATACACATTTGAACATTTAAATCTGGTTTCCATCTGTTCCTATGAGCTCCCACTGCATAAACAAACCCACCACCACATTATCTCACCTTACAGATGTTGTGCTGTGCTCAGGAAACAGTACTTAGAGTGGACATGTGGGCCTTTGCGCAGTACATGGGCTCCCTACAGTATAAACCCTATTGTATGGTTGCTGTATCTGGCAGGAATGCCATCCTCTGTAGAGTAGACCTGTGCCCTACCCTATATATCATTCCCTGACACCTCATTGAGCTTTTCTGTAAGAATCATTATGACAGATGAGATCGTTTGCACATTCAAGCCCCATTTCAGGTGACTACAAGTGATACAAAGAGGACCTCGAATAATTAAAGCTGCAACAGAGCTCAGACCTCTCCCCCACATCCAGTCCTCACACATACACTACGTTCATGATATGGCTGAGGGTTTCATAGCAGGATGGACTGTGTTCTACAGTACAGCAACAATACATTTTGTCTTAGCCTGATTTCTTTTCACATATTTCCAAACATGCAGTTTGTTATTATTGTCAGTCAAGTTAGCTTCACACATCAGCCTGGTTCTTATGGATGCACTTCAAATGTAGGCCAAGAATTATGTGGATTTGCACAAAACAGAGGTACACAACAGAACAGCATGAACATATGGTACAATGCCTCTGTTCCTGTAACAACGCCTAATAAAAACTAAAAAAAAAACACACACACGCACATACAAAACATCTGAAGCCCAAAGCTTGTAAGCTGTGATTCAACTTTCAGCCTGGCTGAACAAGAGAGGCCTTTCCATCTGATTTCACTCTTTCATTCTGTCACTCATTCAGTCACCCATTCCTTTCTGCCCTCCTCTTAATTTGTTTTGCTACCCTATCTCCCTCTCACACACTCTCTCTTTGTCTCTCAAAACCCTTTTCCACTAACCCAAGTCTATACTTTTCTCCCTCACTTGCTTTCAATTAGTCCTCTTGTCCATTTCTTATCACCTGCCCTTAATTCCTCCTCCTCTCACTTTATCCTTTCAATTCTTGCTTTTTAATTTTCCCATTTGATTTTCCCTGTTTGCTGGCACAACTCCTCTCTCTATTTTTGCCTCATTATCTCTCTGTCTTCCTCATCTGTCAGTCTATCTCTCTCTTTTCCACTCGCCGCTTCTCATTCCTCCCTGCTTCTGTCCACCCCTGTCTTGATTTACTATGCACACATCATTGCTCTGTCATCCAACCATCCATTTCTTCATTCCTTCTTTTGTTAATTCTCTGCTGAGTAAGTTTGGTTTTCTAAAGCAAAGCCCAAGAGGAATATTAAAAATTTGAGAAAACCTTTTTCTTTTTTCTTCAAATCCAATATTGCTCAGTGGTTATCGTTGTCGCCTCACAGCTAGAGAGACCTTTTTTTTTATGGTTTATATATTTTTAGTAGTTGCATGGTTTTAGTATGTGTACATGAGATTCTTCAGGTTTCTTGAAAATGCAGTTAGCACAGATGTAAACTCTACACTGTTTTTATGTGGTTACCGTCTACACATACGTTCATGAGAGCCACGTGGGTGCAGTTAGATTTGTTTCTGCCCTCTTTCATATTACAAGTGTGTAACAAAATGCATGGCTGCACAGGTTCATACAATTCACACAGAGCTATAAAAATAAGATTTAAAAGTGTCCCCACACCCTTCATATACCCTTATGTATGTAAATAGTTGTGGGGAAAATGATTGTGTTCTACAGCTCTAGTGAAACACATAGGTCCTATATGTGAGCACACTCCTAATCCTGCTATTCAAGTGCACTATAGCTCCAACCCTCCTCCTCCACAGTAGGCTGCAGTCTGCCCATGGTGGGTCATTTAAACTTTAAGTATGGTTTACCTGACTTTAACAAGACATTTTGATTATGTCTGTGACTAAATTATTACTGGATTATTACACTATGGTCTGAAAACTCAGACTGGAGTGACTATGGCGCATCGATGCATGAATGAACGCTAACTAATTAGTACTTTGTTTTTACAATCAGAATCTGAATTTGCTGGAGCGGCAGCTTGTTTTTCTTCTGTCGATATCAAACAGATACAATGTGAACAGACCTGCGCTGCACGTCTGTGAAGTATCCAGCAGGTGGGCTTGTCTGGAGATTTTTCCAAGGTAGTAGATTTGGGAGTGGTAAACGTATGACGTATGTTTCTACACTTAATGTAACTTGTAAATATCAAGTTTATAACACGCACTTTAGTAAGTGCATGCTCACTAAGCTGGTTGTTAGCTAAAACATCACTGTGGAGCTTTAGGTAGTTTCAGTTTGACCCGTTTTATGCATTTATTCCACTACATTTGACATTTCATTGTAAAATATAGAAGTAGTTAGTTACTTATCAGATAAGGATCAGTTGTACGATTTACAGCTGCGACTGAGTTTGATCCATTTGAAACTGAATTGTGCTGCTATTTACAGGAGAAAGCAAAAAGAAACTGTGGACTTGGACCTGGCAGCTGGCTTCTATCTACATGTATATCTTATGGGGACCTTCCTAACAGACAGAGCACCTGATTGTAATATGAATACTGCACCTGTTATTGGCCTAAAGACTTCCCTCTGGGATTAATAAAGTTTTTTAAATCTTGAATAAATCTTGTAATATTGGTTCTAACACTGACCAGTATGTTTCTCCACATCCCTTTATATGAATTGTTTTCTGTACACACAAATCTGATGAGGAAAACTTCTTTAATCAACTTATTGGGACAGTTTCAAATTAACTTATGAAATTAGGACCACTAATTCCCAGACTACTTTTTGTTTCCAGTCTGTCCTCGGTGTCCAAATTTAAACCCCGAAATTGGAATTTAGGATGTTAAACCACATCTGCACAATGTCTTTCACTTGTGGCCAGATTTATAAATGACATGCACACACATAAACTGGTATGTAAAAATAGAACGTTCTCAGAAAAACATTTACCTGAGTTCAGTCCATGCATACACAGTTTTCTAAAGGTAGCAAGAATAAAACAATCAGGAAGAGCTTAGATGTTAGATTAGAGACCTAATCCTTTTGCCTTCTTGTTTTGAAATCTATCTTTAAAATGATAACTTGACTTTATCTTTCTTTTAATTTGTGAACAGAGTTTTAGGGATCTAACCGCTGCTCTTTGGTTTGATACTGTACATACACGGCACGAGTCTGGGGCCGAACGCATCACATCTGCATTAGAGGAATTGTCACAATCTGCCCCCTAGAGAGTTCTCATGTATTTTCATTGAATACTGCAATCATTTGCGCCAGCCGTGAATTTTTCCCAAGTGGAATAATCTTGTAATCAGTGATCGGTTATGTAATTTGTGCACCTTTGTGTCAACATGATGAAAAAATTGGCCAAAAAAGTAATGTGGGCAGCACGGCCTTCTTGTTGACAGTCTTACAGTCTAGACTTAGTTCAAAGAATATTAAAGGTGGTTTTATGGGCTAGACAGTGTGATCTCTGCATTACAGCACAGCATGCTTCAGTTCAAATATACTCTGAACACTGACACTGACTAAAAATAGGAAAAGCAAAAAGAAGAAAATAAATAACTTTCTTAAAAAAACACGTTGAACTCCTTATTTACTGGTTATCATGAGTTTGAGCAGCTGCATCAACACAAGTTAAATCCAAATATAAAATAAATCCAAAACAAGTGTTGAAAAGCAAGTGTGGAAAGAAAATGACAAGTGAGAGTTCTTTCTTATCGAGCTTTCACATGACTGTAGCAGGTAACTGGTGCATGACTAAAGTCTGAGCTTGAGTGTTTGCTTTTGAAAATTACAAATGCCTATTGAATTAAATATGAACGAAAGAAGAAAGGAAAGAGACAGGTAAAGCGGTAATCTCTGTGTTTTTCTTATGACTTCAAAGAAAGTATAGAAAGTTCACAGTTCAATATAAAGTGATTTTGAATTTCTCATTTGGTAAAATAAATCACTTAAAATCATAATCTACTGACCTCTAAAATGTAAAGTCTGTGGTCTTTAATGCCTTTAGTATCAAACCCAATCATAATAATTTTGTTGTGATGCAAATTATTTTCTTGAATGAATGTAGCCGTTATTTATTAAGGGTAGTTGCAAATAGATAGTTAGGGTAGCTGGAAAGGCGAATGCCCAGGTTTTGTTTAGTAAGAGTAGCACCTTGGTTGGGGTTAGAGAGAGATCAGAAAATAATATTTGATGTTGTGTAAATTTGTATGGGAAAATTATTTTTAGGAGATGAGGTTGGATGGTAAAATTATTTCGTATGGAAATAAGAGTGGGAGTTTTGTGGAAGGCATGTGACATTGTGCATTCTCCTACTGATGTGACACAGAAAAAGTTTTATTATTTGATCATTTTTTTCATTTAACAACATCACAGTAGTGAAAACTCTGTGAGGAAAAAACTTTTTACTTTGTTTGTTATTGTTTGTGAAAATTAAAATGTATTTGCCCAAAAACTCTTGTTGGCAGAGAAGGGAACGATTCTTTAAAAGACACAGAGCAATACAGGTACATACACAAGCAAAAGATAAAAAGTACATAATTCTTCATTTCAATGTATGCTGCAAACAAAACCCTGATAGATCTGACAGAAGCAGAACAAGAAAGACAAACAGAAAACAGAGAGGTGAGTCAACAACAGAACAAAGCACAACAAAGCAGCTGATGCCATCTGGCTTGTGGTTCTTCATTGCAGCTGTTGCACACATAGACTTACCCCCATCTCCAGCATCTCTCTCTCTCTCTCTCTCTGCAAGACATCAACAATATTTTAATGTGATTCTATCCTGAGATGAACAGAAAGTGGAATATGTCGCCTTGGGACTTGATAGACTTGCAAATGACCGTCAGAGCAGACAGAAACAGACCGAGGCTATGTTCATGAGTTGATCGGTGGAGTTCACCGACTGTACACACAGCACCATCTGACATTTGTAGAGCCTTTGTTAGAAAATGCATAGTTCGTGTCCTCTGTTTTTATTGGCTGAGTCACACTTCAAGCTGCTGTAAGATGCTTAATGAACAAAAACCTGTGAGACATTAAAAAGACATAGAGAGTGTACGTCCTGCCCTTTTCAAGGAGCACTGTTACTTCACAGCCACTCCTGCCTGTTGTGGGTCATTGTACGGAGCTCCAATGAAGCAGCGCTGGGTTAAAGTGTGGCTATCAAGTACAAGTGTTTGTTTTTAGTGTTTCATCATTTAATAAGTACTTTGAAACACAGTGAAAAACCATAAAATATAGTGGAAGAGAAGAGAAGAGAAGAGAAGAGAAGAGAAGAGAAGAGAAGAGAAGAGAAGAGAAGAGAAGAGAAGAGAAGAGAAGAGAAGAGGCTTTATTCTTTGAGCTCCATTGATTTGACTTGAATGGATTTGGGGAGTTTATCTCATTCACAGGGACAGTCAGAGACTCTGTCCTGAAGCCACTTCAGCTTCATCTTGGTCAAACTTTGTGTCATTGGTGTGGTTACACCTTTGAGAAGCACCGTCATCGCATGCTGCTGCCACCACCGTGCTTCATCGTAGGGATGGTATTAGCAGGTGTTCTTCACACATAATCTTCTGGCCAACAACATGAGGAATTTTTTAAGAATAATTTCTGAAATCATGTGTTGCTGCAAAAAAATGTATCAAGTCAAAGAAAAAAGTAAAAGTACAAAGTGACTGTCAGTGTTATTCAGACTACTTTGAGTTTTGTCCTTTGAGTAAGGACACAGTTTCCATCTCTTACAATTTATCTTTATTTCAATTTGTCTTTTGCCTTCTTCTCCTTCTAAGAAGGTCTTTCATTAAATGTGAAATATTTGTTTTATGTTTTACTCCAAAATTGAATGTCCTGCTCTCCTAAATTAAGTTGAAATAAATATAATTTTGTCTTTATCACTGTCTTTCTGTCAAGCTTTCCAGCAATTTCTCTTTTGTTTGATCAGAGGAAAAATGCCCACTGTCAGGGCCTCTTATTTTTCTCATAAGAAAGCAATTCCTTTAATTCACCTGCTCCACAGCCTAATCTATGCCAGAAAGTCGAGAGCTGTGACCAAAATGTGAAATTTTAAAAACTGAAAACATACAGTCCGAGACCTTGGTAAGAGAAACCTTTATTCCAGAGTGGGGAAAACTTAGAACAATATATTGATCGTTTAACTTGACACACAATTTCAAATAGCATATGTTATGGGAGACAAAACGTTGGAAATACAAATGTACAGACAGCGAGGAACAATTTGAACATCAGTTCAGCAGTTATAATCTATTATAATCTATATAAAATTGGACAAGGAGACATTGGCTCACGGCTGCAGCAGCTGAAACACTACACTGAGATGTTTTCTGCAGGTCTGCACAGCCTCATGTAATCAGCTGGTGTTTTCATAATTTATATAGTTTTCGTCACAATATTCTCTGAACTCTGAGCCTCTAAACTCAATGAACTGTAAGTATGGTACAAATTAGCTCAGCTCTGTTAAATCACTGCAGAAAAGAAACAGCTTTTTCCCAGTGCTGCTGAAGGTGACTTCAAAATCTCTGGACTCATTCATAATTTACTTTGAAGTCTAATGTCCGAGGCAAGTCTGGAGTCAATGATGACAAGTTAAGCAATAAATCTATCTGCAGTACTCATGTGCTTGCTCAAGGACACTTGGACATACAGTCAGGAGACAGAAATTGAACCAACAATTGTGCAATTACAGGATGAGTTGTTATAACACCTGACACGGTGAGGTGCAGACTTAGGGGCACAGTGACATTATCAATCAGGAGCTGCAGGTTTGACTCCAACTCTCAACCAATCAGTGCTTCCTGCTCTGCACTTCCTGACCCATGCTTTTATTTTGACTTCCACTTCCTGTCCTAGTCCTATCCTCCTTGCGCTGACAGAACCAGGATCAGGAAGGGTGACCATCTGCCTCAAAACAGTGAGCAGTAACTGCAGCTCGGAAGCTGAGGATGCCTGAAGAAACACCATTTGACTGCATTCTGAGATACAGATGAATATCTAAAATGATTCATTATTAATTACTAAATTAAAAGACAAGAATGGTGTAAGAGAGTAACCAGTAAAAGTCGTCTACGTCATCAGCCACTGGATAATCAAAGGAGGCGTTTCCTGCCCTGGTTGAGAACCTATTTGGTAATTAACAGCTGATTAATGGTGTCTATGAAATCATATAACCGTAAGGAAAAACACCATCTACTGGGACATTTAGTGGTTGAATTCTCTCATCAGTATTTTGGTTTAAGGTACAGTGTTGGTCATTTCATGCCAATGTAAAGATCTGCTGGAGTGCACAGCACAGACGTTTAACAATACATCGAAATACACACAGTGAGCCAACAAAATAGAAATCATTTTACTGCTGTCCAAAGACCAGCAATAAGTTCTACATTCATCATCTTTACGTTCTGTTTTAGCTCGGACTGCTTTCAGCCTTTGTTTTATTGTTATTCTTCTGAGTTACACTCTGTTCAAAGGTGAGTCTAATCATTTTTTCAACAATTTCACACATAGATAAACTAAATATGATTAACTAAATTACATTTAATTCAAAATATAATCACAAACTACAGCCTCAAAAATGAATAAAGAGCTGAATCTGCAAGTGACTGAGGGAAATATAACTTTCACAATAGTAGAACTGAAAGAAAAGCTCTTGGTAATATTATTTTATACAGCATGGAGTTTCTCTGTTTGTGGTCGATATTTGGTTTAATGTTCAGCTTTTTCTTTATTTTATGTGTCAAGAATTGTTTAATAATAAAATTACATTTTAAAAATACACATATACAGCACAAGCCCTGTTCCCCACCCTTTGCCCAATGATACCCCCGTGACCCTTCACAGGATAATACCAGGATAGAAAATGGATGGGTGGAAATATGCCAGAAATGTCTCCCTTCAGACTCATCTTGTGAACCAGGCTGAGTACTATTGTGCTGATGCTTGCATAAAAATCATTGTTCATTTACTATAATCTCACTGCATGTGATTTTACTCCCCAGCCTGCAATGTATATCACATTATTCGCACAGAAAATGAGGATTTCACAGCACCTTTCTACTGGAAATCTATTGTTGGGATTGTTCCAGTTGTATACCGCCTGCCACTTTCTCTCCTATATTTGGGTTTTCTGCATTTTAAAGTCTAATGAGTATCATTTTAAGTCAAGTGAAGTCATTCCAGATGAAAGGCCTTTCTTTTCTAAATGCAGACTGTCCTGATCCTCATTTAGGTTCAAACTGCACTGAACTACATTTGCAGAATGCAGTTCTAAAACATTTTGATGATGTTTCTGAAGCACTCCTCCTTTTTTCTGTCTATATATCGTTGGTCTGTTTTTATACTTTTGGCAAAAACTACACATCAACTATGCATCATCACAGATGGTATTAAAACCTGACACTAAACTAAAAGGTCAGAAGAAACAGAATTTTAACTAAAATTACATTTTATCTATTTCTGCTCGAACCAGGTGTCCAGGGATACAAAATCTAACCTTTAATGTGACTTCACTGTGAGTTAACAGCATGTGTACTGGGTTGGAGGTGGCCTCACATCCATCATATTCACCCTATTGAGTGGGATGCACAGTCTACTCTGGCTGATCAAACACAAGATAAAAATGTTTTTCCTTCAAACACACATCCGTAACTGTTTCTAAGTTATTATTTTTGACTAGAGGGAAGAAAGTGGAGTCCAAAACAAACTCGCATGCACTTGTACGTCCAAGTAGAAAATTAAGCAAATGATTCCCTGATATCACTAAAACATCAAACAGAAATAGAGCAACAACTGGAGTCCCCGGTCTAAATATATGTTAGGTCCTAGTATTATTTTAGCCTTGTTTTAGCCAACAGATGGCTGAGAAAACTATCTAGGTCCCCCAGGCTTGTTGGATGCGAAACCTTTTTCACCAGCCTCTAATTTACTTCAGCTCTCCACTATTTCACTCTGGACAGGTTTTGCACAATTTGCTGGTGTGAGGTTACAAACTGGAAGCAGCTGCCCAGTCTTATATAAAGGTGACTAAACCACACACACCAGAAACAAGCTGAACTTAGCCAATAGCTAAACAGAGCTGCAGGGGCATCTGTGTAATGAGAGAGAAGCCGTCTCTCATTAAAAGAGACTAAATTTGCTGTTTGTTAAAACTAGAACTTAGTATTAACTAGTATTTAGTAGTTTATTTTGTTCAACATTTTATTAAGGATCATGCAACTATGACGCCTGCGTCATGCAACAAATCAAACCAACTTTTTATTACTTATTTCCTTATTTATTTTTAGCCAGTTCATCGAGTTGCCTGTGTGTGTTTTACTTTGTGGAGCTCCATATTTAGTACGTTTCATGTGATTTCTATCAACTGTGCAATGACAATAAAGGAATTCTGATTCTGATTCTGATTCTACTTTGACATTTTACAGCCTCTGAACAGCCAATTAATAGTGAGAGTCAACATAGTCTCCCCACGTGCCTCTACAGCAGGTAGTTATTCTAAACACACACGCGTATGGCTGCTAATTATAGTTTGGCATTGAGCAATTCAGTGTGTGTCCAAATCAGAGCCAGGGATGAGTACGTTGCTACTGACCTTTCTGTAGATCTGAGAGGCATCAGCTGTGAATAGAAGTAACAATGCCCTCGGTGACATTACCGATGTGATGTGAACAGCATTTCACAGATCATGGAGCAGGATTGTCGAGCTGAGATCACTGCAACTGAGCAACAACAGACAACAACTGCTCTCTGAAACAACTCCTTGTAGTGTGTTAAGCATGCCCACCCTCCTATGCTAAACAATAGGGGATCGTTTGTGGACTGTTTTAAGCCTGGATATTATCTTGCTTCTCCAAATTAAACCCATAAAATTTGCTCCCTCTCACTCTCCTGTCTTGCTCTGTGGTTGCTGCATGTTATTACTGGGAGACTGTTCTCAGACTCAACCACCTAAAGGTGGGGGGGGAGATACCACCATCATGTTGACCATATGGTCAGCATCCTAATGAGAGTCCACAACCTGACAGAGACATTCTTTTGAGCCTACACCGCACATACACACTGACACAAATGCACACACATGCACAAACTCATTAACACACAGGCACACCGCTTTATAGATGCAAATGTAAAAACACACAAATTTAGGCAAGACAATGGAAATCACAAACAAAAACTGCATATTTCACCTGTCTAAATTCACACAAACACACACACACACACACACACACACACACACACACACACACACACACAACTGAAAATTATGAAAAATCATTCAAGCAAAGGCACAAGCTAAAATCAAAGCCCTGTACTGACACCCAGTGGCAACCCTCACACCAGCAAGTGAAACCATCTGATTAAAGCTTTGTGTTGTTTCCTCTGATGGAACAAACATTAAAGCGTTTGACACACAGATTCAATAAATAATGCATTACAGTGTTTCATTCATTTTAATCTGTCCAAAAGAACAGTTTTACCTCGGAACGACCAGAGAGGACAGGGTGTCTCTGTAATCTAGTTCCAAAAACTGTATTTATAATTTAAAATACTGAGATCATCAGCTGATCTCACATCAGTTTCAGAATCTCCCATTTCTAATGATCATATGTCAATAAGTCAAGACCAACTTCCAGTTAAGTATCAAGACCTTTAGTGTTTAAAGCAAACAAAATGGGATGCACCAAAGTCAGCAGGCTGTTAACGTGTAAATACAATCACCTGCTATGTACACTTCTACACTATATTATATTTATTTCTACTATTTATACTGAGCAAATTTCTAGTGAGTGTAAACCTGTATTTGGGTTTGGTTCGAAGACAAGAATGTCACATATGACATAAGGTTTACAACCAGAGCATGAGATAAAGAAGAGGGGAAACTTGCCATTTCATGTTTCCTTGTCGAGTCACAGCGTACCAACGTACCAACACAATTTCACATACCCAATGCTCAGTTCAATACACACCACACTGCACATATCTTTGTTTTAAATGAGCAGATTAAACTATATCATATGAGATGCCTTGTCTATACGGTGAACTTATAGAAGAAAAAGAAGAAGAGACCCCAGAAGACACCACAGCTGCACCTTCCATGCAACATATTCAGTGCTCAAGGTTATCCTGAGTACAAAACACCAAGCCGAGTGTTGTTCCCAGTTAATTAAAATACTTTAGGTGTGTGTTGGTGCGTGTGTGTGTGTGTACAGATTGCAGTTTAGTACCATCATTGTGAGGACATTTTCATAAAACCTCACCGAGTACATGCACATTATAGGAACATCACCTTCCTGTGGTGACTTGGTTGAAGGTTTCAGGTTGGAACAAATAAGGAAACTAATTTAAGTAAATATAAAAACCCAAACGTGATGAAGACAAGCATGAATATGTGTGTGTGGGGGGGCGTGGGGGGGTAAGGTACAAGCACCTGTGTCAAGTAGAGAAACAGGCTGGAGTACAGGTTGGTGCGTGTCAGGCTACATGATCTTTGTCCCTTTTTATTGGCTTCAATAAACACTGGATAAGTTCCTTATTTTCAGTCAGTGACAAACTTTGATTGCACACACACACAGACACACACACACAGACACACACACACACACACACACACACACACACGTAGAGACACAGTCCCACATCATGCACCTGAATCATGTTGGGTGATTACAGTGTCTTATGCTTCCTGGTTACCTGTCGATACCAAATTCACTTAACGAATGGCTTCACTTACATAAACAATGATCATCAATAGTCACACACACACACACGCACGCACGCACACACACACACCTGAGGGGTTGAACCTGACTGTGGGTGTTACTTTTATAAACCGGTGATAACATAGAAAGAGATGAGCAAAGGACAAACTGACGGACTGAGACTCTGACGCAGATCATTTCCAGGACGAAACTCAAGAATTCAAACAGAGTAATTTACACAATCGAAGGCTGCAGATCACTAAAGGTTCACTAAGAATGTGGACATTTTACTAAGCTGGAGGTGAACTGAAGACTTGGAGACGACGATAACGTCTAACTAATAACAAGGTACACTTTGTTTTGATAAAAGAAACAACCAGAGCCACCATTATTTGATCATGGTAAAATACATTTGATGCTGTTTGATTAGAAAAAACGATTAACTGCATGTTTTATGTAGGTTACCATAAAGCGAGATCTGGACAAGCACAATGGAGGAACTGAAATACAGAGGAAAGAAAAGAGAGGGAAGACACAGGTAAGAAACGATCTACAGTATGTTTCTCGTTAAGGTGGTGAGTGACGTTAACGAAGAAAGTCGAGACATCGTGAAATTATGTCAATTGAAGCCATCTGGGCCCAGTTGATGCAGTTAAAGTTTAATCTTAATCAACCTGCTTGATCAATACATAATTCAAACTACTTGACTATTTGCACACTTTGTCTAAATGGATAAAACCTCTCGTCATTTCGTGTTTCAGTATTTACTCGATAACACAAACTCCAGGTAGGCTGTCACATGGTTTTACCTCAAAATGGCTTCTGTCCAACCACAACAAAATAATGATTGATGAAATAAATGCTGCTCCTGGCAGCTTCTTCCATCTCTGCAGGGAACTTGTGAAGCTATGTTTAAGTGACAATTTGGTTCTTGGTCACCTTTCAAAGGGTTTAAACTTTGAAACATTTAAAAATGATTGAGGCCAGTTTCTTTATGCTCCTGTCCTGATCTGTGCTGTCTTGGTGTCTTGGTCTTGTTTTGGTTTTTGTCCTGACATGCAGTGTGGCTTGTAGATCCTTATAGAATCCTTTCAAACTATGTGCAGTCATTTCAATTTGCTATTTATTTTATTTATGTTTTCGACGCGTCTCAAGACTAACGAAAGCACAAAAAGCACAAAAAATGAAATCTCTAAAAGCTTGTTTTCACTTGAGTTATTATATAATTAAAAGTTTAATAATTAACTGAACAAGTATTCAAAAAGACTAAAGCGAGTAAGATTATTAAAAAAACACACAGATGAGTCAGATGACAATAGAAATATTATTATTTTATATATTTGTGTGTTTATATCCCACATTATCAGTCTAAAAGTCTGTATTATATGGAAATTGTTTTTATCCTTTGTGTATCAGCTCAAGGTTACGACTTCCTAATTACTTACTTAAGACAGAATATTTTTTTATTTAACTAACAACGTCAGAGAGACAAGAGTTCAACCATTAGATCTGATTGAATGTATTAATGAGACACACTCAGAATAGAATATATTCAACACTCGTGAACTAGGAAGGTATTCTACTTTTTCTTAAGTTTATTAATCTCTTCATTATTGTTACGAGGTTCCTTATTAGCAGGATGGATATTATTACTAAACTGTGATTTGTACTGAAGTATTAACAGGTTTCTCTTTAATGCAATTTACTGTATGAGGAAACAGTTATTCTCCTCTATGCACTGCTGTGCTTGTCTTTATAACTGAGGGTAACACCATCCCCGCAGATACCGACTGCTGTTAGGGGAGAGCTGCTGCATTTAAAATGTTGAATACAGTTTTAATCACATTCTACATATCTTTACCACTGGTTGTCTGGTTTTAGATTTTTTGTTTCACAAAAACATTTACCATTAACTATGATTGTAAGAACTTCAAAAAAACAAATAGGTTTAAAGTACAACAGTAAATGTTTGATTTAAGCCTTTTTACTAGTTTTATATCTCAAATGTTGATACGTGTATAGAAAAGTACCATTTTAAATAAGATGAGTATTGGCAGAAAATGTTTTTATGTTATAATTTAAATCATTATGAACTATATGTACTTTCTAACTTGCAATACTTCTGAACTGGGCCGAACAAATAATAGGTGTGCAGAAAAATACTGGGAAAATTAGGATTTTAGGAGGTGCAGAGAACATTTACCAACATAAAAACTGCAAAACAACATTGTCATGTTTGTTATATTATTGTAGAAATGTATGATTAGTATCTATTATTAAAATTCAAATGTCTTTCTTCCTGCATATTGTCAGTTTTATTTTACATATATTCAGCTAAAAGCTCTTTTCTCTTTTTAAAATAGTAGATATTCATTGGTAATTATTTTTATGACTATATGCATCATTAAGGAAAAGAACATATCACTGTTCACACACAAACAATCTGCCAGCGTGTACTTACCAGCAGTATTCAGTATATTTGATAATATCTGATAGTTGCCATGACACTGTCAAAGATCACACAGCGTTATCAATCCCAGAGAGGCAACCCACACCCTGATAATTATTCTGCACTTGACATTAATCAGTCAGCAGTGGGGGCGGACAGAGAAGCTGAAAGACACTTACATGTCATTAGTTTGGTTTACAGTCCCAAAAACACCGGTGTAATCAGAGGTATTCTGGAGGCTGGATCATCTGTGATGTCATTTAATCCACCCAGCAATGCAAACTGACTAATGCAGTACTACTGCAGTACTACTGCAGTAAAGTAGACAAAAACGCACAAAAACTAATACAGAGTGAAACAAGAGGGGGGGTATTTTCTACAGTAACTGACAGCTGCAGGGACAGTAAGACAAACTGTACCCATTGATCTGCATCCTGACCCCTGTGAGATAATGCGGTTCAGTAGTTTTTTTTTTTAAATGACTAATAATGAAAATTAGATTTTTCTCCCCCCTGGAGATGAAACCACACCCGATCATGACCTGCTTCAGCCAATCATTTGAATTATCATCATTACACCCTAATAAACAGATGAGTTTGGTCTGAGTGTTCTTGTGAAAGGAGAATGCACCCTCTGGTTTATGACTTTTCCTGGATCACTTTCATCCCCACAGTCACTTTATGCCTACCTGTAATCTGATGAAGCTTAAATAACATTAAGACTTTGTGACCTCTAGTTTTAGGGCAATAAACTGACAGATTAAAGAAACTAAACACATGAACAGTAAACCCCACAATCACAGCATGTTTTCAAAGCCTGCAGCGATGTATAATAAATTAATGTATTATAATACTGTATTAATATGATTTATCATATTGTTTGTGTGTCTGCGTGTTCGTCTCAGGGACACATGGGATCCATTCCAGTTGAACCCAGTTGGAGCTGAGAAGGAACAAAAGAGAAGATGTTTCCAAATAGCCCAGTACCTGGTGGCTGTCATTGTAGGATTAGCTGTGTTAGCCAGTGCCGTTGTCGCCAAGGTAAGATCGTCAATCTCTATTTACTTTTTATTCTTTTTGTTAAGTTGTAGTAGGAGAAGCAGCATAAAGTTCCTGATACAAAAAGTCTTGGGTTCAAACTCTGCTCTACACTCAACTTTAATCTAGAAGATGTCGTTTGGTGGTGGTTTCATCACGTGTCCATCAAACATTACTTTCATTAATAGTCATGCTGCTCATTTTCATAATTCTTTTACTCTTGCGTTCTGGGAAGAAACCCAGACACTGTACATAAACTGCTTAGCTCATGTTACCCTATTCAGTCATAAAGAGTAACAACTCAAACTTATCTTTTAGATTAGTGATAAATTCGCATTTTAAATTTCTAACTTCATTGTGATTCAACATTTCTTTTCCATCACAATAGTTTCCATGAACATGTCTTATCTGTGTCGGCCTGCCTGTCAACAGAGCAAAATAAGCAACATCCCTGCTATTTATGGCAGGGCAGGGCTTACCATCACTGAGCCCTTTGTACCCAATTCAGTATTTTTGTTGTCTCTGTATCTCTCTCTGTCTTTTTCCATCTCTATCTCTATTTTCGCTGACATCTTCATTTTTTCCCAGCATGAATCTTTAGCTCTCTGCTCCAGCCTCTACATCTCTGCTTTGTTCCATCTTCCTCCACTGACTTCTATACTTCTTCATAATGACTCTACACTACATCATAAAACAATACTTTCCCCTAAATATGATGGTCTCTGCTGTCTTATGTTAACAAAGAGAGATACTGATCATGTAGCCTGCAGACCTTCCTTATTGGTTTGAGTACAATAAAGCTAAGACGACAAACTACATCATGAGCTGGAAGCACAGAGTAATTACCAGTAAAACTGAGTCAACTCTTCGTTTCCAGTATAGGGAAGTACTGCTCTGCACAGGTCTTGACGGAAAGTGTACTGTTAAATGACAGTTACAAAGTCTAAAGCAGAGCGGCTCTAAAATGTCCATAAATAGACAAAGAAATGTGCTGATTGCATAATTAGTACGTACAGAACAAACTGTTGGTCTTCTTTCTCATCTGTTCTCTTTAACATACTTAAATTTTTCTGTCTAATCAGGGCTCCCTATTGGTGTTGTCTACGTTATCCAGCCCAACCTCCATGCGCAGCCCAAAGGAAAAACAGTTCTACATGCTGATGTTGGTTTTCTGTCTAGTCTGCCCCAATTTCCTGGTGTTTTTAAAGTCACTGTGGAGGTGTGCGTTCAAGAACTTCGTACAACCCAACATGAAGACCATGTCATTCGTACGTTTTGCTAGAGCACACTCTTTTCTTACATAACCTGCTTTGCATGAAATAAAATGTGTATTATAATTCAGACCATGGAAACTCTGTATGCTGTATTTGGATTTATTATATGCGTGTCTTTCCAGATTTGTGCCGTTGAGTGTCTTGTGTCTCTTGGTACTTCAGTCCTGGTTCTAGTCGTCATGCCTCAGTTTGACGTCTTGACTAATCTCTTCATCAGCGGAGGAGTGTGCATTATGTCTGCCATTCTGCAGATTGCATTCAGGCTACAGAAAGAAACGTGGAAAATTGTGTTCCCGCTATGCTCCCTCACTTTCACTGTTGCTGGTAAGACTCTTTAATTTGCTGTCAATCTCAGGATTGTCTGTCTGTCTCTGGCTTTTTGCAACTAGACACTCAAACAGCAGATGTCCAGATGCTTTTGTTGAATTCAATTTAGTTTGTTGTTATCCCAGTATCAAAAAAAGGAATAGTCATTTACTCCATAAACTAAAGAACCCAACTTTACAAAACACTGAAAGCTTTCACTAGCCCATATGTCATATTTAATTGTCTTTCCATATGCAAAATTGTGACTAAAGGGAAAAAGGAGAAAGACAATAGAACATGTGTAATAATAGATGCCATGCTGATGCCTTTCTGTTCCTTCTCTTGCTCCCCTGTCACTTTCTTTGAGTTATGTTTTTCCATTCAGTGTCTGGTTCAGTAAACCTGACACCCTAACTGTAACTGTCTCACATGAATGATGTAAGATTTCCACAGTGGCATAGCAACACGGGCAAGTTCTAATTTTAAGCATTAAAATATAAATTGCATGTAGGTTACAAGGTCCAAAATATATGGTGGAGAACCACCAACAGCGCAAACCCCGACAAACTTTTAGCTACAACATGAATGAAGCCTTGTGGCGGAGGAACGTCATTCATTTAGGGTTCATGACTGCAAATTCTTCTCTTAGAAATTACATATTAACACAATAAAACAAAAGCAAATGTAATCACAGATTTAATTCAGATGCAACATCAACAGTCTGTTCCTTTACGTTCTTTTGTTTACACTGTGAATGCACACTGGGTAAGCCACCAGATGTTGATGGTTCAGATCCAACATTCATTCAATACATGCCTACTGTTGCAAATTTTTATTCTCAGTTATCAACTGTAAATGTACTCATTCAAATAATAAAGAAGTAATATCAGTATTTTGACAGGGAAACAGATCTACTAGCTAATTACTTCACTAACTGACTAATTACTATTACTAACAGGTTACTGCCTCCTGGGACTTGACTACCATGTTCGTGTAACATCGTTTGTGGACAGACAGACCTCAGAGTGCTATATCTACATTGGAATTGGAGTTTTCTCTTCTCTTCTTATTTCCCTCTGCTGGTGGGAAAATCCACTGCAAGCTACCAACCGAATGCAGGTATAATGTTTTCCTGTACTGTGTTTCTAATGTTCTGTCTTTCATCAACATCGTCACATGAAAACTACTTTTTGTGTTTTGCAGGATACCTTGTCAGAACTGGATGGCTTCAGAGACTTTGTATTTGTCATCACCAGCATTCTGAGAATCATTGTGATAGGTAAGTGTCTGTCTCAACCATTTTCAAATGGTCCTGTTTACAAAATGACACATGCTCTTGAAAGGTTTTTTTTTTTAATGGCCAACATCACCGTGCCACGGTATATTGCTAAATCTAATCCTAGCTCTCATGTCTGAAGAACAAAACACATTTCTGTGGCTGTAGATGGATTGTGGAGGATGTTTTCCAGCTGTGATGAAGTCTTCAATTATTGTTTTCATTTTCACACCCTCAAGTACCAATTTCTTCCACTCTATTCAACATAATCAACCTTATTTGTTATGTCGGTGGAACCTCCAACGTTTTCTGACATTTCAAATCACCTCTAGATTTCATATGAACCTATTCTACTTGTTTTACGTCACTGACACATTTAATTCTGTTGTAGGAGGAGTATACCTGGTGTACCATGTACTTATTCAGAAGTCTATCACCTGGTCGGACTTTAACCTGAATAATGCCGACTCTGAGTTACTGCAAACAGGACTGGTGCTGCTTTTCTTACAGGTAGGAAGAAGGAAGACAAAAAAACAGATTACACATAGATATGGCAGAGGCCATTTGACTCATAACACTCTGGAAGTATTTACAGCCTTGTTTCAAAGTTAGTAAATGGTCAAACTGCATGTGTTTATACTGTATGGACTAAAGGGCAAATAGAAAAGTAGATTTTTTTTAAATGTTCCTATTTAAAATAATGGAATTAATTTAATGTATACAACAACCATAGCACCTCATATATTACTGAAAATTGTCTGAAGTTCATAGTATAGTAGTAGTGTAAGATAGTGTAATAAGAATAAGAATAAGAATAATTCTGTCCTAATTAAGTCAAATAAGTTTAAACATTTTGAGATCAACCATAAATCTCACACCTTAATTCTTAAAGTTCTGTCAACTTCAGGCTCTTTAACCAATATCTTCTCACCTAGAGTTTTGTTTAAACCTTTTTTTCTTCTTAACCAGAAACTCCAGAAACATCAAGCATTCTTTGCACTCCACTGCTTTTCAAAGATATACCAATCATATCTTAAACTGTTCCCATTTATATCAGCAGTCTCTATAACTCTGCCACCCAAGAGGAAAAATAAATGTTTGACAAACTGCACTATCCTTAAATATTTGCTTGTCTCCTGCCTCAGGCCTTCTGCTCCGCTGCCTGCCACTGGTTTGGAGTGGTGGCCTGTAAGATTCATGCAGTCAGGATGAGTTTTGCACTGCCCGTGTGTTGCACAGGACCTACAGTGCTACTGCTGGGACTGATACTTTTCCTAACTCAAGCACAAAAACTGGGCGGAGCAGACAACGGGAGCATCACAGGTAGGTTTTTATCATTTGTGCTCTGCGTACTTTTGTTGGAACACATTTACATTTGGTCAAACACCAGAAAACTGAAAACCATTTATACGTCTACAACTTGAGTCTCTATATTGCGATACTGAGAAGCTGAGTTATAAGAGTCATGAACCTCATTTCATTTATTCCCAACTTCCTTTAATGGCTTACTACTATGTTACCACTGCAGAGTTTTGTGAAAGCTTGGCCTTCCTGAACCACAAGAACACATCCATTGTGGTGTTACTGGAAATTACAAGGAGCATCTGTCGGACTTCACTTAACAGGTACGTTTGTTTTTGAACATGTGTACAGTAAATACAAGCAGCTATGGTGACTTTAATGTGAGTAAAATGTATAATGAAGAATGACCTCTTTATATCCATACAGGTATCTATATAGTCTTTAAATCTATTTGTATTAATGTTTGTGTGATATTTGTTTGGCAGCTACTACTTACAATGGCCTTTTTCAATGCTGGCACTGGAGGGAGTGTGTATGTGGTTAGGCTTCGTCACATGTACCTACTACGTATGGAAGATCAAGGTATCACTATCTGTGCTGTACTTACTCTCCTAAGTCTGTGAGCATCACAACCACAACTCCATTCATTCAGCTGCATTAGTGCAGCAGCAGAAACTGTGCATCTCAAAACAACTAAAACCACAACTACCTGCAAAAAGAGATACGAGATACAAACACCTAAATGTCATCACTGTTCACCATGTCTCAGGTCCAGCGTATAGAGAGAACCTCTCAGCTCTTTGTTCGGCGACTCTATGAATCTGCTTTCATTGACCTGTCTCTGCTTCTCAACACTAAAATGAAGGTGCCACGAGCCCGAAACCAAGAGAGGTGAGAAGGAAAAGTGTATTTACATAATGTTCATGTCTAAATAACAGTTAGTAGATGAATGATGATGTTATTCAATGTGTGGTTGTATCACTGGAACTCTTGGGTCTGTAAAAATCTACAGCCTCTTTTATTTCCTGTACCTGTACATGTTTAAAACATCTCTGATATTCCCTCCTCCGCTCTGCAGCCATGATGACATGCAGAGCTGTGTGATCTACCTTTGTGCCACCATGTGGCATGAGACCTATGATGAAATGCTCAAGATTCTCACCTCCATGTTCAGGTTAGAGACGCTGCTTCATGATATTATTGATGATATAACGTCTTGCCTTGCTTCAGTAAGGTGTACAACAATACATCACAAGCTTTTCAGCCTGGTGTTATGTTGCTCTTTAAAATAACTTGACTCGTTTATGACTTTATTTATATAATATAATATAATATAATAATATAATATAATATATATATATTTAGGGGCTTAAAGTGCTCAGTATTAGGCTGTTAAACCTTTTCAATTCTTCCAGTGAATAGGCTCTTTTAGAACACTTTCATGCTGTTGTTGCTCTTGTTTCAGGTTGGACCGCTATCGAGGCGATCCAAAAGAGGAACATAAAGACTGTTTTGACTTTGAGTGTCACATTTTTGTGGACGACGCGTTCATGACGGAAAAGGACGCAGAAAAGGGAACCGAGAAGAGGCTGGTTAATTCCTACGTTAACGACTTGATCAACGTTGTCGTAGAGGTTTATAGGTGAGATTACTCATCTGCGATCATTGCGATTGTTCATTCGTGATATAAAAAGTGCATTATCCATCTAATCAATCACCTCTCCCTCCTGCCTCCATCTATTAAGAGTATTTACCAACAAAGAACCAGACGACGTGTCAATCATTGAGGCTCCCTATGGTGGCAGGCTGATGTTTGTTATGCCAGAAGGCAACATGCTGTACGTCCACCTGAAAGACAAAGGTCTCATCAGGAACAAGAAAAGATGGTCCCAGGTATGAAGCAGTTGTTACATGTGTGTGTATATCCTTAAGTACAAGATGCTATTCGGTGGCCAGCAGTCCTGCACCACCACTTGCAATTAATTAATCAACTGAAACAGCTTGTCCTAAATACACTCATCATCATTAACAATGAGTTTAGCAACACTATTTCATGCCTTTAACAACTGGTCTAATGTACATGACTTTCAGATTATGTACATGTACTACCTCCTCGGCTGGAAGGGCTACATCGTCAAGAACCCTCAGAAAATAACAGTAAGACTTTTCTGCCTTTAGTGTAAAATATGTACAGTATGTTTGTTAAATATTTAAACATGTAAAACATGTGTCCTACTATGTCCAGCGCCAGATTAACCCTTGCAGAGCCAGTTTGGTCTCTTTGGATGGGGAGATTTTCCTGTTGCCTCAGTATGACAATGACAACAAGAGAAAATTCATCTCAGATGACAACACGTATATCCTGGCCCTTGACGGAGACACCGACTTCCAACCTAAAGCTGTAATTCTGCTTGTAGACAGGTCAGTGACATTCAAAAGCACGATCATTGCTCAGGATTGCTGAGCTACAATGATCTTTCAACATAAATTGCTGACGCTATTGTTGGACACAAAATGTCAGACACCCGTTCAGCCAGATAGGACAATCGTTTTTCGGTTACTGTAATTAAAAACTGTGTGGTTTAACAGGTTGAGGATGTATGAAAATGTAGGTGCAGCATGTGGTAGAATCCATCCCACTGGTATGGGTAAGTAAGCACGTTTTAAAATGGTACACATGGCTGGATATTAACACCAATCTACTGATTCACATCCAGCCCAGAATCAACTAATGACTTTGATTCAGTTCAATTCAAATCACAATGATTCGTTGAATCTTTATATAAAGAAGAATCCACACACTTCCATCACTTCACTTCTGATCATCAGAGATAGTATGAATAACAGTTCATCTCACTGTTTACAGTACTGTCACTGTTAATGTAACCCGCTATTATCTATGGTACTTCAACCTTAAAGTAACATTTTTATCCATAATATAAAAACAAAAGTAGATATTTTACACAACACACACCCTTAACTGAACCTCATGCAGTAAAACATGTAACCACTGCATAGTCAGAATATTTAGTACATGTTTATTAATAACAGGTGAAAATCCAAGATCAAACACCTGACCTTTAAGAATCAATGTTGAATCATTCTAACAAAAGTCAGAACTGTAAAATAATTTCCCATTTCTATTACTCAGTCCTATGTTGGCCTATGCTCTGTGCTTCTTATTTAAGCATAGTTTGAGTTTATGGGACTCACACTGGATTCAATATGGATTTGTGTAAGATTTTCTCCTCCTTTATTTCCGCCTTTATTCTCTCTTCTCTCTTTTCACTCCTTTTCTGCTATGCCAGGTCCCATGGTGTGGTACCAGAAGTTTGAGTATGCAGTAGGTCACTGGCTTCAGAAGACAGCAGAGCACGTCTTTGGCTCTGTGCTGTGCAGTCCAGGATGCTTCAGTCTGTTTAGAGGGTCTGCCTTGATGGATGACAATGTTTTAAAGAGATACACAACAACTGCAACAAGAGCCGCAGAATATGTGCAATATGATCAAGGTTGGCACAGACAGACACCTTTAGCTGTGTCAATTTTGTCTCTCAACCGTTCACACTAAATCTTTTATTTATTTTGTATTGTTTATGCACCTCTCTATGTGTAGGGGAGGACCGTTGGCTGTGTACTCTGTTACTGCAGCAGGGATGGCGTGTGGAGTACAACGCTGCATCAGATGCATACACGAACTCACCACAGGAGTTCAAAGAGTTCTACAACCAGAGGAGAAGATGGGGACCCTCCACACTGGCCAATACACTGGACCTTCTGCACAGGTCAGTGTAATTTATAGTTATGCTATTCTTCAGGTAGCCGATTATTTTGACTTTATGATTTGTATTTGAACTCTTTTGTGGTTTTGACTTAACCTGCAGTGGAGCAGAGACAGTGAAGAGAAACTCATCCATCTCCAGGCTTTACATTCTCTACCAGATGTTCACCGTTGGTTCCTCCATTTTAGGACCGGCCTCTGTGACTCTCATGATAGCAGGTAGTTAATAAATGCAGATATTGGTGTTTATCTAATAAGTGCAGTGGGACTAATTTTTTATTAGCACTGTAGCCCTGATTCTCTTATCTTATCTTTACCGTTTCCCCTTTATGAGTCAGGATAAATAAGTCAACCTGTAATGTCAATTCAGCAAAGTAAGATAGAGGTCAAGCTGATATTTCATTGCTAGTTACATGATTTGTCTATCGTGTCTATGTCTTTTCCTAAACAGGTGCTTTCCAGTTTATCTTCAAACTCGCTGGAACACTTTCTATCATCATCGCAAGCATTCCTCCCGTCTTCTACATCATCATCTGTTTCGTAGCTAAGCCTAACATCCAAATAACCATCGCTGGCATCATGAGTGTTCTGTACGCCTTCCTCATGACTGCATCCTTCTTTTCCATCATCGGTGGGTAACAATTCTTTGACTTGTTCCTTTTTCTAAAATGTACTTCAAACGTGCTTACACATACTGTGCCACTTTCCGTTTGCAGGTGACATGGTGGTTCAGGGCACCTTCCTCACTCCTACTGGCTTGTTTTTAGTTTCCATGGCAATCATGTACTTCGTAACGGCTGTACTACACCCAGAGGAGTTTGGTATGATTACCTCCTGTAATTAGAGACATGACGTTTTCTGGTTTATGTTATGTCATGTCATGTCATGTTTTCTTCTACAGGGATGATTATCTATGGTCTGATGTATTTCATCTGTATCCCCAGTGGATACCTCCTACTGACCATCTACTCACTGGTTAACATGCACATTGTGACATGGGGCACTAGGGAATCCAACAAGTAATGCACTAATCATTATTAGGAGCAGTGGCTGAAATCTAATCACCAATTAATCTTCAGCCAACTTGTTATTATTGATTAATTGACTTCTGGTTTCGGCACTAATGGTGTTGGTTGTAGCAGTAAAGATGATTTTGAGAGGTATTAACGATAAAAGCAGTAAAACAGTAGTAGAATAATACTTCCAATCAGTAATATGAGCTGCAATGGGTGACTGTGTTGCTCTAATTCAATCGATATTATTTAAGACAATGTTCACACACATTATTATCTCACTGATTCTTTCATTATTTGATTAACTGACCAAACTCAATTCATCCATTCAGTTTTTGTGTGTGTCGTTAACCAATCACTTGCCCACAGGGAATCACAGGGAATTAATTCTCACTTATGCCAATCTGTATAATAATATCTGTATCCCCAATAATCACTCACTGTATGTGTCTGGAATTTAATGTCTATATTTTGTTTTGACTGTACTTGTATTTGTTTGTCAGAGGAGAAGCTGTGAAGAAGCAGCACAATATTCTGTGTGACAGAAACTGTAAACTCTGCTGCTGGGACATGAAGATACAGGTATCGTTACCAAACTCTTACTGACAAACCCCCAGGTGCTCAACTGATAGACAAATTAACTCATTTTATCATTTTACTTTACAGGTAACACAGGAAAAAGAGAACCTGATACTTCAACAAATCACAGGCCAGACCGTACAGCAAGCCGCTCCCGTTCCAAACACCACCAAGGAAATACCTCCAGAGCCAATCTCAAAGCCCGAGCCTCAAGCCAAAGTCAACACGTCCAAGAAAAAGGCAGTGGAAGCAGCTAAAAAACCTCGCACGGCCAAATCAAAGAGGAGGTCATCGGAAAGCAGTGACACTTCTTCCAGTAGCATGTATTTATTCTGCTTTTTCTTCATTATCTTTCATCTATGTGGTTGCTAAATGTTTAAGACAATCTATCATGAATATGTACTAACTGGTCAGTGTCAGTCTCCACACTGCTGACATTAAACATAATACGCTATAGTTTAAGTCCCAAACTGAGGACATCAGCTTGTTCCTCATGTTGGAAATATGTCGTAAAAACATCTACCGTGAAACTTCATGCTACCCAGACTTCACAAAGATGTATGTGTGTCTGTGTGCAGAGACGACAGCGATAACACCAGGTGCAGCTCATCGAGTGCATCTGACAATGACCATAAATATGACAAAAACAACTTTATGATTGATGACATTGACTTAACAGAGGAGCTTCCTGTCAAAGGTAAGAGGCACTTTGACGGCAGATTTGTCTTAAATACTACGCTGTAATTCAGACAAGTCATTGTGTAGCACACTGTATGCAGGGTGGACTATTGTAAAGTTGTTGTTCTGTGTGTTTTTGTGCGTAAAGACTGGGTGATGCCAGTGAAAGAAGAGTTTTTGAAGAAGCTGACTTATGCCAACATGAAGAGAAACCTGCAAGAGCAAATACGGTAAATAAGTACCATTACAAACAAACGTAAGCGTTTGTATTTTCTTAATCATCAGGCTGTCAGCACCAACAGAAACTGACTGCAGATGTTTGCACAAAATAAATAGTGAATATGGATGAAACAAGCTTTAGACAAGCTCATTTTATATGCACGTGTTGTTTTTTTCCTTCTCTCCTCAGATACACACTCCGCAACAGAGATTATGATGACGTGTGTGAGGAGCTGGTCCTAATGTTAACAGATACTCTTAACGGACAGTTAGTTGGAGTCGGGCCTGAAGATGTTCTGACAGGAAGCCAGTTGGAGGAGTTACAATATGCGCTGACTGAGCAGGTGAATAAAATACTGTGATAATATGTTGCTTTTATTTTACAGTTGATTTGGTTTTCAGTATTATAAATGTTTTATTATATCACATTGACCTTGTTTGGTTTTTAATTTCATGAAAACTAAACCTAAAATCTGCTGTTTATTAAAAAATGTGAGTGATTGATTATTTCTATCCTTCAGGCTCGACGCATCCTGAAGACCAGTCGAATGGAGAGATTAGAGAGAAGAGTAAAGTTAGCCATTGAGAAAACACTCACCGCCCCACAAGTACAAAAACTAGATGAGGTAAGATTCAGATTTAGTCCCTGAGAAAAAAATACTGTAGCAGATACGTCAGAGTCAACTTTAAATCTAAAAAACTGAGATCTAAAAAAATAAAAGTCTAACACAAGGTTCCAAACATACAGTATATACTCCAGTATGGGAGCTAACTGGGAGCTAACTACCATTTATTGATGATAATAAACATACTATGATAATACCAGGATAATGTCAGCCATGCTTTTCCTTGCCAGGTTAATTTCATCATGACCTTAAATAAAAATTTTAAAAATTTAAATAAAAAATGTAATCTGTGTGTGTTTAGAGTGAGAATGACTTCTGGATTAAGTTAATCGAGCGCTACCTGAAGCCGATCAATGACCCTAAATCCCATCAGGAGGAGGTGACCAGAGAACTAAAGTCACTGCGCAACAAGGTCAGACACCTGTATTTACCACTCGTCATCTTTATTAACAATGATCACACTATTATCTAAAGATTAATTAAAGGAGTCTGTTTTAGTAGTGAGGCCCACAACAGAAAGGGAGTGGACGAAGTCAAGTCAAACTGAATCTGTTTGTCCTCAGTTCCAGTTACTGTCCTACGTCTGCTGAACCTCACTGCAGGCACTAACATAGATATTATTAGTATTCTTATTCTCTTTTCTCTGCACAGGCTGTGTTTCTGTATTTCATCATCAACGTGCTGTGGGTGGTGGCCACCTTCTTCCTGCAGGCAATTGGAAATGATGTCATCAGCATCAAGATCCCTAAATACTATCCCAATGGAACTCAGTCTGACGAATTCCTCAAGGTTGGGGCCGTTACCCTCTTAGCTGCATGTGCTGTTTCTGTTTTACAGGAGGACTCGGACATATTTCTGAATGTCTGTCAACACTGCTGTAACTCCTGCTCACACTCATCACCATTACTGTCATTTTGTGTGGACAGGTGGAGCCTGTCAGTTTGATGTTCCTCTTGTCTTTTGCTGTTCTTCTCATTGTCCAGTTTCTGGCCATGTTATACCACAGGTACACAAACACACACACACACACACACACCTGTGTACTGTATTTGCCACACACCTGCTGAATTGCATCACTTCACATTCAGCGTTTACTCTTCTGGAGCTCAAGTCAGACTTGTATTTGACAGCTTCCTGGCAAACTCACAAACTGACTATGAAAACTAAACAGGACTCCTCATACTGTAACTTCTCCAACTTGCATGCATCCTTCCTTCATGGATTATTATACTCAGAGTTGTCATTGTAACATATCTACGTATATATATATATATATATATATATATATATATATATATATATTTCTACTTACGTGTCCTCTTGGTGCCTCCCTGCAGAGTCTACACTCTGATCCATGTAGTGTCCTATCGTGGAACAGAGAAAGACTACAAGGAGAGAGACAACGTAAGTAACAGCAATTTGTTTTTCAATGAGAATCTTTGCACAACAGTTTCAGAGGCTTTACTGTATTAAAGCTCAGTGACAGTTGGGCCCCTGAACCAAACACTATTAAATAAAGACAAACTAATTAGATTTGTAATTACTAAAAGAGTAAAATTAAATAGCATGTGCAAAAATGCAAATTTTATTATCAAACATTATAGCAGCCAAAATAGCTGGCATGTAAATACTACAAGGCTGATGACGGTATTTGGTGTATATTTGAACAGAATATATGTAAAGTCAAAGTAAGTTTAACACAGGCAGCTGCACAAAGTTGGTTAAATGACATTTAATTCAAAAATGTAAATGTGATAACAGGTTTCAAAAATAATACATTATATATTTTGAATTGAATTTGTAAATCAATCTTGGCAGTATGTCTTCTATAAAATTAAACGAGCAGCAGGAGACCCCATCATGGGACCCCCACTGACACATTACAGCTGGCTCCACATACACCCAGCATTAATTTAATTATAACACAAGTGAAATGGATGAAGATGAAGCAGCAACCAGACTTGTAGTTGGGTTAAAAGCAGTTAGAAATCACACTCAGCCAAACAATGACATGTCAAACAGTACAGGACAAGTCAGTAAACCTGACCATACAATCACACAAACAACTAAACTGAGAAATTACAAGTAGGATGAGTTCACCAACAACTATATGTTCATCCAGACAGCCACAGCTGGAAGCCTCACCTGTCCTCCACGGTGGCCAGGTGTTCACACGGTCCCATCTAGACCTCCCACCACTTCCTGCTTTGACTTGAACCAACTGGTGTCAGCTAATTAACTAATTATTAAAGCCAAAATAAAACATCTAATATTAGGAAACTGTCTGGAAACGCACTTCATTTGAACAGACCGGTGAGTTTCCTTCTTCGCGGGTTCTTAATCAAGTGACGCCAACTTCACCTGCGTCTCCTCAGTGCACAGAATCACCTGTTCAGTGCAATACCAGCTGTCACCACACAGGCTGACTGGCGTTTCATACGGCCCAGCCCAGGGGGCGCTGTTTCGCTCGTTTTAAGAACCTCAACAGAAAACTGGGGATGTTCAGTCTTTAACTATAAATGCAAAACTATCTAGTTACAGTCACCACAGTGAAGGACACAGAGAATATAACGTTTTATTAATTTTAACCTTCTAACTTAAAGCATAAATAACCAATGATCAGAGAATAGAAAAAGGTCCTATGTTAAAATAATAACAGGAATAACGTATTAGAAGTCATCTCACTCACACAAAAAAGACAGATACCTATTCAGTTAACAGTGTAGGAAGTTTGTTCATTTACTTGTGAAAGCAGCCTATTACATGTTTTCCTGTTTGTTTTTCTTGTTATGTGGTTTCCTGTCATCTAGGAGGAAGAGGATGATGGCTTTACTCTGGAAAACCACATTGCCAATGGACTTGTCATTACCAGTGATGACCTATAATCAGTGACCAGCGAAACCCAACAACCAGCGCACACTGGCACCGTCAGACAAGACCAATCAGCAGCTCTCTCAACACCTAGAGGCTGTGAATGCATCAAATCCTGCTTTCACAATACAGAGAAATGATAAATAATGATAAAACTGCATAGAGGGCAGCCTGTGAGATGGTATTTGTAAGCTGAACATGTCTTAATTTTAACATCACAGAAAATAATCTAGTCTTCCCCTATTCTGCAGCAGTTGCTTTGACTGTAATCCAGCTGGAGAGGCGCAAAAGGGTTTGTTTTAGAATTTGAAATGAGAAAATGTTCGGATGTGAGCTCAGGGTTTTGTGCAACAGGACCTCAATGTTTTTAATGATGAAGTGTTTTATTGGAATATATTTGCTTTTTAAACTTGTATTTATTCTATTTGAAGTATGGTTGAGTGCATCAGGTCCACAGTCTAATCAAAGAGTCCAAATATAAAACATGTATATGTATGTATGCATATACCGCACATCTCATTTCATAGTAGTTTAATTTGTAGAAAATCACTATAGTCTGGACGTAGATTAAACAAATGATTTTCATTTGTTTATTGTGAAAAAACTATTTTTCACCTGACTGGATAAGAATCAAAGATTGTATTATGTTCTTTGATATGTTCTAAATGTGATCACTCACTTTTAACAAACTTTTCAATAAAATAAAGAGTCAAGGCACTTGAGTTTTCTATCTAGGGATATGTACACCTGAGGGTCAGTGGGATTTAATCTATTATTTATGTTCTGTGTAGTATTTCTGTCACACGTAGTTATCTATTCATTACTGTAGTTTAACTGTATGGATCTGCTTACAAGTCCCCTAAAGGTATAAAGTCAACACACTCATTTTCACACTCTTATAAAGAATAACAACCAGAGTTGACCTTTTTTTTAATCAATATCATTCAAATGAATGGAAGCAGTAGACACAGTTATTAAATAGAGGCAATTGCAAAGCAATCATCTGATATATTTTTGGGGAGTAAGGTTTAAGCTAAGGGTAAGGCAGCAACCTGACACTAAGCACAACTCTCCTGGTGCAGAGCAGAAACTAGAGAGCCGAGTAAAAAGTGGCTCCTTCACGAGTTGGTAGAATGGTGTACCTTCTGTTTGGAACAAAGGTTTGAGTCTGATTGCTGCCATATTTCCCCAAACACCCAGTATAAGAAAGAGAAACACGTTACCTAAAACTCAATGAATGATGCGTCCAAACATGCTTTTCACATTACCACATAATGCGAAACATTTACTATACTGTAAGATGAAAAGCCAATGTTCTACCAATCACTGAATTGTATAAAAGTATGTAGAGAAAATTCCGATGTTAGGAACACATCACTTCATGAGTTTTAGTTTGTCACCTACACATCAGGCATAACAAAATGGCTGCCAGTGGCATTGTGTGGATATACTGTTCTCGGACAGTCTGATCTTTCTGAACCCTTCAGAAATGGCTACTTGGAAATAAATCATGCTCTTACGTAGCATTTTTTGTATACTTTATAGTCAAATATCTGTAATAAATGCACTGTATAGCTTTTATGGTGTATCAGCCACAAATCGGGCCCTCCCACTGACAGCCAATAAAAAACACTGCCAGCCCAGGTGAGTGACAGTCAGTCATCAGTCCACATGTTGGTACTTCAGTAATCAAACGCTTGGCTGAAGCTGCGTTTGTGTCCTCCTCTGTTGTTGCTATAGCCACCACCGCCGCTCCGGAACCCGTTGCCACGGCCACCGCTTCCTCCGAAACCCCGTCCCCTTCCACCTCTGAATCCTCCTCCTCCTCCTCTGTCGCCACGGTAGCCACTGCCAAAGCCCCTGTCGCCGCGGTTACTGAACTGCTTCTCCTCCAGCTCTGGGAGTTCTGTGGCTATAGTCAGTTGCCAACGGCGACCGTCTGTCCAGTTCTCCTGTTGGAGCATCATGAGGGTGAGAAGAATGTTAGCAGCAAATCTCAACAACATTCGACTGTGGATTTATCACTTTTACTAATTAAATTCTGAAGACACTATAACAACTACACGGACAGAACAGATTCATCACTGATGTTCTCACCTGAATCTCCTTGACTTTGTCAGCAGGGACATCAAAACAAACGCCCTGTTAAGACACATAAGGGTGAAATGATGAGTGTTAACTGTCTCACTCTGCACAAACAGGCATGGACACACCTACAGACACGTTTTACACATTTAACAGTTGTTTTCCAAGTTACTTGTTGTGTTTAATTTGACTGTAGTCAAACAGAAAAATCCTGTTTTTAAGACCAAAAACATTTGACATGGTTCTTTTCTTAATTTGCATTTTGATTTACCAGTGGATTTCTCATTTACTTTTCCATGCAGCAGCTCTATAATAATTTATGTGGTTCTCCTTGAAACCTTTTTTGAGAAAGTCACCAATATTATTTTCAAGAGCAGTCACTGGTCATAATTTGGACAGTCTCTGGCCTCTTCCCCTGCTATTATATCACAGCAGTCATACTAAAATATACAAATCTACAGCTTATTTTCCCGCACATGTACACGTTTGGGTGTATACATACCGTTTTGCCTTTTAGGAAAGTCATTCTCTGAATGTGGTTCTCAATCTCTTCTCCAAGTTGTTCTTTCATGCTTCTCCAGGCATAACCCATGTTATGCATCTCCTGAGAACACACCAGCTGCATGGTGGTGTAACCCTGGAAGCACAAACAAGAACAAGTTAGGCCCAATCTGCAATATAAAGAATGTTTTCAAGCATGTAACAGGTGTGTATGTGTCCAAGGGCTGTTGAAGTTTGAATCATCCTAAGTATGTAGCCCTACATGAGTACATAAGAAATTATGTTGTTTAAGAATGGCATGTGTGACAGTAGCCACTATTTTACAGAAGTGTATCTGGTTGTTTTGTGAATATACAAGTGTGTTCTTTATAATGACAAACTCACCGCATCAGAGTTGAGCAGTGACCTCTGCTCTAGACTTGTGGCCCCAGAAATATGGGCCAGAGCAGCTGCTAGAGCATCAACTGCTCCTCTCTCCTCGATCAGCTTCTCTGCTGATTCTCTAAAGTACCCGATAGCTGCAACTGGAACAGAGTCCAGAAACCTGGACGCAGTAAAGAAATAAAAACAGAGAGACGGTTAGGGTTGGATGTTTTTGCTATAAAGGTTAGGGAAGGCCTGTGGGGGCACTTTTTTTAATGTCTGTACAATCACTATAGACTTCTCAAATAATAAAAGTTACCCTTATTAAATAAAATAAATCTTCTTAGAGACTATAATGTTTTAAATACAATCAATTACACTTGAATTATACAAATATAAGCATATATGGTTCTAATGGGCTCCCACTTTGCAATATGACCCACCTGACAGCATCTTTGCTTGACGACTTGATGATATCATTGGCAGTAGGAACGCCAACCCGTCTGAATGTAATGCCCTAGATTATATATATATAAAAAAAAAAAAGAAGTTTTAAATCATTAATATAAAAACATTTACATTTATGTACAGTCACAGACTCCACACAATGGCCAAAGGCAAGAGACAACATTATTCCAGTAATCTGGATTCTCTCCTTATTTCTATTTCCACACCTTGTGCAGCACAGGTGTGATTGAAAACTGTTTTATTTCTGTTGTTTAAACTACTAAAACTTTAACCACATTTAAAGGGATACGTACTGCTTTGTTTTCTACGTAGCGCAGCTGGTCCTCTTCTTTTCTCTGGTAAAAACAGATGCAGACTCCAGTCCTGCCTGCTCGGCCTGTACGTCCTGAACGATGGATGTATGATTCCACATCCTGACAACATTAAGAGAAGGTACTGGTAACAGGTTTTTAAGCTTTATACTTTATGGAACACTGTTATTAATTAAGTGCAGAGTTTACAGTTATCCAATAAAAATAAATTATTTAGCATCGATCATCCAACAAATTTTCACTTTAACACACTATAAATCATGCCATTGCTATTTTTTTTAATATGATTCAAATAACATCTCATGGTCCACCTATAAATACTTAAAATACAACATGAACATAGCAAAGAAGAGGCACAATGTAGCGTCACACCTTTGGTGGAGAACACTGGACCACCAGGTCGACTTCAGGGATGTCTAATCCTCGGGCTGCAACATTGGTGGCAACCAGAACTTCAAAGGCCCCATTCCTGAATCCCTTTAGCGTCATCTCTCTCTGTTTCTGTGGGATGTCTCCGTGGAGGGACTGAGCACTCTGGGAACATACAATTAACATGAGAAATGAAGACCAGAGCTTTTAGTTTCTGCTCTGGGGGAACTGACACTTCACAGTAAATCAGCACCGGCCCTGGTTTCCAAAATCATACTTGTAACAAAGTTGCATTATACAAAAAAAGTTAGTTGATGACTTTACAAATTAAAACGGGTCTTATCTACCTGCTTGATGGATGCATTCATTGAAAGCTCATTGGCGTCTTTCTTTGTCTCACAGAACACGATGGTTCGGCCGTGGCTGCCGCTGTAAACCTGGATCACATCGCCTAACACAGCTGCACGCTGTGACCAGTGGCAAGCTATGGCCAGATGCTACAGAAGGTAAACAGAGATGATTAGAATTATAGTTAAGTCATAAGGTGCAGCCTAACGCACCCGACGACTCTTTCCTCCTACACACACTTACACACACACACACACACTTACTTCAACAGTTGTTGCAGCTTTCTGTGTTTTCTTGCCGATCAGGTCAACGTGTTTACATCCTGGTCTCATGTATTTCTTGGCCACCTCATATACCCAGGGGGGGCAAGTGGCCGAAAACAGCAGAGTCTGGGGATTTGACTCAGAGTCTGTACAGGAACACACATAAACAAAGAGAAAAACACAATGTTGTAATTTTGAGAAAAAACAGACTCGTGTTCTTATCATTAAGTATTAATTATTGATTTTATTTCCAGCGTTTCCATCTTCTTTCATAAACCAGCACACACAGATTCACTTTACCTTTCTTGTATGATGAACCCAAAATTTCTTCCACTTGTTCTGCAAATCCCATGTCCAACATTTGGTCTACTTCATCCAGAACAACATGTTTCAGTTTGGAAAGGTCAAGTTTATGGTTCTGGATGTGGTCTTTGATGCGACCTGGAGTTCCAATCAGAATGTCAATACCATTACGGATGGCATCAACTAGACAGGGGGAGATGAGAGGAGAGAGGAATTATAGATTCTGATGTATAAAGTGTGTTGCTAAAATGTTGTCACACAGCTGAAAGAACCCACATTAAACAGGGGAATAAAGAAACATGAACTGGCTATTTAAAGGGTCTATTTTGTCTTTTAATAGTCGTAAAATGCTTCATAATAACAAACACGTTAACTATTTTTGCATAAGTCTTACTCTGTGGATTGTATGAGCTGCCTCCATAGAAACAAGCAATCATCACTCTCTTGGAGATGTCTTTAAAGTCTTTAGCAACCTGGATAGCCAACTCTCTAGTTGGAGTCAACACCAGGACCTACCAAAAGACAGAGAAGAGACTTGGTTACACACTGATAAGGTACAAATGGAACTAATTATGGGAGTCTGCCTGACACTAGTTCTTAGTGATGGCTGTGAATGTGTGCTCACCTTAGGGGCTCTGCCTCTGGTCATTTCCACCGAATCTTTCTGCAGCTTCTCCACCAGAGGGATGGCAAAGGAGAAGGTTTTTCCTGTTCCTGTTCGGGCTTGGGCAATTACATCTTCTCCATCATATACAGAATTAAATGTCTTCACCTGAATGTCAAACAGGTAAGAGACTCCCCGAGCTGAGTCAGACACAGTGAAGAGGAGAAGAAATTTGTTATTTAACACAGTACATCAGTCGCCCTAAGGTCTGCTGTAAACACTGGAAAACACATCAGTTTTAGATGTGTATCAG